>NW_026043740.1:1029657-1372876 GCF_937001465.1 Orcinus orca | reverse complement strand
TTTCAAGTAGTATTATCGGACCTAAATCCACTCTTTATCCTTCTACTAGCCTTATTACCTTGATTTCATGGTGAAGAGATATTCCATTGTACATAAGTACCACATCTTCTTTATCCATTGTTCTCTTTCCTGGGATATTTAAGGTGTACTGAAGTTGAGGTTCTTGTAAACAGAGTAGCCCTAAACTGTGGTGTGCTTGTGTCTTGTTGATTTTTAGAGTTCCCTAGATATATTCCCATGATTGGAAGTGTCCTATGCTCTGTAGCTCTGTTTTTTAGATGATTTAGGAACCACCATACACTTCTCCAGAGTGGCTCTCGGCAGTTCACACACTGCCCATCAGCGTATAAAGGCTCCCTGTTCTCCATGGCCTGTCCTGCATTTCTGGTTTTTACAATTTTTTAGGATGGCCCTTTTGACCGGTGGGAAATGAGACTTCTTTGTTGTGCACATTTGCATTGTTTGCTTGCTTCGTTGCCCATAAAGTGCGTATGCGTTTTTTCCTGAATATAATCAGGAAAAACGCATACGCCCTTTTGGGCCAACTGCATCATTGTCGAAATTCTGCCGCTTTTCATGTGCTTTAAAGACGAGTCCAATCTATCTCTTGAAATCTGTTTCTTGCAATTCTGTCTTGCATTCAGATCCTCTTCTTTGCCTTACCTCAACATAGTTTTGGACGTTAGTTTTCATTTATAACTCTGCAGGTTTGTGAATTGCAGTGACCCTGAGCTCCATTTTTTAAGTTGCTCTTTTGTGAGCTGGCCTCAAACCCGCAGGATTGCTTCAGGCCCTATTTTGGCTCCGGCGAGGCGGGCTGAGCCTTTTTTCAATTCTTATTCTTAATGGGAAATTAGAGTGATATGTGCCCGTCCAAACCCCTACAACTATTCTCTCATTGGTTCCCCCTCTTCCCGTTCATCCTCCTCACAATTTGCAAAATGTGTGAAACAGAAGTTGAAATGTGCTGATTCTCCAAGTGGGGAGATTCTAAGTAACGTGGCTGGAATGGTGAACAGGAGCACCAGGAGAGGATAAATGAGCTGCATTTTAGACACATCTCCCGATCACATGGTGTACAGTCCTCTGGGTTTTCCATGCATGTTTTAGCTGTAGGAAGATCCCTTGAACCTGCAGATTTGGGACCCATTGAATGGGTACCAGGTAGTATTACTTTAAAGGGTGTGCATTTCCTCACCCAACCTCACATTTCTCTTAGTGCAAACAGTTTCCAGCCTTATGTCTCATCCTGCTGTGGGTCTAGATGTGTTCAATCCATGTTGCATCACCGTCCCTGAGGAAAAGTTGTAAGAGGTTTTCTCTGTCTCTCTGTCGTTTATTTTTTTCAATTTGTTACTATATTGGTTACAGCTGATTTTCAAAGCTCTGTTTCTTGCTGCTGTACATCCACTTGATTCACGTACAGAGAGACATCAGTAAATTCTTTTTCAGATTCTTACCAGTCGTATATATTCTTTTCCGGTGACTTGAGTGTGCTGAGTGCAGTTCTTTTAGCTACCGTGTAGGCTTTGTTGATTATCAGTTTGGTATTTGGAATGGTATCTTTGCTAATTTCAACCTCCTGGATGATGCCTCACCCCTCCCCACCTTTCCCGTTTAGCAGCCTTATGCGTGTTTCCTACATATTTGACTATGTTTTTGTTTTGTAATTTATTTCATGTGTAGCCATTTTGGATTCCACCTTTAAGTGATATCTTATGATATGTGTCTTTTTCTTTTTGAATTATGTCACTTAGAATGATCATACGTAACTCCTCCGGAGTTGTTACAACTGGCCATAGTTCATTGATTTCCAGGCTGAATAATATTCCACTCTACCTAAGTACCACATCTCTATCCATTTTTTCTCTCCAGAGACATTTAAGTTATATCCTAGTCGAGGATCTTTTAAACAGAGAGGGGGTAAACATTGGGGTGCCTGTGTCCTCTCGATTTTTGTTTTTCCCAAGATATACGCCCATGAGTGCAAGTGCCCTATGCTCTGTAGCTCATTTTTTAGATGCTTTAGTAAACACAATACACTTCTCCAGAATGGCCGTTGGCAATATACATTTCCACTATAAGTCTCACAGGGCTCCCTCTTCTCCTTGCCCTGTCCTGCATTTCTGTTGTTTACGCTTTATGAGGATGGCTCTTCTGACTGATGCGAAGTGATATCTTTTGTAGTATTGACTTCCAGTGCCCACCTGTTTGCTTGGCTAAAAAAGTGTATGCCCTTTTCTTGAATATATACAGAAAAAAACGCATACACCCTTTTTGGCCAACTGCAATGTTGGCAATGTTCAGCTCCTTTTCTCGTGCTTAATGGCGAGTCCTTTCTACCTCCTCAGATCCCTTTCCTGCCATTCTCCCTTGCTTACAAGTCCTTTTCTCTGACTTTCCTCAAGACATTTTTCAGTGATGGATATTTTCAACTCTGCAGTTTCGTGAATTTTACTGCCCCTGAGTTCCATTGTTCAACTTGTGTTTATGGGAACTGGCCACAAAGCAGCGGGATTTCCTCAAGCCCTATACTGTTTCCATGGGCAACCCTAGCCTTTGGTCAATTCGTCTTCCTGGTTGGAAATTAGAGTGACATGTGCCTGTCTGAACACCTAGGACTTGTCTCTCATTGTTCCTCATCCTTCCGCTTCATCCTCTGGACAAATTCCAAACTGTACGCAACAGGATGTTGACAGTGCTGACATCTCCAAGTGGGGAGACTGTTAGTAAAGACGCTGGAGGGGTGAACCCGAGCACCAGGAGATGAGGAGATGAGATGCCTTTTCCAAACTCTTCCCGATCAGACGGTATACCATCCTCTGGGTGTGACAGACATGTTTTAGCAGTAGGAAGAGTCCCATTCATGTAAGGAGAACACCAGGGCTTTTTCAAAATCAGTGTCTGCCCGAAACCCAAACTGGGGAATTTTTTAAGCTACGGCTACACATATGTTCATTAAGGGCCTGGGGAAGTAGGCAGAGTCCAAACTTTAGATGATTGAAGTCTTCAGGGTCAGAAGCACTCACCACCAGCTTCCCTTAGGTTACACTTTAACTGTCATTGATAGATGACAATGACAATAAAAATATCTATTCTTTTCCAGATTATTTCCCCTTATAGCTTATTGCAAAATGTTGAGTGTAGTTCCCTGTGCTATACAGTAGTTCCTTGTTGATGATCTATTTTATACATAGCAGTGTGTATGTGTTAATCCCAAACTGTTAATTTATCCCTCCTCCCACCTTTCCCCTTTGGTAATAATAAATTATAAGATTTTATACTTCTCAGAAATGGGGGAGCTGAAAGAGAGGTATCATTTTCAATGGAAAAGCATTTAAAACAAGATTGAAGCTTTAACCAAGATTATTAGATGTACATCCTTGGAAAGAAATCACTTCGTTTCTCTAATATTGACCTGACAAATAAGACAAACCTTTTCACTGAACTTGCTTATAATAAAGTGATGGAAATATCAAATGGAAGTGTTAGAAACATCTTATTTTACCCGAGCCTTATACACTGTTCTATGTTAACTACAGTTTGGCTCACACATCTGTTCATTGAGGTTACAATAGTCTCAATTTCTGTTACTGACCCTCCAGAGTGGACCCCAACAAGTGTCCCCCTGCCCAGTGTCATTGGGGCCAACAGATCGAGACTGAGTTTGGTTCACAAGCAAAGGAAACTTTATATTTTGATCAGAGAATGGAGAGGTGAGAGCATGCACTACCCCGTGGGCTGTGGGCTGGGCTGTTGTGTAGAGATCCTGTCAGAGTCAGTGGGAGGGAGGGGGCGGAGCTCTCGAGGGCCGGGTTGGCTGCAGCTCAGGCTCTATATCGCGGAGTCTGCACTGGGCCCCAGGAGCTGAGGTGTCGTCCCAGCCATTCTGCACTAGGAAATCTGGTCTGAAGTGCCGGGTGTGGAACCTCTGCATGCGGGACCCTAGGAGCACATGAAATTAGACAAAGCACAAAGGATAAAAAAGGTTAGACTTGACTTTATTGCCCAGATTCTATTTTTATCTCCCAGGGATTTTTAATGGGCTTTGCTGGGGACAAACCCCTCCTCTGCCTTTTGTCCCGTTCCTCATTCTTGGAGTGCTGAGGGTGCAGACCCTTCTTCTGTAACTGCTGAGTGCTGAGTTGGGAGCCCTCATACCCGGGGGCGAGGGTCAGAGCTTCTCCCCAGCAGCCTCCAGGTGACGTTGATTGTCCCCAGGCCCCCTGCCTCCCTGCTCGTCCACCTGAGCACCAGCATTGGAAGTGTTATAGATTCTAATGACCTTTAAGGGTCCAGGAAAGAGATGTGCAGAGACGCTGTGGGGGCCGGTTTCACCCCGCCCCACATTTGTTCGGCCACCTTAGGCTGACCGTTTCTGCCAGCCTAGATGTTCTGACCAGTAGTCTGCGCTTTCTTCAATTAGGCTCCTGAATTAACGTACAAACAGCACCAGGTGTCAGAGCCCTGCCTGCTCAACTCCCAGACAGTCCAGGGTCAGTGGTGATCAAGGACCATGATGGCCACTGAGCCAACAGCCTTTTGAAGTAAACAGGAGTCCAGCTGGTCTTATTGGCCACCATCATCACGGTGTCTGTAGGCTTTTCTATGGTGACAGTGTGATATACGGTTCCCCCGCCAAGATTATTAGCTCCCCTCTGGGTAAGCAGTAGTCTACTCTTTTGGGACACACTCTTGTTGTTTTATGAGAGAAACTCCAGGTCAAGTGATGTTCACACGAGTCGTCATGGTGCCCTGTTGCCCCCGGTTATCTCTCTGGATGTTGGAGTTGGAGGGCCTCCTCACTCGAGGTTGGTGTGCCCACGGAGCGAACCCTGCAACTTCAGGGCATGGTTGGTGGTTAGGATCACCACGTGGGGTCCTTTTCCCTTAGGAGGGAGGTGGCCTTTTGGGCTGCTGATTTCCAGGTTTTTAGATACCGCCAGTATCTTGGCCAGATGTGGCAGTGGGCCAAGCCCCTTGGTGCCCGTAGTTTATCCTACCTGGATGGCATTCTTGCATTGTTCCATTTCAAGTGGTCCCAGTTTTTGCACTAATTCTCCAATGGCGATTCACCTTTCACCGGGAATGTAAAGGTCAAAGGGTTTAGCTAAATTAGGGAGTTCCAGGGCAAGGGTCTGAATTGACTGCTCTTTCCATTCTTGAAAGGCCACTTCTGGATTCTATTCAAAAGGATCATCATCTTTTCCTTTCAGTGTTTCATATAGAGGCCCAGCTAGTAGACTGTAGTTAGGGATCCAGAAGCAGCAAACCCTGGCCTCCCCAGGAACCCCTAAGCTGTCTTCTAGTTTTAGAAAGGGGTAAGGCTGAAAATGGTTTCTTCCCTTTCCTGGGATGGGCTTCTCCGACCTTCTGTGAGAACGAAGCCCAGGCAGGTCACTGCAGTCTGTGATATTTGAGCTTTTTCTTGGACAACTTCTATCCTTTATTGGCTTGGTAGTTCAGAGGCCTCCTTAGTAGGGCTGGCGATCAGAATGTCGTCTGCGTACTGAAGGAGGGTTTCCTTTCCCAGAGGTAGAACTTTTAGGTCTTTAGCTAAGCTTTCCCCAAAGATGGTGTGGGAATTTTTGCACCCTTGGGGCAAGACGGCCCGGAAGTATTGTTTTAGTTGTATGTTGAGTCCTGCCACTCACAAGCCAAAATTTCTTGTGACTCTGGGACTAATGGAATACAAAAGAAGGCATCATTGAAGACTAATACAGAATACCATGTCCTGGTGGTTGGTAGAATGACCAGCAGGGTGTAGGAATTAGGAGCAGCTGGAGGTATATCCTCGGTGGCTTCACTGACTGTCCTGACATCCTTTACCAGGTCCCCAGCAGCCCATGGGGCTCTCGTGGTCAGACCAATCCCAGAATATGGAGCTCACCTGGGCAGGTACCCCACCCCCACCCCAGCCCACGGGGCTCTCGTGGTCAGGCCCCTCCCAGGATACAGAGCTACCCTTGCAGGTACCGTGGCAGGGCTGGGCACACAGGAACCGTGCACATAGCCCTCATTGCAGAGCACCCCCAGCTCACCTGTCGCTCAGAGCTGACACAGAGCACCTCAGAGCAGGACTTGAACTAACAAACAGCAGCTGCGACAGGTCTGTGACCCTGGGCATCACTCTGTGCGGCCTCCCTCTACCTGGTCTTCCAGAGACTTCCACTGCACCCGGGGCACCAGGCCTCTGTCTCCAACCACCACCCACCCCTCCTCTCCCTGACTCCTGGGTTCCTCTCATTAGGAGAGGGTTTTCTTGAAGTTGTCTCCCACTCATGGGCCAGATAAAATGATTAGAAAACAAGCCAAAGCTGCAGCCCCTTGTCTATCCTGACTCTCAGGAGCCCACACCTGTTCCTTGGACCTGGCCGGTTCAGCAAGTTCCATTTTCTGCAACTGTGAGCCCCTGAGAGATGATGATTGGCTGACCTGGGCAGCCTTACCGTGACGGCCAGCCCTCCCCAGGTGTGCCTGGGTTGAGATCAATATAAATACCACTCCAGGCAGCAAGAGGCCCTGCAGCCGTGCCTGACGCCATTTTCTCTGCCCTGTCAGCAGTCTCGGGGCTGGGCTGGTGGGAGGGAGTGAGAGGCCACGGCTTTGTGGGTGGCCCAGTGTGAGTGGGGCTCTGCTGGACTTTCTGCAGCAGTTGCCAGGCTGCCACCTGCTAAAGAAGAGGATGTGTCACCCATACCTGCTGCTGGAATTTCTCCCTGGGCAGAGGTGAGGAAGGAAAAAAGCAGTGGGGGCAGGGACAGGACGGGTATCTCAGGCAGGGAAATGGAAATCTTCCAGAAGAGCACCCAGGGCCAGGACCATCCTGGCTGGCCTGCAGGCACCAAGTCGGCTGGTATGCTGTCACTCGTGTGGCTCTATGGCCCTTCCTCTAGGCTTTCAAGTCCTTGTATATATTCAGGTGTTTTACCTGGGACGGGTGGGAATAGTTCAGCAGCAACTGGCCTGGGGCTCAGCTCACGTTTACTCACAGATGCCTCGGCACGGTGCCCCAGCTTTGCAATGAGGACGCTTGTTGCATGGGGGCTGCTGGCTGAATGGGAGATGATTCCCCACCACTGACCAACTTCAGAATTGTTTACAACTGGAGCAAGTGCCCTGATACGGTTTTCCTCTGTGGAACTGGTGGGTTCTGTGTTTTTTTTCTCTTTTTCGTTTTTGGTTCAAGGTAGATTTTATTCCTCTTTTTTGTATTTACAGATATAAGCATAGAAATAATTTATTCATATAAATACATGTATGTGAAGGGAATAATTGTTTTTTCTGTTTTATTTTTTTAATTTTATTTCTTTTTAATTTTGAATTTTATTTTATATTTTTATACAGCAGGTTCTTATTGGTTATCTATTTTATACATATAAATGTATACATGCCAATCCCAGTCTCTCAACTCCTCCCACCACCAACCCCCCCAACAGCTTTCCCCCCTTGTTGTCCATACGTTTGTTGTCTACATCTGTTGCTCTATTTATGCCTTGCAAAATGGTTAATCTGTACAGTTTTTCTAGGTTCCACATATATGCATGAATATACAAGATTTGTTTTTCTCTTTCTGACTTACTTCACTCTGTATGACAGTCTCTAGATCCATCGACGTCTCTACAAATGACTAATTTCATTCCTTTTCATGGCTTAGTAATATTCCATTTTATATATGTACCACTGCTTTATGCATTCGTCTGTCTGTGGGCATTTAGGTTGCTTCCATTACCTCGATATTGTAAAGAGTGATACAATGAACATTGCGGTGAATGTCTCTTTTTGATTTATGGTTTTGTCTGGGTATATGTCCAGAACTGGGATTGCTGTATCATATGGTAATTCTACTGTTAGTTTCTTAAGAAACTCCATATTGTTCTCCATAGTGACTGTATCAATTTATATTCCCAACAATAGTGGAAGAGGGTTCCTTTTCTCCACACATTTCCAGCATTTTTTGTTTGTAGATTTTCTGATGATGCCCATTCTACCAGGTGTGAGGTGATACCTCATTGTTGAGTCCATTTTGTTGAGCAAGGGGTAGGTCTTGTCTATTACATATTTAGCTTATGGAACGGGATCTGTGCTAATTTCAAACTCTGCTTTTATGCAGCACCCCAACTCACCTTCCCCCTTAAGCAAGCATAAGTTGGTTTTCTAAACATGAGACCCTGTTCTGTTTTGTAATTCAGTTCATGTGTAACCAAGTTCACATTCCATGTATTAGTGATACCTTATGATGTTTCTCTTTCTGTGTGACTTTTTTCACTTAGAATCACCGTGCCTCAATCCACTCATTATGCTGGTACGGGCCTGGTGACATAGTTTTCATTGCTGAGAGGTATTCTGTTGTACGTAAGTACCGCAACTTCTTTATCAATTATTTGCTCTCTGGCATATTTAACTTGTGCTGAAGAAGAGGTTCCTGTAAAAGAGCCGTCCCAAACTTTGGGGTGGCTGTGTCTTTTTGATTTTAATTTCCCTAAGCTATAGGACCATAAGTGGAAGTGCCCTAGGCTCTGTTGCTTTGTTTTTTAGATGTTTCAGGAAACACCATACACTTCTCCCGAGTGGCTGTTGGCAATTTACATCCCGCCCATCAGCATAACAAGGCTCCCAGTTCTCCATGGCCTGTCCTGCCTTTCTGGATTTTACACTTTTTTCAGATGGCCCTTTTGACTGGGGGAAGTGAGACTTCATTGTAGTGCAGATTTCCTTCGCAAGCTTGCTTGGTTGGCCAAAAAGGGCGTATGCTTTTTCTCATGAATATATTCAGGAAAAAACGCATACGCCCTTTTTGTCCAAGTGCATCATTGTGGAGGTTCTGCCTCTTTTCCTATGCTTTAAATGGAATTCCAGTCTACCTCCTGAAATCGGGTTCTTGCAATTCTGCCCCGCTTTCAAGTCTTCTTGGCAGCCTTACTTCAGTATATTTTTGGATGATAGCTGTCATTTATAACTCTGCAGGTTTGTGAATTACAGTGCCCCTGAGCTCCTTTCTTCAACTCGCTTTCTTGTGAGCTGGCCGCAACACCGCAGGATTGCTTCAGGCCCTAATCTGGTTCCGGCACGGCACGCTGAGCCTTTGGTTAATTCCTCTTCCTGGTGGGAAATGAGAGTTAAATTTGCCCGTCCAGACACCTCCAGCTAGTCTCTCATTGGTTCTCCCTATTCCTGTTCATCTTCCGCAGAAATTGCAAACTGGGCCAAATAGGAGGTTAAAGGCACTGACTCTCCAAGTCGGGAGAGTGTTAGTGAAGCATCTGGAATGTTGCACCCAAGTACCAGGTGACAAGAAATGAGACATATTTGAACACGTCTCAGGATCACACGGTTGATCATACTCTGGGTTCCACATGCGTGTTTTAGCTGAAGGAAGAATCCCTAAAACCTGGAGAGTTGAGGCCCGTGGAATGGGTACCATGCAATATGACTTCAGAGGGTCTTCATTTGCTCACCGAACCTCTCCAATCCTATCCCTGCTGCATTTATGCCCCTGTACACACGCTTGATTCTCTTTCAGAGACATAGCAGTCCATAGGTTTTAAGATACTTACTAGTCAGGTACATTCTTAGGCGTTTAATATGGGGTGTTGAGTCCATCTCGTTGAGCAAGGAGTAGCTCTTGTCTATTACATATTTGGCTTAAAGAACTTTATCTGTGCTCATTTGAATCTGTGTTTTTGTGCAGCACCCCAACTCACCTTTCCGCTTAAGCAAGCATAAGTTGGTTTTCTAAATTTGAGAACTTATTCTGTTTTGTAATTCAGTTCCTGTGTAGCAAGTTTACATTCCGTGTATTAGTGATATCTTATGATGTTTCTTTTTCTGTGTGACTTATTTCAGTTAGAATCCTCATACCTGAACCCACTCATTATGCTGCTACGGGCCTGATGAAATAGATTTCATTGCTGAGTGATATTGCATTGTACGTAAGTACCACAACTTCTTTATCCATTTTTCACTTTCTGCGATATTGAACTTGTACCGTAAACGAGGTTCTTGTAATCAGAGCCGTCCCAAACATTTGGGTGGCTGTGTCTTTTTGATTTTAATTTCCCTAAGCTATAGGACCATAAGTGGAAGTGCCCTAGGCTCTGTTGCTTTGTTTTTTAGATGTTTCAGGAAACACCATACACTTCTCCCGAGTGGCTGTTGGCAATTTACATCCCACCCATCAGCATAACAAGGCTCCCAGTTCTCCATGGCCTGTCCTGCCTTTCTGGATTTTACACTTTTTTCAGATGGCCCTTTTGACCTGGGGGAAGTGAGACTACATTGTAGTGCAGATTTCCTTTGCAAGCTTGCTTGGTTGGCCAAAAAGGGCGTATGCGTTTTCTCCTGAATATATTCAGGAAAAAACGCATACGCCCTTTTTGGCCAAGTGCATCATTGTGGACGTTCTACCTCTTTTCCTATGCTTTAAATGCAATTCCAGTCTACCTCCTGAAATCGGGTTCCTGCAATTCTGCCCCGCTTTCAAGTCCTCTTGGCAGCCTTACTTCAGTATATTTTTGGACGACAGCTGTCATTTATAACTCTGCAGGTTTGTGAATTACAGTGCCCCTGAGCTCCTTTCTTCAACTCGCTTTCTTGTGAGCTGCCCGGAACACCGCAGGATTGATTCAGGCCCTAATCTTGTTCCGCCATGGCACGCTGAGCCTTTGGTTAATTCCTCTTCCTGGTCGGAAATGAGAGTTAAATTTGCCCGTCCAGACACTTCCAGCTAGTCTCTCATTGGTTCTCCCTATTCCTGTTCATCTTCCGCAGAAATTGCAAACTGGGCCAAACAGGAGGTTAAAGGCACTGACTCTCCAAGTCGGGAGAGGGTTAGTAAAGCATCTGGAATGTTGCACCCAAGTACCAGGTGACGAGAAATGAGACATATTTGAACACGTCTCAGGATCACACGGTTGATCATACTCTGGGTTCCACATGCGTGTTTTAGCTGAAGGAAGAATCCCTTAAACCTGGAGAGTTGAGACCCGTGGAATATGTACCATGCAATATGACTTCAAAGGGTCTTCATTTGCTCACCGAACCTCTCCAATCGTATCACTGCTGCGTTTATGCCCCTGTACACACACTTGATTCTCTTTCGGAGACACAGCAATCCATAGGTTTTAAGATACTTACTAGTCAGGTACATACTTAGCCGTTTAATATGGGGTGTTGAGTCCATCTCGTTGAGCAAGGAGTAGCTCTTGTCTATTACATATTTGGCTTAAGGAACTTTATCTGTGCTCATTTCAATATGTGTTTTTGTGCAGCACCCCAACTCACCTTTCCCCTTAAGCAAGCATAAGTTGGTTTTCTAAATTTGACACCTTATTCTGTTTTGTAATTCAGTTACTGTGTAGCAAGTTTACATTCCGTGTATTAGTGATATCTTATGATGTTTCTTTTTCTCTGTGACTTATTTCAGTTAGAATCATCATACCTGAATCCACACATTATGCTGCTATGGGCCTGATGACATAGATTTCATTGCTGAGTGATATTGCGTTGTACGTAAGTACCACAACTTCTTTATCCATTTTTCACTTTCTGCGATATTGAACTTGTACCGTAAACGAGGTTCTTGTAAACAGAGTCGTCCCAAACATTGGGGTGGCTGTGTCTGTTTGATTTTAATTTCCCTAAGCTATAGGACCATAAGTGGAAGTGCCCTAGGCTCTGTTGCTTTGTTTCTTAGAACTTTCAGGAAACACCATACACTTCTCCCAAGTGGCTGTTGGCAATTTACATCCCACCCATCAGCATAACAAGGCTCCAAGTTCTCCATGGCCAGTCAATCCTTTCTGGATTTTACACATTTTTCAGATCGCCCTTGTGACCCGGGGGAAGTGAGACTTCATTTTAGTGCAGATTTCCTTTGCAAGCTTGCTTAGTTGGCCAAAAACCGCGTATGCATTTTTTCCTGAATATATTCAGGAAAAAATGCATACGCCCTTTTAGGCCAAGTGCATCATTGTGGACGTTCTGCCTCTTTTCCTATGCTTTAAATGCAATTCCAGTCTACCTCCTGAAATCGGTTTCCTGCAATTCTGCCCAGCTTTCAAGTACTCTTGGGAGCCTTACTTCAGTATATTTTTGGACGATAGCTGTCATTTATAACTCTGCAGGTTTGTGAATTACAGTGCCCCGAGCTTCTTTCTTCAACTCGCCTTCTTGTGAGCTGGCCGCAACACCGCAGGATTGCTTCAGGCCCTAATCTTGTTCCGGCACGGCACGCTGAGCCTTTGGTTAATTCCTCTTCCTCGTGGGAAATGAGAGTTAAATTTGCCCGTCCAGGCACCTCCAGCTAGTCTCTCATTGGTCCTCCCTATTCCTGTTCATCTTCCACAGAAATTGCAAACTGGGCCAAACAGGACGTTAAAGGCACTGACTCTCCAAGTCGGGAGAGTGTTAGTAAAGCGTCTGGAATGTTGTACCCGAGTACCAGGGGACGAGAACTGAGACATATTGGAACACGTCTCCCGATCACACGGTTGATCATACTCTGGGTTCCACATGCATGTTTCAGCTGAAGGAAGAATCCCTTAAACCTGGAGAGTTGAGACCCGTGGAATGGGTACCATGCAATATGACTTCAAAGGGTCTTCATTTGCTCACCGAACCTCTCCAATCCTATCACTGCTGCGTTTATGCCCCTGTACACACGCTTGATTCTCTTTCGGAGACATGGCAATCCATAGGTTTTAAGATACTTACTAGTCAGGTACATTCTTAGGCGTTTAATATGGGGTTTTGAGTCCATTTCGTTGAGCAAGGAGTAGCTCTTGTCTATTCCATATTTGGCTTAAGGAACTTTATCTGTGCTCATTTCAATCTCTGGTTTTATGCAGCACCCCAACTCACCTTTCCCCTTAAGCAAGCATAAGTTGGTTTTCTAAATTTGAGACCCTGTTCTCTTTTGTAATCCAGTTCCTGTGTAGCCAAGTTTACATACCGTGTATTAGTGATATCTTATGATGTTTCTTTTTCTGTGTGACTTATTTCAGTTAGAATCATCATACCTGAATCCACTCAATATGCTGCTACGGGCCTCATGACATAGATTTCATTGCTGAGTGATATTGCATTGTACGTACGTACCACAACTTCTTTATCCATTTTTCGCTTTATGCGATATTGAACTTGTACCGTAAACGAGGTTCTTGTAAACAGAGCCGTCCCAAACTTTGGGGTGGCTGTGTCTTTTTGATTTTAATTTCCCTAAGCTATAGGACCATAAGTGGAAGTGCCCTAGGCTCTGTTGCTTTGTTTTTTAGATGTTTCAGGAATCACCATACACTTCTCCCGAGTGGCTCTTGGCAATGTACATCCCGCCCATCAGCATAACAAGGCTCCCAGTTCTCCATGGCCTGTCCTGCCTTTCTGGATTTTACACTTTTTTCAGATGGCCCTTTTGACCGGGGGGAAGTGAGACTTCATTGTAGTGCAGATTTCCTTTGCAAGCTTGCTTGGTTGGCCAAAAAGTGCGTATGCATTTTTTCCTGAATATATTCAGGAAAAAACGCATACGCACTTTTTGGCCAAGTGCATCATTGTCGACGTTCTGCCTCTTTTCCTATGCTTTAAATGCAATTCCAGTCTACCTCCTGAAATCGGTTTCCTGCAATTTTGCCTTGCTTTCAATGCCTCTTCATAGCCTTACCTCAATATAGTTTTTGAAAATAGTTGGCCTTTATAACTCTGCACGTTTTTGAATTTCAGTGGCCCTTAGCTCCATTTTTCAGCTCATATTTTTGTGATCTTGCCTCATAACCACAGGATTCCTTCAGGCCCTATTCTTCTTCTGGGGCACCTTGCTGTGCCTTTGGTTTATTCTTCTTACTGATGTGAAATTAGACTGACATGTGCCCATTGAAACCGCTACAGCTTGTTTCTCACTGGTTCCCCCTATTCCCATTCATCCTCCGCACTAACTGCAGACTGTGCGATACCAGAACTTAAAGGCATTGACTCTCCATGTGAGGATGTTGTTAGTAAAGCAGCTGGAATGTCGATCCGGAGCCCCAGGAGAGGAAAAATGAGGTGCGTTTTAGAAACCTTTCCCGATCATATGGTATACCAGTCGCTGGGTTTCCCAAGCATGGTTTAGCTGTAGGAAGATTCCCTTCAACCTGGATTGTTGGGACCCTTGGAATGAGTAGCATGAAGTATTGCATTAAACTTTTGGCAGTTGCTCACCAAAGCTCACCAATCCTCTCAGCCCCAAGTGTCCAGCCTTATGTGTTATCCAGCTGTGGGTTTATATGTGGTCAATCCAGGTTGCATCACAGCCCCTGAGCAAATTTTGTAAGAATTTTTCTCTCTTTCATTGTTTCTGCGTTTTGTTTTTAAAATTTATTTCTATAATGGGGTTTAGCTCATTTTCACTGCTGTGTTTGTGCCGCTCTGCACACACTTGATTCCTTTATGGAGATATATCAATACATGGATTTTAAGATTCTTATTACTCAGATATATTTCTCTGCGGTTTATAAGGTGTGTTGAGGCCAGTTCATTGAGCAAGGTGTAGATCTTGTCTAATATCTATTTGGTTTATTGAACGGTATCTGTGCTAATTTCAAACTCTGCTTTTATGCATCACCCCACCTCTCCTTTCCCCTTAAGCTGACATAAGTGTGTTTTCTAAATGTGAGACACTGTTCTGTAATTCATTTCTTGTGCAGCCATATTTACCCTCCCTCTATAAGTGATATCTTATGATATGTTTCTTTTTCTGTTTGACTTATTTCAAGTAGTATTATCGGACCTAAATCCACTCTTTATCCTTCTACTAGCCTTATTACATTGATTTCATGGTGAAGAGATATTCCATTGTACATAAGTGCCACATCTTCTTTATCCATTGTTCTCTTTCCTGGGATATTTAAGGTGTACTGAAGTTGAGGTTCTTGTAAACAGAGTAGCCCTAAACTGTGGTGTGCTTGTGTCTTGTTGATTTTTAGACTTCCCTAGATATATTCCCATGATTGGAAGTGTCCTATGCTCTGTAGCTCTGTTTTTTAGATGATTTAGGAACCACCATACACTTCTCCAGAGTGGCTCTCGGCAGTTCACACACTGCCCATCAGCGTATAAAGGCTCCCTGTTCTCCATGGCCTGTCCTGCATTTCTGGTTTTTACAATTTTTTAGGATGGCCCTTTTGACCGGTGGGAAATGAGACTTCTTTGTTGTGCACATTTGCATTGCTTGCTTGCTTCGTTGCCCATAAAGTGCGTATGCGTTTTTTCCTGAATATAATCAGGAAAAACGCATACGCCCTTTTGGGCCAACTGCATCATTGTCGAAATTCTGCCGCTTTTCATGTGCTTTAAAGACGAGTCCAATCTATCTCTTGAAATCTGTTTCTTGCAATTCTGTCTTGCATTCAGATCCTCTTCTTTGCCTTACCTCAACATAGTTTTGGACGTTAGTTTTCATTTATAACTCTGCAGGTTTGTGAATTGCAGTGACCCTGAGCTCCATTTTTTAAGTTGCTCTTTTGTGAGCTGGCCTCAAACCCGCAGGATTGCTTCAGGCCCTATTTTGGCTCCGGCGAGGCGGGCTGAGCCTTTTTTCAATTCTTATTCTTAATGGGAAATTAGAGTGATATGTGCCCGTCCAAACCCCTACAACTATTCTCTCATTGGTTCCCCCTCTTCCCGTTCATCCTCCTCACAATTTGCAAAATGTGTGAAACAGAAGTTGAAATGTGCTGATTCTCCAAGTGGGGAGATTCTAAGTAACGTGGCTGGAATGGTGAACAGGAGCACCAGGAGAGGATAAATGAGCTGCATTTTAGACACATCTCCCGATCACATGGTGTACAGTCCTCTGGGTTTTCCATGCATGTTTTAGCTGTAGGAAGATCCCTTGAACCTGCAGATTTGGGACCCATTGAATGGGTACCAGGTAGTATTACTTTAAAGGGTGTGCATTTCCTCACCCAACCTCACATTTCTCTTAGTGCAAACAGTTTCCAGCCTTATGTCTCATCCTGCTGTGGGTCTAGATGTGTTCAATCCATGTTGCATCACCGTCCCTGAGGAAAAGTTGTAAGAGGTTTTCTCTGTCTCTCTGTCGTTTATTTTTTTCAATTTGTTACTATATTGGTTACAGCTGATTTTCAAAGCTCTGTTTCTTGCTGCTGTACATCCACTTGATTCACGTACAGAGAGACATCAGTAAATTCTTTTTCAGATTCTTACCAGTCGTATATATTCTTTTCCGGTGACTTGAGTGTGCTGAGTGCAGTTCTTTTAGCTACCGTGTAGGCTTTGTTGATTATCAGTTTGGTATTTGGAATGGTATCTTTGCTAATTTCAACCTCCTGGATGATGCCTCACCCCTCCCCACCTTTCCCGTTTAGCAGCCTTATGCGTGTTTCCTACATATTTGACTATGTTTTTGTTTTGTAATTTATTTCATGTGTAGCCATTTTGGATTCCACCTTTAAGTGATATCTTATGATATGTGTCTTTTTCTTTTTGAATTATGTCACTTAGAATGATCATACGTAACTCCTCCGGAGTTGTTACAACTGGCCATAGTTCATTGATTTCCAGGCTGAATAATATTCCACTCTACCTAAGTACCACATCTCTATCCATTTTTTCTCTCCAGAGACATTTAAGTTATATCCTAGTCGAGGATCTTTTAAACAGAGAGGGGGTAAACATTGGGGTGCCTGTGTCCTCTCGATTTTTGTTTTTCCCAAGATATACGCCCATGAGTGCAAGTGCCCTATGCTCTGTAGCTCATTTTTTAGATGCTTTAGTAAACACAATACACTTCTCCAGAATGGCCGTTGGCAATATACATTTCCACTATAAGTCTCACAGGGCTCCCTCTTCTCCTTGCCCTGTCCTGCATTTCTGTTGTTTACGCTTTATGAGGATGGCTCTTCTGACTGATGCGAAGTGATATCTTTTGTAGTATTGACTTCCAGTGCCCACCTGTTTGCTTGGCTAAAAAAGTGTATGCCCTTTTCTTGAATATATACAGAAAAAAACGCATACACCCTTTTTGGCCAACTGCAATGTTGGCAATGTTCAGCTCCTTTTCTCGTGCTTAATGGCGAGTCCTTTCTACCTCCTCAGATCCCTTTCCTGCCATTCTCCCTTGCTTACAAGTCCTTTTCTCTGACTTTCCTCAAGACATTTTTCAGTGATGGATATTTTCAACTCTGCAGTTTCGTGAATTTTACTGCCCCTGAGTTCCATTGTTCAACTTGTGTTTATGGGAACTGGCCACAAAGCAGCGGGATTTCCTCAAGCCCTATACTGTTTCCATGGGCAACCCTAGCCTTTGGTCAATTCGTCTTCCTGGTTGGAAATTAGAGTGACATGTGCCTGTCTGAACACCTAGGACTTGTCTCTCATTGTTCCTCATCCTTCCGCTTCATCCTCTGGACAAATTCCAAACTGTACGCAACAGGATGTTGACAGTGCTGACATCTCCAAGTGGGGAGACTGTTAGTAAAGACGCTGGAGGGGTGAACCCGAGCACCAGGAGATGAGGAGATGAGATGCCTTTTCCAAACTCTTCCCGATCAGACGGTATACCATCCTCTGGGTGTGACAGACATGTTTTAGCAGTAGGAAGAGTCCCATTCATGTAAGGAGAACACCAGGGCTTTTTCAAAATCAGTGTCTGCCCGAAACCCAAACTGGGGAATTTTTTAAGCTACGGCTACACATATGTTCATTAAGGGCCTGGGGAAGTAGGCAGAGTCCAAACTTTAGATGATTGAAGTCTTCAGGGTCAGAAGCACTCACCACCAGCTTCCCTTAGGTTACACTTTAACTGTCATTGATAGATGACAATGACAATAAAAATATCTATTCTTTTCCAGATTATTTCCCCTTATAGCTTATTGCAAAATGTTGAGTGTAGTTCCCTGTGCTATACAGTAGTTCCTTGTTGATGATCTATTTTATACATAGCAGTGTGTATGTGTTAATCCCAAACTGTTAATTTATCCCTCCTCCCACCTTTCCCCTTTGGTAATAATAAATTATAAGATTTTATACTTCTCAGAAATGGGGGAGCTGAAAGAGAGGTATCATTTTCAATGGAAAAGCATTTAAAACAAGATTGAAGCTTTAACCAAGATTATTAGATGTACATCCTTGGAAAGAAATCACTTCGTTTCTCTAATATTGACCTGACAAATAAGACAAACCTTTTCACTGAACTTGCTTATAATAAAGTGATGGAAATATCAAATGGAAGTGTTAGAAACATCTTATTTTACCCGAGCCTTATACACTGTTCTATGTTAACTACAGTTTGGCTCACACATCTGTTCATTGAGGTTACAATAGTCTCAATTACTGTTACTGATCCTCCAGAGTGGACCCCAACAAGTGTCCCCCTGCCCAGTGTCATTGGGGCCAACAGATCGAGACTGAGTTTGGTTCACAAGCAAAGGAAACTTTATATTTTGATCAGAGAATGGAGAGGTGAGAGCATGCACTACCCCGTGGGCTGTGGGCTGGGCTGTTGTGTAGAGATCCTGTCAGAGTCAGTGGGAGGGAGGGGGCGGAGCTCTCGAGGGCCGGGTTGGCTGCAGCTCAGGCTCTATATCGCGGAGTCTGCACTGGGCCCCAGGAGCTGAGGTGTCGTCCCAGCCATTCTGCACTAGGAAATCTGGTCTGAAGTGCCGGGTGTGGAACCTCTGCATGCGGGACCCTAGGAGCACATGAAATTAGACAAAGCACAAAGGATAAAAAAGGTTAGACTTGACTTTATTGCCCAGATTCTATTTTTATCTCCCAGGGATTTTTAATGGGCTTTGCTGGGGACAAACCCCTCCTCTGCCTTTTGTCCCGTTCCTCATTCTTGGAGTGCTGAGGGTGCAGACCCTTCTTCTGTAACTGCTGAGTGCTGAGTTGGGAGCCCTCATACCCGGGGGCGAGGGTCAGAGCTTCTCCCCAGCAGCCTCCAGGTGACGTTGATTGTCCCCAGGCCCCCTGCCTCCCTGCTCGTCCACCTGAGCACCAGCATTGGAAGTGTTATAGATTCTAATGACCTTTAAGGGTCCAGGAAAGAGATGTGCAGAGACGCTGTGGGGGCCGGTTTCACCCCGCCCCACATTTGTTCGGCCACCTTAGGCTGACCGTTTCTGCCAGCCTAGATGTTCTGACCAGTAGTCTGTGCTTTCTTCAATTAGGCTCCTGAATTAACGTACAAACAGCACCAGGTGTCAGAGCCCTGCCTGCTCAACTCCCAGACAGTCCAGGGTCAGTGGTGATCAAGGACCATGATGGCCACTGAGCCAACAGCCTTTTGAAGTAAACAGGAGTCCAGCTGGTCTTATTGGCCACCATCATCACGGTGTCTGTAGGCTTTTCTATGGTGACAGTGTGATATACGGTTCCCCCGCCAAGATTATTAGCTCCCCTCTGCGTGCAGTAAGTCCTGCAAGCAGTAGTCTACTCTTTTGGGACACACTCTTGTTGTTTTATGAGAGAAACTCCAGGTCAAGTGATGTTCACACGAGTCGTCATGGTGCCCTGTTGCCCCCGGTTATCTCTCTGGATGTTGGAGTTGGAGGGCCTCCTCACTCGAGGTTGGTGTGCCCACGGAGCGAACCCTGCAACTTCAGGGCATGGTTGGTGGTTAGGATCACCACGTGGGGTCCTTTTCCCTTAGGAGGGAGGTGGCCTTTTGGGCTGCTGATTTCCAGGTTTTTAGATACCGCCAGTATCTTGGCCAGATGTGGCAGTGGGCCAAGCCCCTTGGTGCCCGTAGTTTATCCTACCTGGATGGCATTCTTGCATTGTTCCATTTCAAGTGGTCCCAGTTTTTGCACTAATTCTCCAATGGCGATTCACCTTTCACCGGGAATGTAAAGGTCAAAGGGTTTAGCTAAATTAGGGAGTTCCAGGGCAAGGGTCTGAATTGACTGCTCTTTCCATTCTTGAAAGGCCACTTCTGGATTCTATTCAAAAGGATCATCATCTTTTCCTTTCAGTGTTTCATATAGAGGCCCAGCTAGTAGACTGTAGTTAGGGATCCAGAAGCAGCAAACCCTGGCCTCCCCAGGAACCCCTAAGCTGTCTTCTAGTTTTAGAAAGGGGTAAGGCTGAAAATGGTTTCTTCCCTTTCCTGGGATGGGCTTCTCCGACCTTCTGTGAGAACGAAGCCCAGGCAGGTCACTGCAGTCTGTGATATTTGAGCTTTTTCTTGGACAACTTCTATCCTTTATTGGCTTGGTAGTTCAGAGGCCTCCTTAGTAGGGCTGGCGATCAGAATGTCGTCTGCGTACTGAAGGAGGGTTTCCTTTCCCAGAGGTAGAACTTTTAGGTCTTTAGCTAAGCTTTCCCCAAAGATGGTGTGGGAATTTTTGCACCCTTGGGGCAAGACGGCCCGGAAGTATTGTTTTAGTTGTATGTTGAGTCCTGCCACTCACAAGCCAAAATTTCTTGTGACTCTGGGACTAATGGAATACAAAAGAAGGCATCATTGAAGACTAATACAGAATACCATGTCCTGGTGGTTGGTAGAATGACCAGCAGGGTGTAGGAATTAGGAGCAGCTGGAGGTATATCCTCGGTGGCTTCACTGACTGTCCTGACATCCTTTACCAGGTCCCCAGCAGCCCATGGGGCTCTCGTGGTCAGACCAATCCCAGAATATGGAGCTCACCTGGGCAGGTACCCCACCCCCACCCCAGCCCACGGGGCTCTCGTGGTCAGGCCCCTCCCAGGATACAGAGCTACCCTTGCAGGTACCGTGGCAGGGCTGGGCACACAGGAACCGTGCACATAGCCCTCATTGCAGAGCACCCCCAGCTCACCTGTCGCTCAGAGCTGACACAGAGCACCTCAGAGCAGGACTTGAACTAACAAACAGCAGCTGCGACAGGTCTGTGACCCTGGGCATCACTCTGTGCGGCCTCCCTCCACCTGGTCTTCCAGAGACTTCCACTGCACCCGGGGCACCAGGCCTCTGTCTCCAACCACCACCCACCCCTCCTCTCCCTGACTCCTGGGTTCCTCTCATTAGGAGAGGGTTTTCTTGAAGTTGTCTCCCACTCATGGGCCAGATAAAATGATTAGAAAACAAGCCAAAGCTGCAGCCCCTTGTCTATCCTGACTCTCAGGAGCCCACACCTGTTCCTTGGACCTGGCCGGTTCAGCAAGTTCCATTTTCTGCAACTGTGAGCCCCTGAGGGATGATGATTGGCTGACCTGGGCAGCCTTACCGTGACGGCCAGCCCTCCCCAGGTGTGCCTGGGTTGAGATCAATATAAATACCACTCCAGGCAGCAAGAGGCCCTGCAGCCGTGCCTGACGCCATTTTCTCTGCCCTGTCAGCAGTCTCGGGGCTGGGCTGGTGGGAGGGAGTGAGAGGCCACGGCTTTGTGGGTGGCCCAGTGTGAGTGGGGCTCTGCTGGACTTTCTGCAGCAGTTGCCAGGCTGCCACCTGCTAAAGAAGAGGATGTGTCACCCATACCTGCTGCTGGAATTTCTCCCTGGGCAGAGGTGAGGAAGGAAAAAAGCAGTGGGGGCAGGGACAGGACGGGTATCTCAGGCAGGGAAATGGAAATCTTCCAGAAGAGCACCCAGGGCCAGGACCATCCTGGCTGGCCTGCAGGCACCAAGTCGGCTGGTATGCTGTCACTCGTGTGGCTCTATGGCCCTTCCTCTAGGCTTTCAAGTCCTTGTATATATTCAGGTGTTTTACCTGGGACGGGTGGGAATAGTTCAGCAGCAACTGGCCTGGGGCTCAGCTCACGTTTACTCACAGATGCCTCGGCACGGTGCCCCAGCTTTGCAATGAGGACGCTTGTTGCATGGGGGCTGCTGGCTGAATGGGAGACGATTCCCCACCACTGACCAACTTCAGAATTGTTTACAACTGGAGCAAGTGCCCTGATACGGTTTTCCTCTGTGGAACTGGTGGGTTCTGTGTTTTTTTTCTCTTTTTCGTTTTTGGTTCAAGGTAGATTTTATTCCTCTTTTTTGTATTTACAGATATAAGCATAGAAATAATTTATTCATATAAATACATGTATGTGAAGGGAATAATTGTTTTTTCTGTTTTATTTTTTTAATTTTATTTCTTTTTAATTTTGAATTTTATTTTATATTTTTATACAGCAGGTTCTTATTGGTTATCTATTTTATACATATAAATGTATACATGCCAATCCCAGTCTCTCAACTCCTCCCACCACCAACCCCCCCAACAGCTTTCCCCCCTTGTTGTCCATACGTTTGTTGTCTACATCTGTTGCTCTATTTATGCCTTGCAAAATGGTTAATCTGTACAGTTTTTCTAGGTTCCACATATATGCATGAATATACAAGATTTGTTTTTCTCTTTCTGACTTACTTCACTCTGTATGACAGTCTCTAGATCCATCGACGTCTCTACAAATGACTAATTTCATTCCTTTTCATGGCTTAGTAATATTCCATTTTATATATGTACCACTGCTTTATGCATTCGTCTGTCTGTGGGCATTTAGGTTGCTTCCATTACCTCGATATTGTAAAGAGTGATACAATGAACATTGCGGTGAATGTCTCTTTTTGATTTATGGTTTTGTCTGGGTATATGTCCAGAACTGGGATTGCTGTATCATATGGTAATTCTACTGTTAGTTTCTTAAGAAACTCCATATTGTTCTCCATAGTGACTGTATCAATTTATATTCCCAACAATAGTGGAAGAGGGTTCCTTTTCTCCACACATTTCCAGCATTTTTTGTTTGTAGATTTTCTGATGATGCCCATTCTACCAGGTGTGAGGTGATACCTCATTGTTGAGTCCATTTTGTTGAGCAAGGGGTAGGTCTTGTCTATTACATATTTAGCTTATGGAACGGGATCTGTGCTAATTTCAAACTCTGCTTTTATGCAGCACCACAACTCACCTTCCCCCTTAAGCAAGCATAAGTTGGTTTTCTAAACATGAGACCCTGTTCTGTTTTGTAATTCAGTTCATGTGTAACCAAGTTCACATTCCATGTATTAGTGATACCTTATGATGTTTCTCTTTCTGTGTGACATTTTTCACTTAGAATCACCGTGCCTCAATCCACTCATTATGCTGGTACGGGCCTGGTGACATAGTTTTCATTGCTGAGAGGTATTCTGTTGTACGTAAGTACCGCAACTTCTTTATCAATTATTTGCTCTCTGGCATATTTAACTTGTGCTGAAGAAGAGGTTCCTGTAAAAGAGCCGTCCCAAACTTTGGGGTGGCTGTGTCTTTTTGATTTTAATTTCCCTAAGCTATAGGACCATAAGTGGAAGTGCCCTAGGCTCTGTTGCTTTGTTTTTTAGATGTTTCAGGAAACACCATACACTTCTCCCGAGTGGCTGTTGGCAATTTACATCCCGCCCATCAGCATAACAAGGCTCCCAGTTCTCCATGGCCTGTCCTGCCTTTCTGGATTTTACACTTTTTTCAGATGGCCCTTTTGACTGGGGGAAGTGAGACTTCATTGTAGTGCAGATTTCCTTCGCAAGCTTGCTTGGTTGGCCAAAAAGGGCGTATGCTTTTTCTCATGAATATATTCAGGAAAAAACGCATACGCCCTTTTTGTCCAAGTGCATCATTGTGGAGGTTCTGCCTCTTTTCCTATGCTTTAAATGGAATTCCAGTCTACCTCCTGAAATCGGTTTCCTGCAATTCTGCCCGGCTTTCAAGTCCTCTTGGCAGCCTTACTTCAGTATATTTTTGGATGATAGCTGTCATTTATAACTCTGCAGGTTTGTGAATTACAGTGCCCCTGAGCTCCTTTCTTCAACTCGCTTTCTTGTGAGCTGGCCGCAACACCGCAGGATTGCTTCAGGCCCTAATCTGGTTCCGGCACGGCACGCTGAGCCTTTGGTTAATTCCTCTTCCTGGTGGGAAATGAGAGTTAAATTTGCCCGTCCAGACACCTCCAGCTAGTCTCTCATTGGTTCTCCCTATTCCTGTTCATCTTCCGCAGAAATTGCAAACTGGGCCAAATAGGAGGTTAAAGGCACTGACTCTCCAAGTCGGGAGAGTGTTAGTGAAGCATCTGGAATGTTGCACCCAAGTACCAGGTGACAAGAAATGAGACATATTTGAACACGTCTCAGGATCACACGGTTGATCATACTCTGGGTTCCACATGCGTGTTTTAGCTGAAGGAAGAATCCCTAAAACCTGGAGAGTTGAGGCCCGTGGAATGGGTACCATGCAATATGACTTCAGAGGGTCTTCATTTGCTCACCGAACCTCTCCAATCCTATCCCTGCTGCATTTATGCCCCTGTACACACGCTTGATTCTCTTTCAGAGACATAGCAGTCCATAGGTTTTAAGATACTTACTAGTCAGGTACATTCTTAGGCGTTTAATATGGGGTGTTGAGTCCATCTCGTTGAGCAAGGAGTAGCTCTTGTCTATTACATATTTGGCTTAAAGAACTTTATCTGTGCTCATTTGAATCTGTGTTTTTGTGCAGCACCCCAACTCACCTTTCCGCTTAAGCAAGCATAAGTTGGTTTTCTAAATTTGAGACCTTATTCTGTTTTGTAATTCAGTTCCTGTGTAGCAAGTTTACATTCCGTGTATTAGTGATATCTTATGATGTTTCTTTTTCTGTGTGACTTATTTCAGTTAGAATCCTCATACCTGAACCCACTCATTATGCTGCTACGGGCCTGATGAAATAGATTTCATTGCTGAGTAATATTGCATTGTACGTAAGTACCACAACTTCTTTATCCATTTTTCACTTTCTGCGATATTGAACTTGTACCGTAAACGAGGTTCTTGTAATCAGAGCCGTCCCAAACATTTGGGTGGCTGTGTCTTTTTGATTTTAATTTCCCTAAGCTATAGCACCATAAGTGGAAGTGCCCTAGGCTCTGTTGCTTTGTTTTTTAGATGTTTCAGGAAACACCATACACTTCTCCCGAGTGGCTGTTGGCAATTTACATCCCACCCATCAGCATAACAAGGCTCCCAGTTCTCCATGGCCTGTCCTGCCTTTCTGGATTTTACACTTTTTTCAGATGGCCCTTTTGACCTGGGGGAAGTGAGACTACATTGTAGTGCAGATTTCCTTTGCAAGCTTGCTTGGTTGGCCAAAAAGGGCGTATGCGTTTTCTCCTGAATATATTCAGGAAAAAACGCATACGCCCTTTTTGGCCAAGTGCATCATTGTGGACGTTCTGCCTCTTTTCCTATGCTTTAAATGCAATTCCAGTCTACCTCCTGAAATCGGGTTCCTGCAATTCTGCCCCGCTTTCAAGTCCTCTTGGCAGCCTTACTTCAGTATATTTTTGGACGACAGCTGTCATTTATAACTCTGCAGGTTTGTGAATTACAGTGCCCCTGAGCTCCTTTCTTCAACTCGCTTTCTTGTGAGCTGCCCGGAACACCGCAGGATTGATTCAGGCCCTAATCTTGTTCCGCCATGGCACGCTGAGACTTTGGTTAATTCCTCTTCCTGGTCGGAAATGAGAGTTAAATTTGCCCGTCCAGACACTTCCAGCTAGTCTCTCATTGGTTCTCCCTATTCCTGTTCATCTTCCGCAGAAATTGCAAACTGGGCCAAACAGGAGGTTAAAGGCACTGACTCTCCAAGTCGGGAGAGGGTTAGTAAAGCATCTGGAATGTTGCACCCAAGTACCAGGTGACGAGAAATGAGACATATTTGAACACGTCTCAGGATCACACGGTTGATCATACTCTGGGTTCCACATGCGTGTTTTAGCTGAAGGAAGAATCCCTTAAACCTGGAGAGTTGAGACCCGTGGAATATGTACCATGCAATATGACTTCAAAGGGTCTTCATTTGCTCACCGAACCTCTCCAATCGTATCACTGCTGCGTTTATGCCCCTGTACACACACTTGATTCTCTTTCGGAGACACAGCAATCCATAGGTTTTAAGATACTTACTAGTCAGGTACATACTTAGCCGTTTAATATGGGGTGTTGAGTCCATCTCGTTGAGCAAGGAGTAGCTCTTGTCTATTACATATTTGGCTTAAGGAACTTTATCTGTGCTCATTTCAATATGTGTTTTTGTGCAGCACCCCAACTCACCTTTCCCCTTAAGCAAGCATAAGTTGGTTTTCTAAATTTGACACCTTATTCTGTTTTGTAATTCAGTTACTGTGTAGCAAGTTTACATTCCGTGTATTAGTGATATCTTATGATGTTTCTTTTTCTCTGTGACTTATTTCAGTTAGAATCATCATAACTGAATCCACACATTATGCTGCTATGGGCCTGATGACATAGATTTCATTGCTGAGTGATATTGCGTTGTACGTAAGTACCACAACTTCTTTATCCATTTTTCACTTTCTGCGATATTGAACTTGTACCGTAAACGAGGTTCTTGTAAACAGAGTCGTCCCAAACATTGGGGTGGCTGTGTCTGTTTGATTTTAATTTCCCTAAGCTATAGGACCATAAGTGGAAGTGCCCTAGGCTCTGTTGCTTTGTTTCTTAGAACTTTCAGGAAACACCATACACTTCTCCCAAGTGGCTGTTGGCAATTTACATCCCACCCATCAGCATAACAAGGCTCCAAGTTCTCCATGGCCAGTCAATCCTTTCTGGATTTTACACATTTTTCAGATCGCCCTTGTGACCCGGGGGAAGTGAGACTTCATTTTAGTGCAGATTTCCTTTGCAAGCTTGCTTAGTTGGCCAAAAACCGCGTATGCATTTTTTCCTGAATATATTCAGGAAAAAATGCATACGCCCTTTTAGGCCAAGTGCATCATTGTGGACGTTCTGCCTCTTTTCCTATGCTTTAAATGCAATTCCAGTCTACCTCCTGAAATCGGTTTCCTGCAATTCTGCCCAGCTTTCAAGTACTCTTGGGAGCCTTACTTCAGTATATTTTTGGACGATAGCTGTCATTTATAACTCTGCAGGTTTGTGAATTACAGTGCCCCGAGCTTCTTTCTTCAACTCGCCTTCTTGTGAGCTGGCCGCAACACCGCAGGATTGCTTCAGGCCCTAATCTTGTTCCGGCACGGCACGCTGAGCCTTTGGTTAATTCCTCTTCCTCGTGGGAAATGAGAGTTAAATTTGCCCGTCCAGGCACCTCCAGCTAGTCTCTCATTGGTCCTCCCTATTCCTGTTCATCTTCCACAGAAATTGCAAACTGGGCCAAACAGGACGTTAAAGGCACTGACTCTCCAAGTCGGGAGAGTGTTAGTAAAGCGTCTGGAATGTTGTACCCGAGTACCAGGGGACGAGAACTGAGACATATTGGAACACGTCTCCCGATCACACGGTTGATCATACTCTGGGTTCCACATGCATGTTTCAGCTGAAGGAAGAATCCCTTAAACCTGGAGAGTTGAGACCCGTGGAATGGGTACCATGCAATATGACTTCAAAGGGTCTTCATTTGCTCACCGAACCTCTCCAATCCTGTCACTGCTGCGTTTATGCCCCTGTACACACGCTTGATTCTCTTTCGGAGACATGGCAATCCATAGGTTTTAAGATACTTACTAGTCAGGTACATTCTTAGGCGTTTAATATGGGGTTTTGAGTCCATTTCGTTGAGCAAGGAGTAGCTCTTGTCTATTCCATATTTGGCTTAAGGAACTTTATCTGTGCTCATTTCAATCTCTGGTTTTATGCAGCACCCCAACTCACCTTTCCCCTTAAGCAAGCATAAGTTGGTTTTCTAAATTTGAGACCCTGTTCTCTTTTGTAATCCAGTTCCTGTGTAGCCAAGTTTACATACCGTGTATTAGTGATATCTTATGATGTTTCTTTTTCTGTGTGACTTATTTCAGTTAGAATCATCATACCTGAATCCACTCAATATGCTGCTACGGGCCTCATGACATAGATTTCATTGCTGAGTGATATTGCATTGTACGTACGTACCACAACTTCTTTATCCATTTTTCGCTTTATGCGATATTGAACTTGTACCGTAAACGAGGTTCTTGTAAACAGAGCCGTCCCAAACTTTGGGGTGGCTGTGTCTTTTTGATTTTAATTTCCCTAAGCTATAGGACCATAAGTGGAAGTGCCCTAGGCTCTGTTGCTTTGTTTTTTAGATGTTTCAGGAATCACCATACACTTCTCCCGAGTGGCTCTTGGCAATGTACATCCCGCCCATCAGCATAACAAGGCTCCCAGTTCTCCATGGCCTGTCCTGCCTTTCTGGATTTTACACTTTTTTCAGATGGCCCTTTTGACCGGGGGGAAGTGAGACTTCATTGTAGTGCAGATTTCCTTTGCAAGCTTGCTTGGTTGGCCAAAAAGTGCGTATGCATTTTTTCCTGAATATATTCAGGAAAAAACGCATACGCACTTTTTGGCCAAGTGCATCATTGTCGACGTTCTGCCTCTTTTCCTATGCTTTAAATGCAATTCCAGTCTACCTCCTGAAATCGGTTTCCTGCAATTTTGCCTTGCTTTCAATGCCTCTTCATAGCCTTACCTCAATATAGTTTTTGAAAATAGTTGGCCTTTATAACTCTGCACGTTTTTGAATTTCAGTGGCCCTTAGCTCCATTTTTCAGCTCATATTTTTGTGATCTTGCCTCATAACCACAGGATTCCTTCAGGCCCTATTCTTCTTCTGGGGCACCTTGCTGTGCCTTTGGTTTATTCTTCTTACTGATGTGAAATTAGAGTGACATGTGCCCATTGAAACCGCTACAGCTTGTTTCTCACTGGTTCCCCCTATTCCCATTCATCCTCCGCACTAACTGCAGACTGTGCGATACCAGAACTTAAAGGCATTGACTCTCCATGTGAGGATGTTGTTAGTAAAGCAGCTGGAATGTCGATCCGGAGCCCCAGGAGAGGAAAAATGAGGTGCGTTTTAGAAACCTTTCCCGATCATATGGTATACCAGTCGCTGGGTTTCCCAAGCATGGTTTAGCTGTAGGAAGATTCCCTTCAACCTGGATTGTTGGGACCCTTGGAATGAGTAGCATGAAGTATTGCATTAAACTTTTGGCAGTTGCTCACCAAAGCTCACCAATCCTCTCAGCCCCAAGTGTCCAGCCTTATGTGTTATCCAGCTGTGGGTTTATATGTGGTCAATCCAGGTTGCATCACAGCCCCTGAGCAAATTTTGTAAGAATTTTTCTCTCTTTCATTGTTTCTGCGTTTTGTTTTTAAAATTTATTTCTATAATGGGGTTTAGCTCATTTTCACTGCTGTGTTTGTGCCGCTCTGCACACACTTGATTCCTTTATGGAGATATATCAATACATGGATTTTAAGATTCTTATTACTCAGATATATTTCTCTGCGGTTTATAAGGTGTGTTGAGGCCAGTTCATTGAGCAAGGTGTAGATCTTGTCTAATATCTATTTGGTTTATTGAACGGTATCTGTGCTAATTTCAAACTCTGCTTTTATGCATCACCCCACCTCTCCTTTCCCCTTAAGCTGACATAAGTGTGTTTTCTAAATGTGAGACACTGTTCTGTAATTCATTTCTTGTGCAGCCATATTTACCCTCCCTCTATAAGTGATATCTTATGATATGTTTCTTTTTCTGTTTGACTTATTTCAAGTAGTATTATCGGACCTAAATCCACTCTTTATCCTTCTACTAGCCTTATTACATTGATTTCATGGTGAAGAGATATTCCATTGTACATAAGTGCCACATCTTCTTTATCCATTGTTCTCTTTCCTGGGATATTTAAGGTGTACTGAAGTTGAGGTTCTTGTAAACAGAGTAGCCCTAAACTGTGGTGTGCTTGTGTCTTGTTGATTTTTAGACTTCCCTAGATATATTCCCATGATTGGAAGTGTCCTATGCTCTGTAGCTCTGTTTTTTAGATGATTTAGGAACCACCATACACTTCTCCAGAGTGGCTCTCGGCAGTTCACACACTGCCCATCAGCGTATAAAGGCTCCCTGTTCTCCATGGCCTGTCCTGCATTTCTGGTTTTTACAATTTTTTAGGATGGCCCTTTTGACCGGTGGGAAATGAGACTTCTTTGTTGTGCACATTTGCATTGCTTGCTTGCTTCGTTGCCCATAAAGTGCGTATGCGTTTTTTCCTGAATATAATCAGGAAAAACGCATACGCCCTTTTGGGCCAACTGCATCATTGTCGAAATTCTGCCGCTTTTCATGTGCTTTAAAGACGAGTCCAATCTATCTCTTGAAATCTGTTTCTTGCAATTCTGTCTTGCATTCAGATCCTCTTCTTTGCCTTACCTCAACATAGTTTTGGACGTTAGTTTTCATTTATAACTCTGCAGGTTTGTGAATTGCAGTGACCCTGAGCTCCATTTTTTAAGTTGCTCTTTTGTGAGCTGGCCTCAAACCCGCAGGATTGCTTCAGGCCCTATTTTGGCTCCGGCGAGGCGGGCTGAGCCTTTTTTCAATTCTTATTCTTAATGGGAAATTAGAGTGATATGTGCCCGTCCAAACCCCTACAACTATTCTCTCATTGGTTCCCCCTCTTCCCGTTCATCCTCCTCACAATTTGCAAAATGTGTGAAACAGAAGTTGAAATGTGCTGATTCTCCAAGTGGGGAGATTCTAAGTAACGTGGCTGGAATGGTGAACAGGAGCACCAGGAGAGGATAAATGAGCTGCATTTTAGACACATCTCCCGATCACATGGTGTACAGTCCTCTGGGTTTTCCATGCATGTTTTAGCTGTAGGAAGATCCCTTGAACCTGCAGATTTGGGACCCATTGAATGGGTACCAGGTAGTATTACTTTAAAGGGTGTGCATTTCCTCACCCAACCTCACATTTCTCTTAGTGCAAACAGTTTCCAGCCTTATGTCTCATCCTGCTGTGGGTCTAGATGTGTTCAATCCATGTTGCATCACCGTCCCTGAGGAAAAGTTGTAAGAGGTTTTCTCTGTCTCTCTGTCGTTTATTTTTTTCAATTTGTTACTATATTGGTTACAGCTGATTTTCAAAGCTCTGTTTCTTGCTGCTGTACATCCACTTGATTCACGTACAGAGAGACATCAGTAAATTCTTTTTCAGATTCTTACCAGTCGTATATATTCTTTTCCGGTGACTTGAGTGTGCTGAGTGCAGTTCTTTTAGCTACCGTGTAGGCTTTGTTGATTATCAGTTTGGTATTTGGAATGGTATCTTTGCTAATTTCAACCTCCTGGATGATGCCTCACCCCTCCCCACCTTTCCCGTTTAGCAGCCTTATGCGTGTTTCCTACATATTTGACTATGTTTTTGTTTTGTAATTTATTTCATGTGTAGCCATTTTGGATTCCACCTTTAAGTGATATCTTATGATATGTGTCTTTTTCTTTTTGAATTATGTCACTTAGAATGATCATACGTAACTCCTCCGGAGTTGTTACAACTGGCCATAGTTCATTGATTTCCAGGCTGAATAATATTCCACTCTACCTAAGTACCACATCTCTATCCATTTTTTCTCTCCAGAGACATTTAAGTTATATCCTAGTCGAGGATCTTTTAAACAGAGAGGGGGTAAACATTGGGGTGCCTGTGTCCTCTCGATTTTTGTTTTTCCCAAGATATACGCCCATGAGTGCAAGTGCCCTATGCTCTGTAGCTCATTTTTTAGATGCTTTAGTAAACACAATACACTTCTCCAGAATGGCCGTTGGCAATATACATTTCCACTATAAGTCTCACAGGGCTCCCTCTTCTCCTTGCCCTGTCCTGCATTTCTGTTGTTTACGCTTTATGAGGATGGCTCTTCTGACTGATGCGAAGTGATATCTTTTGTAGTATTGACTTCCAGTGCCCACCTGTTTGCTTGGCTAAAAAAGTGTATGCCCTTTTCTTGAATATATACAGAAAAAAACGCATACACCCTTTTTGGCCAACTGCAATGTTGGCAATGTTCAGCTCCTTTTCTCGTGCTTAATGGCGAGTCCTTTCTACCTCCTCAGATCCCTTTCCTGCCATTCTCCCTTGCTTACAAGTCCTTTTCTCTGACTTTCCTCAAGACATTTTTCAGTGATGGATATTTTCAACTCTGCAGTTTCGTGAATTTTACTGCCCCTGAGTTCCATTGTTCAACTTGTGTTTATGGGAACTGGCCACAAAGCAGCGGGATTTCCTCAAGCCCTATACTGTTTCCATGGGCAACCCTAGCCTTTGGTCAATTCGTCTTCCTGGTTGGAAATTAGAGTGACATGTGCCTGTCTGAACACCTAGGACTTGTCTCTCATTGTTCCTCATCCTTCCGCTTCATCCTCTGGACAAATTCCAAACTGTACACAACAGGATGTTGACAGTGCTGACATCTCCAAGTGGGGAGACTGTTAGTAAAGACGCTGGAGGGGTGAACCCGAGCACCAGGAGATGAGGAGATGAGATGCCTTTTCCAAACTCTTCCCGATCAGACGGTATACCATCCTCTGGGTGTGACAGACATGTTTTAGCAGTAGGAAGAGTCCCATTCATGTAAGGAGAACACCAGGGCTTTTTCAAAATCAGTGTCTGCCCGAAACCCAAACTGGGGAATTTTTTAAGCTACGGCTACACATATGTTCATTAAGGGCCTGGGGAAGTAGGCAGAGTCCAAACTTTAGATGATTGAAGTCTTCAGGGTCAGAAGCACTCACCACCAGCTTCCCTTAGGTTACACTTTAACTGTCATTGATAGATGACAATGACAATAAAAATATCTATTCTTTTCCAGATTATTTCCCCTTATAGCTTATTGCAAAATGTTGAGTGTAGTTCCCTGTGCTATACAGTAGTTCCTTGTTGATGATCTATTTTATACATAGCAGTGTGTATGTGTTAATCCCAAACTGTTAATTTATCCCTCCTCCCACCTTTCCCCTTTGGTAATAATAAATTATAAGATTTTATACTTCTCAGAAATGGGGGAGCTGAAAGAGAGGTATCATTTTCAATGGAAAAGCATTTAAAACAAGATTGAAGCTTTAACCAAGATTATTAGATGTACATCCTTGGAAAGAAATCACTTCGTTTCTCTAATATTGACCTGACAAATAAGACAAACCTTTTCACTGAACTTGCTTATAATAAAGTGATGGAAATATCAAATGGAAGTGTTAGAAACATCTTATTTTACCCGAGCCTTATACACTGTTCTATGTTAACTACAGTTTGGCTCACACATCTGTTCATTGAGGTTACAATAGTCTCAGTTTCTGTTACTGATTCTCCAGAGTGGACCCCAACAAGTGTCCCCCTGCCCAGTGTCATTGGGGCCAACAGATCGAGACTGAGTTTGGTTCACAAGCAAAGGAAACTTTATATTTTGATCAGAGAATGGAGAGGTGAGAGCATGCACTACCCCGTGGGCTGTGGGCTGGGCTGTTGTGTAGAGATCCTGTCAGAGTCAGTGGGAGGGAGGGGGCGGAGCTCTCGAGGGCCGGGTTGGCTGCAGCTCAGGCTCTATATCGCGGAGTCTGCACTGGGCCCCAGGAGCTGAGGTGTCGTCCCAGCCATTCTGCACTAGGAAATCTGGTCTGAAGTGCCGGGTGTGGAACCTCTGCATGCGGGACCCTAGGAGCACATGAAATTAGACAAAGCACAAAGGATAAAAAAGGTTAGACTTGACTTTATTGCCCAGATTCTATTTTTATCTCCCAGGGATTTTTAATGGGCTTTGCTGGGGACAAACCCCTCCTCTGCCTTTTGTCCCGTTCCTCATTCTTGGAGTGCTGAGGGTGCAGACCCTTCTTCTGTAACTGCTGAGTGCTGAGTTGGGAGCCCTCATACCCGGGGGCGAGGGTCAGAGCTTCTCCCCAGCAGCCTCCAGGTGACGTTGATTGTCCCCAGGCCCCCTGCCTCCCTGCTCGTCCACCTGAGCACCAGCATTGGAAGTGTTATAGATTCTAATGACCTTTAAGGGTCCAGGAAAGAGATGTGCAGAGACGCTGTGGGGGCCGGTTTCACCCCGCCCCACATTTGTTCGGCCACCTTAGGCTGACCGTTTCTGCCAGCCTAGATGCTCTGACCAGTAGTCTGCGCTTTCTTCAATTAGGCTCCTGAATTAACGTACAAACAGCACCAGGTGTCAGAGCCCTGCCTGCTCAACTCCCAGACAGTCCAGGGTCAGTGGTGATCAAGGACCATGATGGCCACTGAGCCAACAGCCTTTTGAAGTAAACAGGAGTCCAGCTGGTCTTATTGGCCACCATCATCACGGTGTCTGTAGGCTTTTCTATGGTGACAGTGTGATATACGGTTCCCCCGCCAAGATTATTAGCTCCCCTCTGCGTGCAGTAAGTCCTGCAAGCAGTAGTCTACTCTTTTGGGACACACTCTTGTTGTTTTATGAGAGAAACTCCAGGTCAAGTGATGTTCACACGAGTCGTCATGGTGCCCTGTTGCCCCCGGTTATCTCTCTGGATGTTGGAGTTGGAGGGCCTCCTCACTCGAGGTTGGTGTGCCCACGGAGCGAACCCTGCAACTTCAGGGCATGGTTGGTGGTTAGGATCACCACGTGGGGTCCTTTTCCCTTAGGAGGGAGGTGGCCTTTTGGGCTGCTGATTTCCAGGTTTTTAGATACCGCCAGTATCTTGGCCAGGTGTGGCAGTGGGCCAAGCCCCTTGGTGCCCGTAGTTTATCCTACCTGGATGGCATTCTTGCATTGTTCCATTTCAAGTGGTCCCAGTTTTTGCACTAATTCTCCAATGGCGATTCACCTTTCACCGGGAATGTAAAGGTCAAAGGGTTTAGCTAAATTAGGGAGTTCCAGGGCAAGGGTCTGAATTGACTGCTCTTTCCATTCTTGAAAGGCCACTTCTGGATTCTATTCAAAAGGATCATCATCTTTTCCTTTCAGTGTTTCATATAGAGGCCCAGCTAGTAGACTGTAGTTAGGGATCCAGAAGCAGCAAACCCTGGCCTCCCCAGGAACCCCTAAGCTGTCTTCTAGTTTTAGAAAGGGGTAAGGCTGAAAATGGTTTCTTCCCTTTCCTGGGATGGGCTTCTCCGACCTTCTGTGAGAACGAAGCCCAGGCAGGTCACTGCAGTCTGTGATATTTGAGCTTTTTCTTGGACAACTTCTATCCTTTATTGGCTTGGTAGTTCAGAGGCCTCCTTAGTAGGGCTGGCGATCAGAATGTCGTCTGCGTACTGAAGGAGGGTTTCCTTTCTCAGAGGTAGAACTTTTAGGTCTTTAGCTAAGCTTTCCCCAAAGATGGTGTGGGAATTTTTGCACCCTTGGGGCAAGACGGCCCGGAAGTATTGTTTTAGTTGTATGTTGAGTCCTGCCACTCACAAGCCAAAATTTCTTGTGACTCTGGGACTAATGGAATACAAAAGAAGGCATCATTGAAGACTAATACAGAATACCATGTCCTGGTGGTTGGTAGAATGACCAGCAGGGTGTAGGAATTAGGAGCAGCTGGAGGTATATCCTCTTTGGCTTCACTGACTGTCCTGACATCCCTTACCAGGTCCCCAGCAGCCCATGGGGCTCTCGTGGTCAGACCAATCCCAGAATATGGAGCTCACCTGGGCAGGTACCCCACCCCCACCCCAGCCCACGGGGCTCTCGTGGTCAGGCCCCTCCCAGGATACAGAGCTACACTTGCAGGTACCGTGGCAGGGCTGGGCACACAGGAACCGTGCACATAGCCCTCATTGCAGAGCACCCCCAGCTCACCTGTCGCTCAGAGCTGACACAGAGCACCTCAGAGCAGGACTTGAACTAACAAACAGCAGCTGCGACAGGTCTGTGACCCTGGGCATCACTCTGTGCGGCCTCCCTCCACCTGGTCTTCCAGAGACTTCCACTGCACCCGGGGCACCAGGCCTCTGTCTCCAACCACCACCCACCCCTCCTCTCCCTGACTCCTGGGTTCCTCTCATTAGGAGAGGGTTTTCTTGAAGTTGTCTCCCACTCATGGGCCAGATAAAATGATTAGAAAACAAGCCAAAGCTGCAGCCCCTTGTCTATCCTGACTCTCAGGAGCCCACACCTGTTCCTTGGACCTGGCCGGTTCAGCAAGTTCCATTTTCTGCAACTGTGAGCCCCTGAGGGATGATGATTGGCTGACCTGGGCAGCCTTACCGTGCCGGCCAGCCCTCCCCAGGTGTGCCTGGGTTGAGATCAATATAAATACCACTCCAGGCAGCAAGAGGCCCTGCAGCCGTGCCTGACGCCATTTTCTCTGCCCTGTCAGCAGTCTCGGGGCTGGGCTGGTGGGAGGGAGTGAGAGGCCACGGCTTTGTGGGTGGCCCAGTGTGAGTGGGGCTCTGCTGGACTTTCTGCAGCAGTTGCCAGGCTGCCACCTGCTAAAGAAGAGGATGTGTCACCCATACCTGCTGCTGGAATTTCTCCCTGGGCAGAGGTGAGGAAGGAAAAAAGCAGTGGGGGCAGGGACAGGACGGGTATCTCAGGCAGGGAAATGGAAATCTTCCAGAAGAGCACCCAGGGCCAGGACCATCCTGGCTGGCCTGCAGGCACCAAGTCGGCCGGTATGCTGTCACTCGTGTGGCTCTATGGCCCTTCCTCTAGGCTTTCAAGTCCTTGTATATATTCAGGTGTTTTACCTGGGACGGGTGGGAATAGTTCAGCAGCAACTGGCCTGGGGCTCAGCTCACGTTTACTCACAGATGCCTCGGCACGGTGCCCCAGCTTTGCAATGAGGACGCTTGTTGCATGGGGGCTGCTGGCTGAATGGGAGACGATTCCCCACCACTGACCAACTTCAGAATTGTTTACAACTGGAGCAAGTGCCCTGATACGGTTTTCCTCTGTGGAACTGGTGGGTTCTGTGTTTTTTTTCTCTTTTTCGTTTTTGGTTCAAGGTAGATTTTATTCCTCTTTTTTGTATTTACAGATATAAGCATAGAAATAATTTATTCATATAAATACATGTATGTGAAGGGAATAATTGTTTTTTCTGTTTTATTTTTTTAATTTTATTTCTTTTTAATTTTGAATTTTATTTTATATTTTTATACAGCAGGTTCTTATTGGTTATCTATTTTATACATATAAATGTATACATGCCAATCCCAGTCTCTCAACTCCTCCCACCACCAACCCCCCCAACAGCTTTCCCCCCTTGTTGTCCATACGTTTGTTGTCTACATCTGTTGCTCTATTTATGCCTTGCAAAATGGTTAATCTGTACAGTTTTTCTAGGTTCCACATATATGCATGAATATACAAGATTTGTTTTTCTCTTTCTGACTTACTTCACTCTGTATGACAGTCTCTAGATCCATCGACGTCTCTACAAATGACTAATTTCATTCCTTTTCATGGCTTAGTAATATTCCATTTTATATATGTACCACTGCTTTATGCATTCGTCTGTCTGTGGGCATTTAGGTTGCTTCCATTACCTCGATATTGTAAAGAGTGATACAATGAACATTGCGGTGAATGTCTCTTTTTGATTTATGGTTTTGTCTGGGTATATGTCCAGAACTGGGATTGCTGTATCATATGGTAATTCTACTGTTAGTTTCTTAAGAAACTCCATATTGTTCTCCATAGTGACTGTATCAATTTATATTCCCAACAATAGTGGAAGAGGGTTCCTTTTCTCCACACATTTCCAGCATTTTTTGTTTGTAGATTTTCTGATGATGCCCATTCTACCAGGTGTGAGGTGATACCTCATTGTTGAGTCCATTTTGTTGAGCAAGGGGTAGGTCTTGTCTATTACATATTTAGCTTATGGAACGGTATCTGTGCTAATTTCAAACTCTGCTTTTATGCAGCACCACAACTCACCTTCCCCCTTAAGCAAGCATAAGTTGGTTTTCTAAACATGAGACCCTGTTCTGTTTTGTAATTCAGTTCATGTGTAACCAAGTTCACATTCCATGTATTAGTGATACCTTATGATGTTTCTCTTTCTGTGTGACTTTTTTCACTTAGAATCACCGTGCCTCAATCCACTCATTATGCTGGTACGGGCCTGGTGACATAGTTTTCATTGCTGAGAGGTATTCTGTTGTACGTAAGTACCGCAACTTCTTTATCAATTATTTGCTCTCTGGCATATTTAACTTGTGCTGAAGAAGAGGTTCCTGTAAAAGAGCCATCCCAAATTTTGGGGTGGCTGTGTCTTTTTGATTTTAATTTCCCTAAGCTATAGGACCATAAGTGGAAGTGCCCTAGGCTCTGTTGCTTTGTTTTTTAGATGTTTCAGGAAACACCATACACTTCTCCCGAGTGGCTGTTGGCAATTTACATCCCGCCCATCAGCATAACAAGGCTCCCAGTTCTCCATGGCCTGTCCTGCCTTTCTGGATTTTACACTTTTTTCAGATGGCCCTTTTGACCGGGGGAAGTGAGACTTCATTGTAGTGCAGATTTCCTTTGCAAGCTTGCTTGGTTGGCCAAAAAGGGCGTATGCGTTTTCTCATGAATATATTCAGGAAAAAACGCATACGCCCTTTTTGGCCAAGTGCATCATTGTGGAGGTTCTGCCTCTTTTCCTATGCTTAAAATGCAATTCCAGTCTACCTCCTGAAATCGGGTTCCTGCAATTCTGCCCCGCTTTCAAGTCCTCTTGGCAGCCTTACTTCAGTATATTTTTGGATGATAGCTGTCATTTATAACTCTGCAGGTTTCTGAATTACAGTGCCCCTGAGCTCCTTTCTTCAACTCGCTTTCTTGTGAGCTGGCCGCAACACCGCAGGATTGCTTCAGGCCCTAATCTGGTTCCGGCACGGCACGCTGAGCCTTTGGTTAATTCCTCTTCCTGGTGGGAAATGAGAGTTAAATTTGCCCGTCCAGACACCTCCAGCTAGTCTCTCATTGGTTCTCCCTATTCCTGTTCATCTTCCGCAGAAATTGCAAACTGGGCCAAACAGGAGGTTAAAGGCACTGACTCTCCAAGTCGGGAGAGTGTTAGTGAAGCATCTGGAATGTTGCACCCAAGTACCAGGTGACAAGAAATGAGACATATTTGAACACGTCTCAGGATCACACGGTTGATCATACTCTGGGTTCCACATGCGTGTTTTAGCTGAAGGAAGAATCCCTTAAACCTGGAGAGTTGAGACCCGTGGAATGGGTACCATGCAATATGACTTCAAAGGGTCTTCATTTGCTCACCGAACCTCTCCAATCCTATCACTGCTGCGTTTATGCCCCTGTACACACGCTTGATTCTCTTTCAGAGACATAGCAGTCCATAGGTTTTAAGATACTTACTAGTCAGGTACATTCTTAGGCGTTTAATATGGGGTGTTGAGTCCATCTCGTTGAGCAAGGAGTAGCTCTTGTCTATTACATATTTGGCTTAAGGAACTTTATCTGTGCTCATTTGAATCTGTGTTTTTGTGCAGCACCCCAACTCACCTTTCCGCTTAAGCAAGCATAAGTTGGTTTTCTAAATTTGAGACCTTATTCTGTTTTGTAATTCAGTTCCTGTGTAGCAAGTTTACATTCCGTGTATTAGTGATATCTTATGATGTTTCTTTTTCTGTGTGACTTATTTCAGTTAGAATCCTCATACCTGAACCCACTCATTATGCTGCTACGGGCCTGATGAAATAGATTTCATTGCTGAGTGATATTGCATTGTACGTAAGTACCACAAATTCTTTATCCATTTTTCACTTTCTGCGATATTGAACTTGTACCGTAAACGAGGTTCTTGTAATCAGAGCCGTCCCACACATTTGGGTGGCTGTGTCTTTTTGATTTTAATTTCCCTAAGCTATAGGACCATAAGTGGAAGTGCCCTAGGCTCTGTTGCTTTGTTTTTTAGATGTTTCAGGAAACACCATACACTTCTCCCGAGTGGCTGTTGGCAATTTACATCCCACCCATCAGCATAACAAGGCTCCCAGTTCTCCATGGCCTGTCCTGCCTTTCTGGATTTTACACTTTTTTCAGATGGCCCTTTTGACCTGGGGGAAGTGAGACTTCATTGTAGTGCAGATTTCCTTTGCAAGCTTGCTTGGTTGGCCAAAAAGGGCGTATGCGTTTTCTCCTGAATATATTCAGGAAAAAACGCATACGCCCTTTTTGGCCAAGTGCATCATTGTGGACGTTCTGCCTCTTTTCCTATGCTTTAAATGCAATTCCAGTCTACCTCCTGAAATCGGGTTCCTGCAATTCTGCCCCGCTTTCAAGTCCTCTTGGCAGCCTTACTTCAGTATATTTTTGGACGATAGCTGTCATTTATAACTCTGCAGGTTTGTGAATTACAGTGCCCCTGAGCTCCTTTCTTCAACTCGCTTTCTTGTAAGCTGCCCGGAACACCACAGGATTGATTCAGGCCCTAATCTTGTTCCGCCATGGCACGCTGAGCCTTTGGTTAATTCCTCTTCCTGGTCGGAAATGAGAGTTAAATTTGCCCGTCCAGACACTTCCAGCTAGTCTCTCATTGGTTCTCCCTATTCCTGTTCATCTTCCGCAGAAATTGCAAACTGGGCCAAACAGGAGGTTAAAGGCACTGACTCTCCAAGTCGGGAGAGTGTTAGTGAAGCATCTGGAATGTTGCACCCAAGTACCAGGTGACAAGAAATGAGACATATTTGAACACGTCTCAGGATCACACGGTTGATCATACTCTGGGTTCCACATGCGTGTTTTAGCTGAAGGAAGAATCCCTTAAACCTGGAGAGTTGAGACCCGTGGAATGGGTACCATGCAATATGACTTCAAAGGGTCTTCATTTGCTCACCGAACCTCTCCAATCCTATCACTGCTGCGTTTATGCCCCTGTACACACGCTTGATTCTCTTTCAGAGACATAGCAGTCCATAGGTTTTAAGATACTTACTAGTCAGGTACATTCTTAGGCGTTTAATATGGGGTGTTGAGTCCATCTCGTTGAGCAAGGAGTAGCTCTTGTCTATTACATATTTGGCTTAAGGAACTTTATCTGTGCTCATTTGAATCTGTGTTTTTGTGCAGCACCCCAACTCACCTTTCCGCTTAAGCAAGCATAAGTTGGTTTTCTAAATTTGAGACCTTATTCTGTTTTGTAATTCAGTTCCTGTGTAGCAAGTTTACATTCCGTGTATTAGTGATATCTTATGATGTTTCTTTTTCTGTGTGACTTATTTCAGTTAGAATCCTCATACCTGAACCCACTCATTATGCTGCTACGGGCCTGATGAAATAGATTTCATTGCTGAGTGATATTGCATTGTACGTAAGTACCACAAATTCTTTATCCATTTTTCACTTTCTGCGATATTGAACTTGTACCGTAAACGAGGTTCTTGTAATCAGAGCCGTCCCACACATTTGGGTGGCTGTGTCTTTTTGATTTTAATTTCCCTAAGCTATAGGACCATAAGTGGAAGTGCCCTAGGCTCTGTTGCTTTGTTTTTTAGATGTTTCAGGAAACACCATACACTTCTCCCGAGTGGCTGTTGGCAATTTACATCCCACCCATCAGCATAACAAGGCTCCCAGTTCTCCATGGCCTGTCCTGCCTTTCTGGATTTTACACTTTTTTCAGATGGCCCTTTTGACCTGGGGGAAGTGAGACTACATTGTAGTGCAGATTTCCTTTGCAAGCTTGCTTGGTTGGCCAAAAAGGGCGTATGCGTTTTCTCCTGAATATATTCAGGAAAAAACGCATACGCCCTTTTTGGCCAAGTGCATCATTGTGGACGTTATGTCTCTTTTCCTATGCTTTAAATGCAATTCCAGTCTACCTCCTGAAATCGGTTTCCTGCAATTCTGCCCCGCTTTCAAGTCCTCTTGGCAGCTTTACTTCAGTATATTTTTGGACGATAGCTGTCATTTATAACTCTGCAGGTTTGTGAATTACAGTGCCCCTGAGCTCCTTTCTTCAACTCGCTTTCTTGTGAGCTGCCCGGAACACCGCAGGATTGATTCAGGCCCTAATCTTGTTCCGCCATGGCACGCTGAGCCTTTGGTTAATTCCTCTTCCTGGTCGGAAATGAGAGTTAAATTTGCCCGTCCAGACACTTCCAGCTAGTCTCTCATTGGTTCTCCCTATTCCTGTTCATCTTCCGGAGAAACTGCAAACTGGGCCAAACAGGAGGTTAAAGGCACTGACTCTCCAAGTCGGGAGAGGGTTAGTAAAGCATCTGGAATGTTGCACCCGAGAACCAGGGGACGGGAACTGAGACATATTTGAACACATCTCCCGATCACATGGTTGATCATACTCTGGGTTCCACATGCGTGATTTAGCTGAAGAAAGAATCCCTTAAACCTGGAGAGTTGAGACCCGTCGAATAGGTACCATGCAATATGACTTCAAAGGGTCTTCATTTGCTCACCGAACCTCTCCAATCGTATCACTGCTGCGTTTATGCCCCTGTACACACGCTTGATTCTCTTTTGGAGACATAGCAATCCATAGGTTTTAAGATACTTACTAGTCAGGTACATACTTAGGCGTTTAATATGGGGTGTTGAGTCCATCTCGTTGAGCAAGGAGTAGCTCTTGTCTATTCCATATTTGGCTTAAGGAACTTTATCTGTGCTCATTTCAATCTCTGGTTTTATGCAGCACCCCAACTCACCTTTCCCCTTAAGCAAGCATAAGTTGGTTTTCTAAATTTGAGACCTTATTCTGTTTTGTAACTCTGTTCCTGTGTAGCAAGTTTACATTCCGTGTATTAGTGATATCTTATGATGTTTCTTTTTCTGTGTGACTTATTTCAGTTAGAATCATCATACCTGAATCCACTCATTATGCTGCTACGGGCCTGATGACATAGATGTCATTGCTGAGTGATATTGCATTGTACGTAAGTACCACAACTTCTTTATCCATTTTTCGCTTTCTGCAATATTGAACTTGTCCCGTAAACGAGGTTCTTGTAAACAGAGCCGTCCCAAACTTTGGGGTGGCTGTGTCTTTTTGATTTTAATTTCCCTAAGCTATAGCACCATAAGTGGAAGTGCCCTAGGCTCTGTTGCTTTGTTTTTTAGATGTTTCAGGAAACACCATACACTTCTCCCGAGTGGCTGTTGGCAATTTACATCCCACCCATCAGCATAACAATGCTCCCAGTTCTCCATGGCCTGTCCTGCCTTTCTGGATTTTACACTTTTTTCAGATGGCCCTTTTGACTGGGGGGAAGTGAGACTTCATTGTAGTGCAGATTTCCTTTGCAAGCTTGCTTGGTTGGCCAAAAAGGGCGTATGCGTTTTTTCCTGAATATATTCAGGAAAAAATGTATACGCCCTTTTTGTCCAAGTGCATCATTGTCGTCGTTCTGCCTCTTTTCCTATGCTTTAAATGCAATTCCTGTCTACCTCCTGAAATAGGTTTCCTGCAATTCTGCCTTGCTTTCAATGCCTCTTCCTAGCCTTACCTCAATATAGTTTTTGAAAATAGTTGGCCTTTATAACTCTGCACGTTTTTGAATTGCAGTGGCCCTTAGCTCCATTTTTCAGCTCATATTTTTGTGATCTTGCCTCATAACCACAGGATTCCTTCAGGCCCTATTCTTCTTCTGGGGCACCTTGCTGTGCCTTTGGTTTATTCTTCTTACTGATGTGAAATTAGAGTGACATGTGCCCATTGAAACCGCTACAGCTTGTTTCTCACTGGTTCCCCCTATTCCCATTCATCCTCCGCACTAACTGCAGACTGTGCGATACCAGAACTTAAAGGCATTGACTCTCCATGTGAGGATGTTGTTAGTAAAGCGGCTGGAATGTCGATCCGGAGCCCCAGGAGAGGAAAAATGAGGTGCGTTTTAGAAACCTTTCCCGATCATATGGTATACCAGTCGCTGGGTTTCCCAAGCATGGTTTAGCTGTAGGAAGATTCCCTTCAACCTGGATTGTTGGGACCCTTGGAATGAGTAGCATGAAGTATTGCATTAAACTTTTGGCAGTTGCTCACCAAAACTCACCAATCCTCTCAGCCCCAAGTGTCCAGCCTTATGTGTTATCCAGCTGTGGGTTTATATGTGGTCAATCCAGGTTGCATCACAGCCCCTGAGCAAATTTTGTAAGAATTTTTCTCTCTTTCATTGTTTCTGCGTTTTGTTTTTAAAATTTATTTCTATAATGGGGTTTAGCTCATTTTCACTGCTGTGTTTGTGCCGCTCTGCACACACTTGATTCCCTTATGGAGATATATCAATACATGGATTTTAAGATTCTTATTACTCAGATATATTTCTCTGCGGTTTATAAGGTGTGTTGAGGCCAGTTCATTGAGCAAGGTGTAGATCTTGTCTAATATCTATTTGGTTTATTGAACGGTATCTGTGCTAATTTCAAACTCTGCTTTTATGCATCACCCCACCTCTCCTTTCCCCTTAAGCTGACATAAGTGTGTTTTCTAAATGTGAGACACTGTTCTGTAATTCATTTCTTGTGCAGCCATATTTACCCTCCCTCTATAAGTGATATCTTATGATATGTTTCTTTTTCTGTTTGACTTATTTCAAGTAGTATTATCGGACCTAAATCCACTCTTTATCCTTCTACTAGCCTTATTACATTGATTTCATGGTGAAGAGATATTCCATTGTACATAAGTACCACATCTTCTTTATCCATTGTTCTCTTTCCTGGGATATTTAAGGTGTACTGAAGTTGAGGTTCTTGTAAACAGAGTAGCCCTAAACTGTGGTGTGCTTGTGTCTTGTTGATTTTTAGAGTTCCCTAGATATATTCCCATGATTGGAAGTGTCCTATGCTCTGTAGCTCTGTTTTTTAGATGATTTAGGAACCACCATACACTTCTCCAGAGTGGCTCTCGGCAGTTCACACACTGCCCATCAGCGTATAAAGGCTCCCTGTTCTCCATGGCCTGTCCTGCATTTCTGGTTTTTACAATTTTTTAGGATGGCCCTTTTGACCGGTGGGAAATGAGACTTCTTTGTTGTGCACATTTGCATTGCTTGCTTGCTTCGTTGCCCATAAAGTGCGTATGCGTTTTTTCCTGAATATAATCAGGAAAAACGCATACGCCCTTTTGGGCCAACTGCATCATTGTCGAAATTCTGCCGCTTTTCATGTGCTTTAAAGACGAGTCCAATCTATCTCTTGAAATCTGTTTCTTGCAATTCTGTCTTGCATTCAGATCCTCTTCTTTGCCTTACCTCAACATAGTTTTGGACGTTAGTTTTCATTTATAACTCTGCAGGTTTGTGAATTGCAGTGATCCTGAGCTCCATTTTTTAAGTTGCTCTTTTGTGAGCTGGCCTCAAACCCGCAGGATTGCTTCAGGCCCTATTTTGGCTCCGGCGAGGCGGGCTGAGCCTTTTTTCAATTCTTATTCTTAATGGGAAATTAGAGTGATATGTGCCCGTCCAAACCCCTACAACTATTCTCTCATTGGTTCCCCCTCTTCCCGTTCATCCTCCTCACAATTTGCAAAATGTGTGAAACAGAAGTTGAAATGTGCTGATTCTCCAAGTGGGCAGATTCTAAGTAACGTGGCTGGAATGGTGAACAGGAGCACCAGGAGAGGATAAATGAGCTGCATTTTAGACACATCTCCCGATCACATGGTGTACAGTCCTCTGGGTTTTCCATGCATGTTTTAGCTGTAGGAAGATCCCTTGAACCTGCAGATTTGGGACCCATTGAATGGGTACCAGGTAGTATTACTTTAAAGGGTGTGCATTTCCTCACCCAACCTCACATTTCTCTTAGTGCAAACAGTTTCCAGCCTTATGTCTCATCCTGCTGTGGGTCTAGATGTGTTCAATCCATGTTGCATCACCGTCCCTGAGGAAAAGTTGTAAGAGGTTTTCTCTGTCTCTCTGTCGTTTATTTTTTTCAATTTGTTACTATTTTGGTTACAGCTGATTTTCAAAGCTCTGTTTCTTGCTGCTGTACATCCACTTGATTCACGTACAGAGAGACATCAGTAAATTCTTTTTCAGATTCTTACCAGTCGTATATATTCTTTTCCGGTGACTTGAGTGTGCTGAGTGCAGTTCTTTTAGCTACCGTGTAGGCTTTGTTGATTATCAGTTTGGTATTTGGAATGGTATCTTTGCTAATTTCAACCTCCTGGATGATGCCTCACCCCTCCCCACCTTTCCCGTTTAGCAGCCTTATGCGTGTTTCCTACATATTTGACTATGTTTTTGTTTTGTAATTTATTTCATGTGTAGCCATTTTGGATTCCACCTTTAAGTGATATCTTATGATATGTGTCTTTTTCTTTTTGAATTATGTCACTTAGAATGATCATACGTAACTCCTCCGGAGTTGTTACAACTGGCCATAGTTCATTGATTTCCAGGCTGAATAATATTCCACTCTACCTAAGTACCACATCTCTATCCATTTTTTCTCTCCAGAGACATTTAAGTTATATCCTAGTCGAGGATCTTTTAAACAGAGAGGGGGTAAACATTGGGGTGCCTGTGTCCTCTCGATTTTTGTTTTTCCCAAGATATACGCCCATGAGTGCAAGTGCCCTATGCTCTGTAGCTCATTTTTTAGATGCTTTAGTAAACACAATACACTTCTCCAGAATGGCCGTTGGCAATATACATTTCCACTATAAGTCTCACAGGGTTCCCTCTTCTCCTTGCCCTGTCCTGCATTTCTGTTGTTTACGCTTTATGAGGATGGCTCTTCTGACTGATGCGAAGTGATATCTTTTGTAGTATTGACTTCCAGTGCCCACCTGTTTGCTTGGCTAAAAAAGTGTATGCCCTTTTCTTGAATATATACAGAAAAAAACGCATACACCCTTTTTGGCCAACTGCAATGTTGGCAATGTTCAGCTCCTTTTCTCGTGCTTAATGGCGAGTCCTTTCTACCTCCTCAGATCCCTTTCCTGCCATTCTCCCTTGCTTACAAGTCCTTTTCTCTGACTTTCCTCAAGACATTTTTCAGTGATGGATATTTTCAACTCTGCAGTTTCGTGAATTTTACTGCCCCTGAGTTCCATTGTTCAACTTGTGTTTATGGGAACTGGCCACAAAGCAGCGGGATTTCCTCAAGCCCTATACTGTTTCCATGGGCAACCCTAGCCTTTGGTCAATTCGTCTTCCTGGTTGGAAATTAGAGTGACATGTGCCTGTCTGAACACCTAGGACTTGTCTCTCATTGTTCCTCATCCTTCCGCTTCATCCTCTGGACAAATTCCAAACTGTACGCAACAGGATGTTGACAGTGCTGACATCTCCAAGTGGGGAGACTGTTAGTAAAGACGCTGGAGGGGTGAACCCGAGCACCAGGAGATGAGGAGATGAGATGCCTTTTCCAAACTCTTCCCAATCAGACGGTATACCATCCTCTGGGTGTGACAGACATGTTTTAGCAGTAGGAAGAGTCCCATTCATGTAAGGAGAACACCAGGGCTTTTTCAAAATCAGTGTCTGCCCGAAACCCAAACTGGGGAATTTTTTAAGCTACGGCTACACATATGTTCATTAAGGGCCTGGGGAAGTAGGCAGAGTCCAAACTTTAGATGATTGAAGTCTTCAGGGTCAGAAGCACTCACCACCAGCTTCCCTTAGGTTACACTTTAACTGTCATTGATAGATGACAATGACAATAAAAATATCTATTCTTTTCCAGATTATTTCCCCTTATAGCTTATTGCAAAATGTTGAGTGTAGTTCCCTGTGCTATACAGTAGTTCCTTGTTGATGATCTATTTTATACATAGCAGTGTGTATGTGTTAATCCCAAACTGTTAATTTATCCCTCCTCCCACCTTTCCCCTTTGGTAATAATAAATTATAAGATTTTATACTTCTCAGAAATGGGGGAGCTGAAAGAGAGGTATCATTTTCAATGGAAAAGCATTTAAAACAAGATTGAAGCTTTAACCAAGATTATTAGATGTACATCCTTGGAAAGAAATCACTTCGTTTCTCTAATATTGACCTGACAAATAAGACAAACCTTTTCACTGAACTTGCTTATAATAAAGTGATGGAAATATCAAATGGAAGTGTTAGAAACATCTTATTTTACCCGAGCCTTATACACTGTTCTATGTTAACTACAGTTTGGCTCACACATCTGTTCATTGAGGTTACAATAGTCTCAATTTCTGTTACTGATCCTCCAGAGTGGACCCCAACAAGTGTCCCCCTGCCCAGTGTCATTGGGGCCAACAGATCGAGACTGAGTTTGGTTCACAAGCAAAGGAAACTTTATATTTTGATCAGAGAATGGAGAGGTGAGAGCATGCACTACCCCGTGGGCTGTGGGCTGGGCTGTTGTGTAGAGATCCTGTCAGAGTCAGTGGGAGGGAGGGGGCGGAGCTCTCGAGGGCCGGGTTGGCTGCAGCTCAGGCTCTATATCGCGGAGTCTGCACTGGGCCCCAGGAGCTGAGGTGTCGTCCCAGCCATTCTGCACTAGGAAATCTGGTCTGAAGTGCCGGGTGTGGAACCTCTGCATGCGGGACCCTAGGAGCACATGAAATTAGACAAAGCACAAAGGATAAAAAAGGTTAGACTTGACTTTATTGCCCAGATTCTATTTTTATCTCCCAGGGATTTTTAATGGGCTTTGCTGGGGACAAACCCCTCCTCTGCCTTTTGTCCCGTTCCTCATTCTTGGAGTGCTGAGGGTGCAGACCCTTCTTCTGTAACTGCTGAGTGCTGAGTTGGGAGCCCTCATACCCGGGGGCGAGGGTCAGAGCTTCTCCCCAGCAGCCTCCAGGTGACGTTGATTGTCCCCAGGCCCCCTGCCTCCCTGCTCGTCCACCTGAGCACCAGCATTGGAAGTGTTATAGATTCTAATGACCTTTAAGGGTCCAGGAAAGAGATGTGCAGAGACGCTGTGGGGGCCGGTTTCACCCCGCCCCACATTTGTTCGGCCACCTTAGGCTGACCGTTTCTGCCAGCCTAGATGCTCTGACCAGTAGTCTGCGCTTTCTTCAATTAGGCTCCTGAATTAACGTACAAACAGCACCAGGTGTCAGAGCCCTGCCTGCTCAACTCCCAGACAGTCCAGGGTCAGTGGTGATCAAGGACCATGATGGCCACTGAGCCAACAGCCTTTTGAAGTAAACAGGAGTCCAGCTGGTCTTATTGGCCACCATCATCACGGTGTCTGTAGGCTTTTCTATGGTGACAGTGTGATATACGGTTCCCCCGCCAAGATTATTAGCTCCCCTCTGCGTGCAGTAAGTCCTGCAAGCAGTAGTCTACTCTTTTGGGACACACTCTTGTTGTTTTATGAGAGAAACTCCAGGTCAAGTGATGTTCACACGAGTCGTCATGGTGCCCTGTTGCCCCCGGTTATCTCTCTGGATGTTGGAGTTGGAGGGCCTCCTCACTCGAGGTTGGTGTGCCCACGGAGCGAACCCTGCAACTTCAGGGCATGGTTGGTGGTTAGGATCACCACGTGGGGTCCTTTTCCCTTAGGAGGGAGGTGGCCTTTTGGGCTGCTGATTTCCAGGTTTTTAGATACTGCCAGTATCTTGGCCAGATGTGGCAGTGGGCCAAGCCCCTTGGTGCCCGTAGTTTATCCTACCTGGATGGCATTCTTGCATTGTTCCATTTCAAGTGGTCCCAGTTTTTGCACTAATTCTCCAATGGCGATTCACCTTTCACCGGGAATGTAAAGGTCAAAGGGTTTAGCTAAATTAGGGAGTTCCAGGGCAAGGGTCTGAATTGACTGCTCTTTCCATTCTTGAAAGGCCACTTCTGGATTCTATTCAAAAGGATCATCATCTTTTCCTTTCAGTGTTTCATATAGAGGCCCAGCTAGTAGACTGTAGTTAGGGATCCAGAAGCAGCAAACCCTGGCCTCCCCAGGAACCCCTAAGCTGTCTTCTAGTTTTAGAAAGGGGTAAGGCTGAAAATGGTTTCTTCCCTTTCCTGGGATGGGCTTCTCCGACCTTCTGTGAGAACGAAGCCCAGGCAGGTCACTGCAGTCTGTGATATTTGAGCTTTTTCTTGGACAACTTCTATCCTTTATTGGCTTGGTAGTTCAGAGGCCTCCTTAGTAGGGCTGGCGATCAGAATGTCGTCTGCGTACTGAAGGAGGGTTTCCTTTCCCAGAGGTAGAACTTTTAGGTCTTTAGCTAAGCTTTCCCCAAAGATGGTGTGGGAATTTTTGCACCCTTGGGGCAAGACGGCCCGGAAGTATTGTTTTAGTTGTATGTTGAGTCCTGCCACTCACAAGCCAAAATTTCTTGTGACTCTGGGACTAATGGAATACAAAAGAAGGCATCATTGAAGACTAATACAGAATACCATGTCCTGGTGGTTGGTAGAATGACCAGCAGGGTGTAGGAATTAGGAGCAGCTGGAGGTATATCCTCGGTGGCTTCACTGACTGTCCTGACATCCTTTACCAGGTCCCCAGCAGCCCATGGGGCTCTCGTGGTCAGACCAATCCCAGAATATGGAGCTCACCTGGGCAGGTACCCCACCCCCACCCCAGCCCACGGGGCTCTCGTGGTCAGGCCCCTCCCAGGATACAGAGCTACCCTTGCAGGTACCGTGGCAGGGCTGGGCACACAGGAACCGTGCACATAGCCTTCATTGCAGAGCACCCCCAGCTCACCTGTCGTTCAGAGCTGACACAGAGCACCTCAGAGCAGGACTTGAACTAACAAACAGCAGCTGCGACAGGTCTGTGACCCTGGGCATCACTCTGTGCGGCCTCCCTCCACCTGGTCTTCCAGAGACTTCCACTGCACCCGGGGCACCAGGCCTCTGTCTCCAACCACCACCCACCCCTCCTCTCCCTGACTCCTGGGTTCCTCTCATTAGGAGAGGGTTTTCTTGAAGTTGTCTCCCACTCATGGGCCAGATAAAATGATTAGAAAACAAGCCAAAGCTGCAGCCCCTTGTCTATCCTGACTCTCAGGAGCCCACACCTGTTCCTTGGACCTGGCCGGTTCAGCAAGTTCCATTTTCTGCAACTGTGAGCCCCTGAGGGATGATGATTGGCTGACCTGGGCAGCCTTACCGTGCCGGCCAGCCCTCCCCAGGTGTGCCTGGGTTGAGATCAATATAAATACCACTCCAGGCAGCAAGAGGCCCTGCAGCCGTGCCTGACGCCATTTTCTCTGCCCTGTCAGCAGTCTCGGGGCTGGGCTGGTGGGAGGGAGTGAGAGGCCACGGCTTTGTGGGTGGCCCAGTGTGAGTGGGGCTCTGCTGGACTTTCTGCAGCAGTTGCCAGGCTGCCACCTGCTAAAGAAGAGGATGTGTCACCCATACCTGCTGCTGGAATTTCTCCCTGGGCAGAGGTGAGGAAGGAAAAAAGCAGTGGGGGCAGGGACAGGACGGGTATCTCAGGCAGGGAAATGGAAATCTTCCAGAAGAGCACCCAGGGCCAGGACCATCCTGGCTGGCCTGCAGGCACCAAGTCGGCCGGTATGCTGTCACTCGTGTGGCTCTATGGCCCTTCCTCTAGGCTTTCAAGTCCTTGTATATATTCAGGTGTTTTACCTGGGACGGGTGGGAATAGTTCAGCAGCAACTGGCCTGGGGCTCAGCTCACGTTTACTCACAGATGCCTCGGCACGGTGCCCCAGCTTTGCAATGAGGACGCTTGTTGCATGGGGGCTGCTGGCTGAATGGGAGACGATTCCCCACCACTGACCAACTTCAGAATTGTTTACAACTGGAGCAAGTGCCCTGATACGGTTTTCCTCTGTGGAACTGGTGGGTTCTGTGTTTTTTTTCTCTTTTTCGTTTTTGGTTCAAGGTAGATTTTATTCCTCTTTTTTGTATTTACAGATATAAGCATAGAAATAATTTATTCATATAAATACATGTATGTGAAGGGAATAATTGTTTTTTCTGTTTTATTTTTTTAATTTTATTTCTTTTTAATTTTGAATTTTATTTTATATTTTTATACAGCAGGTTCTTATTGGTTATCTATTTTATACATATAAATGTATACATGCCAATCCCAGTCTCTCAACTCCTCCCACCACCAACCCCCCCAACAGCTTTCCCCCCTTGTTGTCCATACGTTTGTTGTCTACATCTGTTGCTCTATTTATGCCTTGCAAAATGGTTAATCTGTACAGTTTTTCTAGGTTCCACATATATGCATGAATATACAAGATTTGTTTTTCTCTTTCTGACTTACTTCACTCTGTATGACAGTCTCTAGATCCATCGACGTCTCTACAAATGACTAATTTCATTCCTTTTCATGGCTTAGTAATATTCCATTTTATATATGTACCACTGCTTTATGCATTCGTCTGTCTGTGGGCATTTAGGTTGCTTCCATTACCTCGATATTGTAAAGAGTGATACAATGAACATTGCGGTGAATGTCTCTTTTTGATTTATGGTTTTGTCTGGGTATATGTCCAGAACTGGGATTGCTGTATCATATGGTAATTCTACTGTTAGTTTCTTAAGAAACTCCATATTGTTCTCCATAGTGACTGTATCAATTTATATTCCCAACAATAGTGGAAGAGGGTTCCTTTTCTCCACACATTTCCAGCATTTTTTGTTTGTAGATTTTCTGATGATGCCCATTCTACCAGGTGTGAGGTGATACCTCATTGTTGAGTCCATTTTGTTGAGCAAGGGGTAGGTCTTGTCTATTACATATTTAGCTTATGGAACGGGATCTGTGCTAATTTCAAACTCTGCTTTTATGCAGCACCACAACTCACCTTCCCCCTTAAGCAAGCATAAGTTGGTTTTCTAAACATGAGACCCTGTTCTGTTTTGTAATTCAGTTCATGTGTAACCAAGTTCACATTCCATGTATTAGTGATACCTTATGATGTTTCTCTTTCTGTGTGACTTTTTTCACTTAGAATCACCGTGCCTCAATCCACTCATTATGCTGGTACGGGCCTGGTGACATAGTTTTCATTGCTGAGAGGTATTCTGTTGTACGTAAGTACCGCAACTTCTTTATCAATTATTTGCTCTCTGGCATATTTAACTTGTGCTGAAGAAGAGGTTCCTGTAAAAGAGCCGTCCCAAATTTTGGGGTGGCTGTGTCTTTTTGATTTTAATTTCCCTAAGCTATAGGACCATAAGTGGAAGTGCCCTAGGCTCTGTTGCTTTGTTTTTTAGATGTTTCAGGAAACACCATACACTTCTCCCAAGTGGCTGTTGGCAATTTACATCCCGCCCATCAGCATAACAAGGCTCCCAGTTCTCCATGGCCTGTCCTGCCTTTCTGGATTTTACACTTTTTTCAGATGGCCCTTTTGACTGGGGGAAGTGAGACTTCATTGTAGTGCAGATTTCCTTTGCAAGCTTGCTTGGTTGGCCAAAAAGGGCGTATGCGTTTTCTCATGAATATATTCAGGAAAAAACGCATACGCCCTTTTTGTCCAAGTGCATCATTGTGGGCGTTCTGCCTCTTTTCCTATGCTTTAAATGCAATTCCAGTCTACCTCCTGAAATCGGGTTCCTGCAATTCTGCCCAGCTTTCAAGTCCTCTTTGCAGCCTTACTTCAGTATATTTTTGGATGACAGCTGTCATTTATAACTCTGCAGGTTTGTGAATTACAGTGCCCCTGAGCTCCTTTCTTCAACTCGCTTTCTTGTGAGCTGTCCGGAACCCCGCAGGATTGATTCAGGCCCTAATCTTGTTCCGCCATGGCACGCTGAGCCTTTGGTTAATTCCTCTTCCTAGTGGGAAATGAGAGTTAAATTTGCCCGGCCAGACACCTCCAGCTAGTCTCTCATTGGTTCTCCCTATTCCTGTTCATCTTCCGCAGAAATTGCAAACTGGGCCAAGCAGGAGGTTAAAGGCACTGACTCTCCAACTCGGGAGAGTGTTAGTGAAGCATCTGGAATGTTGCACCCAAGTACCAGGTGACAAGAAATGAGACATATTTGAACACGTCTCAGGATCACACGGTTGATCATACTCTGGGTTCCACATGCGTGTTTTAGCTGAAGGAAGAATCCCTTAAACCTGGAGAGTTGAGACCCGTGGAATGGGTACCATGCAATATGACTTCAAAGGGTCTTCATTTGCTCACCGAACCTCTCCAATCCTATCACTGCTGCGTTTATGCCCCTGTACACACGCTTGATTCTCTTTCAGAGACATAGCAGTCCATAGGTTTTAAGATACTTACTAGTCAGGTACATTCTTAGGCGTTTAATATGGGGTGTTGAGTCCATCTCGTTGAGCAAGGAGTAGCTCTTGTCTATTACATATTTGGCTTAAGGAACTTTATCTGTGCTCATTTGAATCTGTGTTTTTGTGCAGCACCCCAACTCACCTTTCCACTTAAGCAAGCATAAGTTGGTTTTCTAAATTTGAGACCTTATTCTGTTTTGTAATTCAGTTCCTGTGTAGCAAGTTTACATTCCGTGTATTAGTGATATCTTATGATGTTTCTTTTTCTGTGTGACTTATTTCAGTTAGAATCATCATACCTGCACCCACTCATTATGCTGTTACGGGCCTGATGAAATAGATTTCATTGCTGAGTGATATTGCATTGTACGTAAGTACCACAACTTCTTTATCCATTTTTCGCGTTCTGCGATATTGAACTTGTACTGTAAAGGAGGTTCTTGTAAACACAGCCATCCCAAACTTTGGGTTGGCTGTGTCTTTTTGATTTTAATTTCCCTAAGCTATAGGACCATAAGTGGAAGTGCCCTAGGCTCTGTTGCTTTGTTTTTTAGATGTTTCAGGAAACACCATACACTTCTCCCGAGTGGCTGTTGGCAGTTTACATCCCACCCATCAGCATAACAAGGCTCCCAGTTCTCCATGGCCTGTCCTGCCTTTCTGGATTTTACACTTTTTTCAGATGGCCCTTTTGACCTGGGGGAAGTGAGACTACATTGTAGTGCAGATTTCCTTTGCAAGCTTGCTTGGTTGGCCAAAAAGGGCGTATGCGTTTTCTCCTGAATATATTCAGGAAAAAACGCATACGCCCTTTTTGGCCAAGTGCATCATTGTCGACGTTCTGCCTCTTTTCCTATGCTTTAAATGCAATTCCAGTCTACCTCCTGAAATCGGGTTCCTGCAATTCTGCCCCACTTTCAAGTTCTCTTGGCAGCCTTACTTCAGTATATTTTTGGACGATAGCTGTCATTTATAACTCTGCAGGTTTGTGAATTACAGTGCCCCTGAGCTCCTTTCTTCAACTCGCTTTCTTGTGAGCTGCCCGGAACCCCGCAGGATTGATTCAGGCCCTAATCTTGTTCCGCCATGGCACGCTGAGCCTTTGGTTAATTCCTCTTCCTGGTCGGAAATGAGAGTTAAATTTGCCCGTCCAGACACTTCCAGCTAGTCTCTCATTAGTTCTCCCTATTCCTGTTCATCTTCCGCAGAAATTGCAAACTGGCCCAAACAGGAGGTTAAAGGCACTGACTCTCCAAGTCGGGAGAGGGTTAGTGAAGCATCTGGAGTGTTGCACCCAAGTACCAGGTGATGAGAAATGAGACATATTTGAAGACGTCTCAGGATCACACGGTTGATCATACTCTGGGTTCCACATGCGTGTTTTAGCTGAAGGAAGAATCCCTTAAACCTGGAGAGTTGAGACCCGTGGAATGGGTACCATGCAATATGACTTCAAAGGGTCTTCATTTGCTCACCAAACCTCTCCAATCGTATCACTGCTGCCTTTATGCCCCTGTACACACACTTGATTCTCTTTCAGAGACATAGCAATCCATAGGTTTTAAGATACTTACTAGTCAGGTACATACTTAGCTGTTTAATATGGGGTGTTGAGTCCATCTCGTTGAGCAAGGAGTAGCTCTTGTCTATTCCATATTTGGCTTAAGGAACTTTATCTGTGCTCATTTCAATATGTGTTTTTGTGCAGCACCCCAACTCACCTTTCCCCTTAAGCAAACATAAGTTGGTTTTCTAAATTTGACACCTTATTCTGTTTTGTAATTCAGTTACTGGGTAGCAAGTTTACATTCCGTGTATTAGTGATATCTTATGATGTTTCTTTTTCTGTGTGACTTATTTCAGTTAGAATCATCATAACTGAATCCACACATTATGCTGCTATGGGTCTGATGACATAGATTTCATTGCTGAGTGATATTGCGTTGTACGTAAGTACCACAACTTCTTTATCCATTTTTCACTTTCTGCGATATTGAACTTGTACCGTAAACGAGGTTCTTGTAAACAGAGCCGTCCCAAACATTGGGGTGGCTGTGTCTGTTTGATTTTAATTTCCCTAAGATATAGGACCATAAGTGGAAGTGCCCTAGGCTCTATTGCTTTGTTTCTTAGAACTTTCAGGAAACACCATACACTTCTCCCAAGTGGCTGTTGGCAATTTACATCCCGCCCATCAGCATAACAAGGCTCCAAGTTCTCCATGGCCAGTCCTGCCTTTCTGGATTTTACACATTTTTCAGATCGCCCTTGTGACCCGGGGAAAGTGAGACTTCATTTTAGTGCAGATTTCCTTTGCAAGCTTGCTTAGTTGGCCAAAAAGGGCGTATGCGTTTTTTCCTGAATATATTCAGGAAAAAATGCATATGCCCTTTTAGGCCAAGTGCATCATTGTGGACGTTCTGCCTCTTTTCCTATGCTTTAAATGCAATTCCAGTCTCCCTCCTGAAATCGGTTTCCTGCAATTATGCCCCGCTTTCAAGTCCTCTTGGCAGCCTTACTTCAGTATATTTTTGAAACATAGCTGTGATTTATAACTCTGCAGGATTGTGAATTACAGTGCCCCGAGCTCCTTTCTTCAACTCGCTTTCTTGTGAGCTGGCCGCAACACCGCAGGATTGCTTCAGGCCCTAATCTTGTTCCGCCATGGCACGCTGAGCCTTTGGTTAATTCCTCTTCCTGGTGGGAAATGAGAGTTAAATTTGCCCATCCAGGCACCTCCAGCTAGTCTCTCATTGGTCCTCCCTATTCCTGTTCATCTTCCGCAGAAATTGCAAACTGGGCCAAACAGGACGTTAAAGGCACTGACTCTCCAAGTCGGGAGAGTGTTAGTAAAGCGTGTGGAATGTTGTACCCGAGTACCAGGGGACGAGAACTGAGACATATTGGAACACGTCTCCCGATCACACGGTTGATCATACTCTGGGTTCCAGATGCATGTTTCAGCTGAAGGAAGAATCCCTTAAACCTGGAGAGTTGAGACCCGTGGAATGGGTACCATGCAATATGACATCAAAGGGTCTTCATTTGCTCACCGAACCTCTCCAATCCTATCACTGCTGCGTTTATGCCCCTGTACACACGCTTGATTCTCTTTCGGAGACATGGCAATCCATAGGTTTTAAGATACTTACTAGTCAGGTACATTCTTAGGCGTTTAATATGGGGTGTTGAGTCCATTTCGTTGAGCAAGGAGTAGCTCTTGTCTATTCCATATTTGGCTTAAGGAACTTTATCTGTGCTCATTTCAATCTCTGGTTTTATGCAGCACCCCAACTCACCTTTCCCCTTAAGCAATCATAAGTTGGTTTTCTAAATTTGAGACCCTGTTCTCTTTTGTAATCCAGTTCCTGTGTAGCCAAGTTTACATTCCGTGTATTAGTGATATCTTATGATGTTTCTTTTTCTGTGTGACTTATTTCAGTTAGAATCATCATACCTGAATCCACTCAGTATGCTGCTACGGGCCTCATGACATAGATTTCATTGCTGAGTGATATTGCATTGTACGTAAGTACCACAACTTCTTTATCCATTTCTCGCTTTCTACGATATTGAACTTGTACTGTAAACGAGGTTCTTGTAAACAGAGCTGTCCCAAATTTTTGGGTGGCTGTGTCTTTTTTATTTTAATTTCCCTAAGCTATAGGACCATAAGTTGAAATGCCCTAGGCTCTGTTGCTTTGTTTTTTAGATGTTTCAGGAATCAGCATACACTTCTCCCATTTGCTTTTGGGAATGTACATCCCGCCCATCAGCATAACAAGGCTCCCAGTTCTCCATGGCCTGTCCTGCCTTTCTGGATTTTACACTTTTTTCAGATGGCCCTTTTGACCGGGGGGAAGTGAGACTTCATTGTAGTGCAGATTTCTTTTGCAAGCTTGCTTGGTTGGGCAAAAACGGCGTATGCGTTTTTTCCAGAATATATTCAGGAAAAAACGCATACGCCCTTTTTGGCCAAGTGCATCATTGTCGACGTTCTGCTTCTTTTCCTATGCTTTAAATGCAATTCCAGTCTACCTCCTGAAATTGGTTTCCTGCAATTCTGCCCCGCTTTCAAGTCCGCTTGGCAGCCTTACTTCAGTATATTTTTGGACGATAGCTGTCATTTATAACTCTGCAGGTTTGTGAATTACAGTGCCCCTGAGCTCCTTTCTTCAACTCGCTTTCTTGTGAGCTGGCCGCAACACCACAGGATAGCTTCAGGCCGTAATCTGGTTCTGGCACGTCATGCTGAGCTTTTGGTTAACTCCTCTTCCTGGTGGGAAATGAGAGTTAAATTTGCCCGTCCGGACACCTCCAGCTACTCACTCATTGGTCCTCCCTATTCTTGTTCATTTTCCGCAGAAATTGCAAATTGGGCCAAACAGGAGGTTTAAGGCACTGACTCTCCAAGTCGGGAGAGTGTTAGTAAAGCGTCTGGAATGTTGCACCCGAGTACCAGGGGACGAGAACTGAGACATATTGGAACACGTCTCCCGATCACACGGTTGATCATACTCTGGGTTCCTCATGCATGTTTTAGCTGAAGGAAGAATCCCTTAAACCTGGAGAGTTGAGACCCGTGGAATGGATACCATGCAATATGACTTCAAAGGGTCTTCATTTGCTCACCGAACCTCTCCAATCCTATCACTGCTGCGTTTATGCCCCTGTACACACGCTTGATTCTCTTTCGGAGACATAGCAATCCATAGGTTTTAAGATACTTAATAGTCAGGTACATTATTAGGCATTTAATATGGGGTGTTGAGTCCATCTAGTTGAGCAAGGAGTAGCTCTTGTCTATTACATATTTGGCTTAAGGAACTTTATCTGTGCTCATTTCAATCTCTGGTTTTATGCAGCACCCCAACTAACCTTTGCCCTTAAGCAACCATAAGTTGGTTTTCTAAATTTGAGACCCTGTTCTGTTTTGTAATCCAGTTCTGTGTAGCCAAGTTTACATTCCGTGTATTAGTGATATCTTATGATGTTTCTTTTTCTGTGTGACTTATTTCAGTTAGAATCATCATACCTGAATCCACTCATTATGCTGCTACAGGCCTGATGACATAGATGTCAATGCTGAGTGATATTGCATTGTACATAAGTACCACACATTCTTTATCCAGTTTTCACTTTCTGTGATATTGAACTTGTACCGTAAACGAGGTTCTTGTAAACAGAGCTGTCCCAAATTTTTGGGTGGCTGTGTCTTTTTGATTTTAATTTCCCTAAGCTATAGGACCATAAGTGGAAGTGCCCTAGGCTCTGTTGCTTTGTTTTTTAGATGTTTCAGGAAACACCATACACTTCTCGTGAGTGGCTGTTGGCAATTTACATCCCACCCATCAGCATAACAAGGCTCCCAGTTCTCCATGGCCTGTCCTGTCTTTCTGGACTTTACACTTTTTTCAGATGACCCTTTGGACCGGGGGGAAGTGAGACTTCATTGTAGTGCAGATTTCCTTTCCAAGCTTGCTTGGTTGGCCAAAAAGGACGTATGCGTTTTTTCCTGAATATATTCAGGAAAAAACACATACGTCCTTTTTGGCCAAGTGCATCATTGTCGACGTTCTGCCTCTTTTCCTATGCTTTAAATGCAATTCCAGTCTCCCTCCTGAAATCGGTTTCCTGCAATTCTGTCCCGCTTTCAAGTCCTCTTGGCAGCCTTACTTCAGTATATTTTTGGACGATAGCTGTCATTTATAACTCTGCAGGTTTGTGAATTACAGTGCCCCTGAGCTCCTTTCTTCAACTCGCTTTCTTGTGAGCTGGCCGCAACACTGCAGGATTGCTTCAGACCCTAATCTGGTTCCAGCACAGCACGCTGAGCCTTTGGTTAATTCCTCTTCCTGGTGGGAAATGAGAGTTAAATTTGCCCGTCCAGACACCTCCAGCTAGTCTCTCATTGGTTTTCCCTATTCCTGTTCATCTTCCGCAGAAATTGCAAACTGGGCCAAACAGGAGGTTAAAGGCACTGACTCTCCAAGTCGGGAGAGTGTTAGTAAAGTGTCTGGAATGTTGCACCCGAGTACCAGGGGACAAGAACTGAGACATACTGGAACACGTCTCCCGATCACACGGTTGATCATACTCTGGGTTCAACATGCATGCTTTAGCTGAAGGAAGAATCCCTTAAACCTAGAGAGTTGAGACCCGTGGAATGGGTACCATGCAATATGACTTCAAAGGGTCTTCATTTGCTCACCGAACCTCTCCAATCCTATCACTGCTGCGTTTATGCCCCTGTACACACGCTTGATTCTCTTTCAGAGACATAGCAATCCATAGGTTTTAAGATACTTACTAGTCAGGTACATGCATAGGCGTTTAATATGGGGTGTTGAGTCCATTTCGTTGAGCAAGGAGTAGCTCTTGTCTATTACATATTTGGCTTAAGGAACTTTATCTGTGCTCATTTCAATCTCTGGTTTTATGCAGCACCCCAACTCACCTTTCCCCTTAAGCAAGCATAAGTTGGTTTTCTAAATTTGAGACCCTGTTCTGTTTTGTATTCCAGTTCCTGTGTAGCCATGTTTACATTCCGTGTATTAGTGATATCTTATGATGTTTCTTTTTCTGTGTGACTTATTTCAGTTAGAATCATCATACCTGAATCCACTCATTATGCTGCTACGGGCCTTATGACATAGATTTCATTGCTGAGTGATATTGCATTGTACATAAGTACCACAACTTCTTTATCAATTTTGCACTTTCTGGGATATTGAACTTGTACCGTAAACGAGGTTCTTGTAAACAGAGCTGTCCCAAATTTTTGGGTGGCTGTGTCTTTTTGATTTTAATTTCCCTAAGCTATAGGACCATAAGTGGAAGTGCCCTAGGCTCTGTTGCTTTGTTTTTTAGATGTTTCAGGAAACACCATACACTTCTCGTGAGTGGCTGTTGGCAATTTACATCCCACCCATCAGCATAACAAGGCTCCCAGTTCTCCATGGCCTGTCCTGTCTTTCTGGACTTTACACTTTTTTCAGATGACCCTTTGGACCGGGGGGAAGTGAGACTTCATTGTAGTGCAGATTTCCTTTCCAAGCTTGCTTGGTTGGCCAAAAAGTACGTATGCGTTTTTTCCTGAATATATTCAGGAAAAAACACATACGTCCTTTTTGGCCAAGTGCATCATTGTCGACGTTCTGCCTCTTTTCCTATGCTTTAAATGCAATTCCAGTCTCCCTCCTGAAATCGGTTTCCTGCAATTCTGTCCCGCTTTCAAGTCCTCTTGGCAGCCTTACTTCAGTATATTTTTGGACGATAGCTGTCATTTATAACTCTGCACGTTTGTGAATTACAGTGCCCGTGAGCTCCTTTCTTCAACTCGCTTTCTTGTGAGCTGGCCGCAACACTGCAGGATTGCTTCAGACCCTAATCTGGTTCCAGCACAGCACGCTGAGCCTTTGGTTAATTCCTCTTCCTGGTGGGAAATGAGAGTTAAATTTGCCCGTCCAGACACCTCCAGCTAGTCTCTCATTGGTTTTCCCTATTCCTGTTCATCTTCCGCAGAAATTGCAAACTGGGCCAAACAGGAGGTTAAAGGCACTGACTCTCCAAGTCGGGAGAGTGTTAGTAAAGTGTCTGGAATGTTGCACCCGAGTACCAGGGGACAAGAACTGAGACATACTGGAACACGTCTCCCGATCACACGGTTGATCATACTCTGGGTTCAACATGCATGCTTTAGCTGAAGGAAGAATCCCTTAAACCTAGAGAGTTGAGACCCGTGGAATGGGTACCATGCAATATGACTTCAAAGGGTCTTCATTTGCTCACCGAACCTCTCCAATCCTATCACTGCTGCGTTTATGCCCCTGTACACACGCTTGATTCTCTTTCAGAGACATAGCAATCCATAGGTTTTAAGATACTTACTAGTCAGGTACATGCATAGGCGTTTAATATGGGGTGTTGAGTCCATTTCGTTGAGCAAGGAGTAGCTCTTGTCTATTACATATTTGGCTTAAGGAACTTTATCTGTGCTCATTTCAATCTCTGGTTTTATGCAGCACCCCAACTCACCTTTCCCCTTAAGCAAGCATAAGTTGGTTTTCTAAATTTGAGACCCTGTTCTGTTTTGTATTCCAGTTCCTGTGTAGCCATGTTTACATTCCGTGTATTAGTGATATCTTATGATGTTTCTTTTTCTGTGTGACTTATTTCAGTTAGAATCATCATACCTGAATCCACTCATTATGCTGCTACGGGCCTTATGACATAGATTTCATTGCTGAGTGATATTGCATTGTACGTAAGTACCACAACTTCTTTATCAATTTTGCACTTTCTGGGATATTGAACTTGTACCGTAAACGAGGTTCTTGTAAACAGAGCCGTCCCAAATTTTTGGGTGGCTGTGTCTTTTTGATTTTAATTTCCCTAAGCTTTAGGACCATAAGTGGAAGTGCCCTAGGCTGTGTTGCTTTGTTTTTTAGATGTTTCAGGAAACACCATACACTTCTCCCGAGTGGCTGTTGGCAATTTACATCCCACCCATCAGCATAACAAGGCTCCCAGTTCTCCATGGACTGTCCTGCCTTTCTGGATTTTACACTTTATTCAGATGGCCCTTTTGACCGGGGGGAAGTGAGACTTCATTGTAGTGCCGATTTACTTTGCAAGCTTGCTTGGTTGGGCAAAAAGGGCGTATGCGTTTTTTCCTGAATATATTCAGGAAAAAACGCATACGCCCTTTTTGGCCAAGTGCATCACTGTCAACGTTTTGCCTCTTTTCCTATGCTTTAAATGCAATTCCAGTGTACCTCCTGAAATTGGTTTCCTGCAGTTCTGCCCCGCTTTCAAGTCCTCTTGGCAGCCTTACTTCAGTATATTTTTGGACCATAGCTGTCATTTATAACTCTGCAGGTTTGTGAATTACAGTGCCCCTGAGCTCCTTTCTTCAACTCGCTTTCTTGTGAGCTGGCCGCAACACCGCAGGATTGCTTCAGGCCCTAATCTGGTTCCGGCACGGCATGCTGAGCCTTTGGTTAATTCCTCTTCCTGGTGGGAAATGAGAGTTAAATTTGCCCTTCCAGACACCTCCAGCTAGTCTCTCATTGGTTCTCCCTATTCCTGTTCATCTTCCGCAGAAATTGCAAACTGGGCCAAACAGGAGGTTAAAGGCACTGACTCTCCAAGTCGGGAGAGTGTTAGTAAAGCGTCTGCAATGTTGCACCCGAGTACCAGGGGACGAGAACTGAGACATATTGGAACACGTCTCCCGATCACACGGTTGATCATACTCTGGGTTCCACATGCATGATTTAGCTGAAGGAAGAATCCCTTAAACCTGGAGAGTTGAGACCCGTGGAATGGGTCCCATGCAATATGACTTCAAACGGTCTTCATTTGCTCACCGAACATCTCCAATCCTATCACTGCTGCGTTTATGCCCCTGTACACATGCTTGATTCTCTTTCGGAGGCATAGCAATCCATAGGTTTTAAGATACTTACTAGTCAGGTACATTCTTAGGCGTTTAATATGGGGTGTTGAGTCCATTTCGTTGAGCAAGGAGTAGCTCTTGTCTATTATATATTTGGCTTAAGGAACTTTATCTGTGCTCATTTCAATCTCTGGTTTATGCAGCACCCCAACTCACCTTTCCCCTTAAGCAAGCATAAGTTGCTTTTCTACATTTGAGACCCTGTTCTGTTTTGTAATCCAGTTCCTGTGTAGCCAAGTTTACATTCTGTGTATTAGTGATATCTTATACTGTTTCTTTTTCTGTGTGACTTATATTAGTTAGAATCATCATACCTGAATCCACTCTATGCTGCTACGGGCCTGATGACATAGATTTCATTGCTGAGTGATATTGCATTGTACGTAAGTACCACAACTTCTTTATCCATTTTTCACTTTCTGCGATATTGAACTTGTACCGTAAATGAGGTTCTTGTAAACAGAGCCATCCCAAACTTTGGGGTGGCTGTGTCTTTTTGATTTTAATTTCCCTAAGCTATAGGACTATAAGTGGAAGTGTCCTAGGCTCTGTTGCTTTGTTTTTTAGATGTTTCAGGAAACACCATACACTTCTCCTGAGTGGCTGTTGGCAATTTACATCCCGCCCATTAGCATAACAAGGCTCCCAGTTCTCCATGGCCTGTCCTGCCTTTCTGGATTTTACACTTTTCTCAGATGGCCCTTTTGACCGGGGGGAAGTGAGACTTCATTGTAGTGCAGATTTCCTTTGCAAGCTTGCTTGGTTGGCCAAAAAGGGCGTATGCGTTTTTCCTGAATATATTCAGGAAAAAACGCATACGCCCTTTTTGGCCAAGTGCATCATTGTCGACGTTCTGCCTCTTTTCCTATGTTTTAAATGCAATTCCAGTCTACCTCCTGAAATCGGTTTCCTGCAATTCTGCCCCGCTTTCAAGTCCTCTTGGCAGCCTTACTTCAGTATATTTTTGGACGATAGCTGTCATTTATAACTCTGCAGGTTTGTGAATTACAGTGCCCCTGAGCTCCTTTCTTCAACTCGCTTTCTTGTGAGCTGGCCGCAACATCGCAGGATTGCCTCAGGCCCTAATCTTGTTCCGGCACGGCACGCTGAGCCTTTGCTTAATTGCTATTCCTGGTGGGAAATGAGAGTTAAATTTGCCCGTCCAGACACCTCCAGCTAGTCTCTCATTGGTCCTCCCTATCCCTGTTCATCTTCTGCAGAAATTACAAACTGGGCCAAGCAGGAGGTTAAAGGCACTGACTCTCCAAGTCGGGAGAGTGTTAGTAAAGCGCCTGAAATGTTGCACCTGAGTACCAGCGGACAAAAACTGAGACATATTTGAACACGTCTCCCAATCACACGGTTGATCATACTCTGGGTTCCACATGCATGTTTCAGCTGAAGGAAGAATCCCTTAAACCTGGAGAGTTGAGACCCGTGGAACGGGTACCATGCAATATGACTTCAAAGGGTCTTCATTTGCTCACCGAACCTCTCCAATCCTATCACTGCTGCGTTTATGTCCCTGTACTCACGCTTGATTCTCTTTCAGAGACATAGCAATCCATAGGTTTTAAGATACTTACTAGTCAGGTACATTATTAGGCATTTAATATGGTGTTTTGAGTCCATTTCGTTGAGCAAGGAGTAGCTCTTGTCTATTCCATATTTGGCTTAAGGAACTTTATCTGTGCTCATTTCAATCTCTGGTTTTATGCAGCACCCCAACTCCCCTTTCCCCTTATGCAAGCATACGTTGCTTTTCTACATTTGAGACCCTGTTCTGTTTTGTAATCCAGTTCCTGTGTAGCCAAGTTTACATTCCGTGTATTAGTGATATCTTATGATGTTTCTTTTTCTGTGTGACTTATTTCAGTTAGAATCATCATACCTGAATCCACTCATTATGCTGCTACGGGCCTGATGACATAGATTTCATTGCTGAGTGATATTGCATTGTACGTAAGTACCACAACTTCTTTATCCATTTTTCACTTTCTGCGATATTGAACTTGTACCGTAAATGAGGTTCTTGTAAACAGAGCCATCCCATACTTTGGGGTGGCTGTGTCTTTTTGATTTTAATTTCCCTAAGCTATAGGACTATAAGTGGAAGTGCCCTAGGCTCTGTTGCTTTGTTTTTTAGATGTTTCAGGAAACACCATACACTTCTCCCCAGTCTCTGTTGGCAATTTACATCCCGCCCATCAGCATAACAAGGCTCCCAGTTCTCCATGGCCTGTCCTGCCTTTCTGGATTTTACACATTTTTCAGATGGCCCTTTTGACCGGGGGGAAGTGAGACTTCATTGTAGTGCAGATTTCCTTTGCAAGCTTGCTTGGTTGGCCAAAAAGGGCGTATGCGTTTTTTCCTGAATATATTCATTAAAAAAAGCATACGCACTTTTAGGCCAAGTGCATCATTTTGGACGTTCTGCCTCTTTTCCTATGCTTTAAATGCAATTCCAGTCTACCTCCTGAAATCGGTTTACTGCATTTCTGGCCCGCTTTCAAGTCCTCTTGGCAGCCTTACTTCAGTATACTTTTGGACGATAGCTGTCATTTATAACTCTGCATGTTTGTGCATTACAGTGCCCCTGAGCTCCTTTCTTCAACTCGCTTTTTTGTGAGCTGGCCACAACACCGCAGGATTGCTTCAGGCCCTAATCTGGTTCCGGCACGGCACGCTGAGCCTTTGCTTAATTGCTATTCCTGGTGGGAAATGAGAGTTAAATTTGCCCGTCCAGACACCTCCAGCTAGTCTCTCATTGGTTCTCCCTATTCCTGTTCATCTTCCGTGGAAATTGCAAACTGGGCCAAACAGGAGGTTAAAGGCACTGACTCTCCAAATCGGGAGTGTGTTACTAAAGCGTGTGGAATGTTGCACCCGAGTACCAGGGGATGAGAACTGAGACATATTTGAACATGACTCACGATCACATGGTTGATCATAGTCTGAGTTCCAAATGCATGTTTAGCTGAGGGAAGAATCCCTTAAACCTGGAGAGTTGAGACCCGTGGAATGGGTACCATGCAATATGACTTCAAAGGGTCTTCATTTGCTCACCGAACCTCTCCAATCCTATCACTGCTGCGTTTATGCCCCTGTTCTCACGCTTGATTCTCTTTCGGAGACATAGCAATACATAGGTTTTAAGATACTTACTGTCAGGTACATTATTAGGCGTTTAATATGGGGTTTTGAGTCCATTTCGTTGAGCAAGGAGTAGCTCTTGTCTATTACATATTTGGCTTAAGGAACCTTATCTGTGCTCATTTCAATCTCTGGTTTTATGCAGCACCCCAACTCACCTTTCCCCTTAAGCAAGCATAAGTTGCTTTTCTACATTTGAGACCCTGTTCTGTTTTGTAATCCAGTTCCTGTGTAGCCAAGTTTACATTCCGTGTATTAGTGATATCTTATGATGTTTCATTTTCTGTGTGACTTATTTCAGTTAGAATCATCATACCTGAATCCACTCATTATGCTGCTACGGGCCTGATGACATAGATTTCATTGCTGAGTGATATTGCATTGTACGTAAGTACCACAACTTCTTTATGCATTTTTCACTTTCTGCAATATTGAACTTGTACTGTAAACGAGGTTCTTATAAACAGAGCCATCCCAAACTTTTGGGTGGCTGTGTCTTTTTGATTTTAATTTCCCTAAGCTGTAGGACCATAAGTGGAAGTGCCCTAGGCTCTGTTGCTTTGTTTTTTAGATGTTTCAGGAAACACCATACAATTATCCTGAGTGGCTGTTGGAAATTTACATCCCGAACATCAGCATAACAAGGTTCCCAGTTCTCCATGGCCTGTCCTGCCTTTCTGGATTTTACACTTTTTTCAGATGGCCCTTTTGACCAAGGTGAAGTGAGACTTCATTGTAGTGCAGATTTCCTTTGCAAGCTTGCTTGGTTGGCCAAAAAGGGCGTATGCGTTTTTTCCTGAATATATTCAGGAAAAAACGCATACGCGCTTTTTGTCCAAGTGCATCATTGTCGACGTTCTGCCTCTTTTCCTATGCTTTAAATGCAATACCAGTCTACCTCCTGAAATCGGTTTCCTGCAATTCTGCCCCGCTTTCAAGTCCTCGTGGCAGCCTTACTTCAGTATATTTTTGGACGATAGCTGTCATTTATATCTCTGCAGGTTTGTGAATTACAGTGCCCCTGAGCTCCTTTCTTCAACTCGCTTTCTTGTGAGCTGGCCGCAACACGGCACGATTGCTTCAGGCCCTAATCTGGTTCCGGCACGGCACGCTGAGCCTTTGCTTAATTGCTATTCCTGGTGGGAAATGAGAGTTAAATTTGCCCGTCCAGACACCTCCAGCTAGTCTCTCATTGGTCCTCCCTATCCCTGTTCATCTTCCGCAGAAATTGCAAACTGGGCCAAGCAGGAGGTTAAAGGCACTGACTCTCCAAGTCGGGAGAATGTTAGTAAAGCGTCTGGAATGTTGCACCTGAGTACCAGCGGACGAAAACTGAGACATATTTGAACACGTCTCCCAATCACACGGTTGATCATACTCTGGGTTCCACATGCATGTTTCAGCTGAAGGAAGAGTCCCTTAAAGCTGGAGAGTTGAGACCCGTGGAATGGGTACCATGCAATATGACTTCAAAGGGTCTTCATTTGCTCACCGAACCTCTCCAATCCTATCACTGCTGCGTTTATGCCCCTGTACACACGCTTGATTCTCTTTCAGAGACATAGCAATCCATAGGTTTTAAGATACTTACTAGTCAGGTACATTCTTAGGCGTTTAATATGGGGTGTTGAGTCCATTTCGTTGAGCAAGGAGTAGCTCTTGTCTATTCCATATTTGGCTTAAGGAAATTTATCTGTGCTCATTTCAATCTCTGGTTTTATGTAGCACCCCAACTCACCTTTCCCCTTAAGCAAGCATAAGTTGGTTTTCTAAATTTGAGACCCTGTTCTGTTTTGTAATTCAGTGCCTGTGTAGCCAAGTTTACATTCCGTGTATTAGTGATATCTTATGATGTTTCTTTTTCTGTGTGACTTATTTCAGTTAGAATCATCATACCTGAATCCACTCATTATGCTGCTACGGGAATGATGACATAGATTTCATTGCTGAGTGATATTGCATTGTACGTAAGTACCACAAATTCTTTCTCCATTTTTCGCTTTCTGCGATTTTGAACTTGTACCGTAAACGAGGTTCTTGTAAACAGAGCCGTCCCAAACTTTGGGGTGGCTGTGTCTTTTTGATTTTAATTTCCCTAAGCTATAGGACCATAAGTGGAAGTTCCCTAGGCTCTGTTGCTTTGTTTTTTAGATGTTTCAGGAAATACCATACACTTTTCCCAAGTGGCTGTTGGCAATTTACATCCCACCCATCAGCATAACAAGGCTCCCAGTTCTCCATATCCTGTCCTGCCTTTCTGGATTTTACACTTTTTTCAGATGGCCCTTTTGACCAAGGGGAAGTGAGACTTCATTGTAGTGCAGATTTCCTTTGCAAGCTTGCTTGGTTGGCCAAAAAGGGCGTATGCGTTTTTTCCTGAATATATTCAGGAAAAAACGCATACGCCCTTTTTGGCCAAGTGCATCATTGTCTACGTTCTGCCTCTTTTCCTATGCTTTAAATGCAATTCCAGTCTACCTCCTGAAATTGGTTTCCTGCAATTCTGCCCCGCTTTCAAGTCCTCGTGGCAGCCTTACTTCAGTATATTTTTGGACGATAGCTGTCATTTATAACTCTGCAGGTTTGTGAATTACAGTGCCCCTGAGCTCCTTTCTTCAACTCGCTTTCTTGTGAGCTGGCCGCAACACCGCAGGATTGTTTCAGGCCCTAATCTGGTTCCGGCACGGCACGCTGAGCCTTTGCTTAATTGCTCTTCCTGGTGGGAAATGAGAGTTAAATTTGCCCGTCCAGACACCTCCAGCTAGTCTCTCATTGGTCCTCCCTATCCCTGTTCATCTTCCGCAGAAATTGCAAACTGGGCCAAGCAGGAGGTTAAAGGCACTGACTCTCCAAGTCAGGAGAGTGTTAGTAAAGCATCTGGAATGTTGCACCTGAGTACCAACGGACGAAAACTGAGACATATTTGAACACGTCTCCCAATCACACGGTTGATCATACTCTGGGTTCCACATGCATGTTTCAGCTGAAGGAAGAATCCCTTAAAGCTGGAGAGTTGAGACCCGTGGAATGGGTACCATGCAATATGACTTCAAAGGGTCTTCATTTGCTCACCGAACCTCTCCAATCCTATCACTGCTGCGTTTATGCCCCTGTACACACGCTTGATTCTCTTTCGGAGACATAGCAATCCATAGGTTTTAAGATACTTACTAGTCAGGTACATTCTTAGGCGTTTAATATGGGGTGTTGAGTCCATTTCGTTGAGCAAGGAGTAGCTCTTGTCTATTCCATATTTGGCTTAAGGAAATTTATCTGTGCTCATTTCAATCTCTGGTTTTATGTAGCACACCAACTCACCTTTCCCCTTAAGCAAGCATAAGTTGGTTTTCTAAATTTGAGACCCTGTTCTGTTTTGTAATCCAGTTCCTGTGTAGCCAAGTTTACATTCCGTGTATTACTGATATCTTATGATGTTTCTTTTTCTGTGTGACTTATTTCAGTGAGAATCATCATACCTGAATCCACTCATTATGCTGCTATGGGCCAGATGACATAGATTTCATTGCTGAGTGATATTGCATTGCACGTAACTACCACAACTTCTTTATCCATTTTTCACTTTCTGCGATATTGAACATGTACCGTAAATGGGGTTCTTGTAAACAGAGCCGTCCAAACCTTTGGGGTGGCTGTGTCTTTTTGATTTTAATTTCCCTGAGCTATAGGACTATAAGTGGAAGTGCCCTAGGCTCTGTTGCTTTGTTTTTTAGATGTTTCAGGAAACACCATACACTTCTCCTGAGTGGCTGTTTGCAATTTTCATCCCGCCCATCAGCATAACAAGGCTCCCAGTTCTCCATGGCCTGTCCTGCCTTTCTGGATTTTACACTTTTTTCACATGGCCCTTTTGACTGGGGGGAAGGGAGACTTCATTGTAGTGCAGATTTCCTTTGCAAGCTTGCTTGGTTGGCCAAAAAGGGCGTATGCGTTTTTTCCTGAATATATTCAGGAAAAAACGCATACGCCCTTTTTGGCCAAGTGCATCATTGTCGACGTTCTGCCTCTTTTCCTATGCTTTAAATGTAATTCCAGTCTACCTCCTGAAATCGGTTTCCTGCAATTCTGCTCTGCTTTCAAGTCCTCTTGGCAGCCTTACTTCAGTATATTTTTGGACGATAGCTGTCATTTATAAATCTGCAGGTTTGTGAATTACAGTGCCCCTGAGCTCCTTTCTTCAACTCGCTTTCTTGTGAGCTGGCCGCAACACAGCAGGATTGCTTCAGGCCCTAATCTGGTTCCGGCACGGCACGCTGAGCCTTTGGTTAATTCCTCTTCCTGGTGGGAAATGAGAGTTAAATTTGCCCGTCCAGACACCTCCAGCTAGTCTCTCATTGGTTCTCCCTATTCCTGTTCATCTTCCGCAGAAATTGCAAACTGGGCCAAACAGGAGGTTAAAGGCACTGACTCTCCAAGTCGGGAGAGTGTTAGTAAAGCGTCTGGAATGTTGCACCCGAGTACCAGGGGATGAGAACTGAGGCATATTGGAACACGTCTACCGATCACACGGTTGATCATACTCTGGGTTCCACATGCATGCTTTAGCTGAAGGAAGAATCCCTTAAACGTGGAGAGTTGAGACCCGTGGAATGGGTACCATGCAATATGATTTCAAAGGTCTTCATTTGCTCACCGAACCTCTCCAATCCTATCACTGCTGCGTTTATGCCCTTGTACACACGCTTGCTTCTCTTTTGGAGACATAGCAATCCATAGGATTTAAGATACTAACTAGTGAGGTACATTCTTAGGCGTTTCATCTGTGGTGTTGAGTCCATTTCGTTGACCAAGGAGTAGCTCTTGTCTATTACATGTTTGGCTTAAGGAACCTTATCTGTGCTCATTTCAATCTCTGGTTTTATGCAGCACCCCAACTCACCTTTCCCCTAAGAAAGCATAAGTTGGTTTTCTAAATTTGAGACCCTGTTCTCTTTTGTAATACTGTTCCTGTGTAGCCAAGTTTACATTCCGTGTATTAGTGATATCTTATGATGTTTCTTTTTCTGTGTGACTTATTTCAGATAGAATCATCATACCTGAATGCACTCATTATGCTGCTATGGGCCTGATGACATAGATTTCATTGCTGAGTGATATTGCACTGTACGTAAGTACCACAACTTCTTTATCCATTTTTCGCTTTCTGCGATATTGAACTTGTACCGTAAACGAGGTTCTTGTAAACAGAACCGTCCCAAACTTTGGGGTGGCTGTGTCTTTTTGATTTTAATTTCCCTAAGCTATATGACAATAAGTGGAAGTGCCCTAGGCTCTGTTGCTTTGTTTTTTAGATGTTTCAGGAAACACCATACACTTCTCCCCAGTGACTGTTGGCAATTTACATCCCGCCCATCAGCATAACAAGGCTCCCAGTTCTCCATGGCCTGTCCTGCCTTTCTGGATTTTACACTTTTTTCAGATGATCCTTTTGACCGGGAGGGAAGTGAGACTTCAATGTAGTGCAGATTTCCTTTGCAAGCTTGCTTGGTTGGCCAAAAAGTGCGTATGCGTTTTTTCCTGAATATATTCAGGAAAAAACGCATACGCCCTTTTTGGCCAAGTGCATCATTGTGGACGTTCTGCCTCTTTTCCTATGCTTTAAATGCAATTCCAGTCTACCTCCTGAAATCGGTTTCCTGCAATTCTGCCCCGCTTTCAAGTCCTCTTGGCAGGCTTACTTCAGTATATTTTTGGACGATAGCTGTCATTTATAACTCTGCAGGTTTGTGAATTACAGTGCCCCTGAGCTCCTTTCTTCAACTCGCTTTCTTGTGAGCTGGCCGCAACACCGCAGGATTGCTTCAGGCCCTAATCTGGTTCCGGCACGGCACGCTGATCCTTTGGTTAATTCCTCTTCTTGGTGGGAAATGAGAGTTAAATTTGCCCATCCAGACACCTCCAGCTAGTCTCTCATTGGTTCTCCCTATTCCTGTTCATCTTCTGTAGAAATTGCAAACTGGGCCAAACAGGAGGTTAAAGGTACTGACTCTCCAAGTCGGGAGAGTGTTAGTAAAGCATCTGCAATGTTGCACCCGAGTACCATGGGACGAGAACTGAGACATATTGGAACACGTCTCCCGATCACATGATTGATCATACTCTGGGTTCCACATGCATGCTTTAGCTGAAGGAAGAATCCCTTAAAGCTGGAGAGTTGAGACCCGTGGAATGGGTACCATGCAATATGACTTCAAAGGGTCTTCGTTTGCTCACCGAACCTCTCCAATCCTATCACTGCTGCGTTTATGCCCCTGTACACACGCTTGATTCTCTTTTGGAGACATAGCAATCCATAGGTTTTAAGATACTTACTAGTCAGCTACATTCTTAGGCGTTTAATATGGGGTGTTGAGTCCATTTCGTTGAGCAAGGAGTAGCTCTTGTCTATTACATGTTTGGCTTAAGGAACTTTATTTGTGCTCATTTCAATCTCTGGTTTTATGCAGCACCCCAACTCACCTTTCCCCTTAAGCAAGCATAAGTTGGTTTTCTAAATTTGAGACCCTGTTCTGTTTTGTAATCCAGTTCGTGTGTAGCCAAGTTTACATTCCATGTATTAGTGATATCTTATGATGTTTCTTTTTCTGTGTGACTTATTTCAGTTAGAATCATCATACCTGAATCCACTCATTATGCTGCTACAGGCCTGATGACATAGATTTCATTGCTGAGTGATATTGCATTGTACGTAAGTACCACAACTGCTTTATCCATTTTTCACCTTCTGTGATATTGAACATGTACCGTAAACGAGGTTCTTGTAAACGGAGCCATCCCAAACTTTGGGGTGGCTGTGTCTTTTTGATTTTAATTTCCCTAAGCTATAGGACCATAAGTGGAAGTGCCCTAGGCTCTGTTGCTTTGTTTTTTAGATGTTTCAGGAAACACCATACACTTCTCCCTAGTAGCTGTTGGCAGTTTACATCCCGCCCATCAGCATAACAAGGCTCCCAGTTCTCCATGGCCTGTCCTGCCTTTCTGGATTTTACACTTTTTTCAGATGGCCCTTTTGACCAGGGGGAAGTGAGACTTCATTGTAGTGCAGATTTCCTTTGCAAGCTTGCTTGGTTGGCCAAAAAGTGCGTATGCGTTTTTTCCTGAATATATTCAGGAAAAAACGCATACGCCCTTTTTGGCCAAGTGCATCATTGTCGACGTTCTGCCTCTTTTCCTATGCTTTAAATGCAATTCCAGTCTACCTCCTGAAATCGGTTTCCTGCAATTCTGCCCCGCTTTCAAGTCCTCTTGGCAGGCTTACTTCAGTATATTTTTGGACGATAGCTGTCATTTATAACTCTGCAGTGTTGTGAATTACAGTTCCACTGAGCTCCTATCTTCAACTCGCTTTCATGTGAGCTGGCCGCAACACTGCAGGATTGCTTCGGGCCCTAATCTGGTTCCGGCACGGCATGCTGAGCCTTTGGTTAATTCCTCTTCTTATTGGGAAATGAGAGTTAAATTTGCCCGTCCAGACACCTCCAGCTAGTCTCTCATTGGTTCTCCCTATTCCTGTTCATCTTCTGCAGAAATTGCAAACTGGGCCAAACAGGAGATTAAAGGCACTGACTTTCCAATTCGGGAGAGTGTTAATAAAGCGTTTGGAATGTTGCACCCGAGTAACAGGGTATGAGAACTGAGACATATTTGAACATGTCTCCCGATCACATGGTTGATCATACTCTGGGTTCCACATGCCTGTTTTACCTGAAGGAAGAATCCCTTAAACCTGGAGAGTTGAGACCCGTGGAATGGGTACCATGCAATGTGACTTCAAAGGGTCTTCATTTGCTCACCGAACCTCTCCAATCCTATCACTGCTGCGTTTATGCCCCTGTACACACGCTTGGTTCTCTTTCGGAGACATAGCAATCCATAGGTTTTAAGATACTTACTAGTCAGGTACATTCTTAGGCGTTTAATATGGGGTGTTGAGTCCATTTCGTTGAGCAAGGAGTAGCTCTTGTATATTACATATTTGGCTTAAGGAACTTTATCTGTGCTCATTTCAATCTCTGGTTTTATGCAGCACCCCAACTCACCTTTCCCCTTAAGCAAGCATAAGTTGGTTTTCTAAATTTGAGACCCTCTTCTGTTTTGTAATTCAGTGCCTGTGTAGCCAAGTTTACATTCCGTGTATTAGTGATATCTTATGACGTTTCTTTTTCTGTGTGACTTATTTCAGTTAGAATCATCATACCTGAATCCACTCATTATGCTGCTACGGGAATGATGACATAGATTTCATTGCTGAGTGATATTGCATTGTACGTAAGTACCACAACTTCTTTATCCATTTTTCGCTTTCTGCGATATTGAACTTGTACCGTAAACGAGGTTCTTGTAAACAGAGCCGTCCTAAACTTTGGGGTGGCTGTGTGTTTTTGATTTTAATTTCCCTAAGCTATATGACAATAAGTGGAAGTGCCCTAGGCTCTGTTGCTTTGTTTTTTAGATGTTTCAGGAAACACCATACACTTCTCCCCAGTGACTGTTGGCAATTTACATCCCGCCCATCAGCATAACAAGGCTCCCAGTTCTCCATGGCCTGTCCTGCCTTTCTGGATTTTACACTATTTTCAGATGATCCTTTTGACCGGGAGGGAAGTGAGACTTCAATGTAGTGCAGATTTCCTTTGCAAGCTTGCTTGGTTGGCCAAAAAGTGCGTATGCGTTTTTTCCTGAATATATTCAGGAAAAAACGCATACGCCCTTTTTGGCCAAGTGCATCATTGTGGACGTTCTGCCTCTTTTCCTATGCTTTAAATGCAATTCCAGTCTACCTCCTGAAATCGGTTTCCTGCAATTCTGCCCCGCTTTCAAGTCCTCTTGGCAGGCTTACTTCAGTATATTTTTGGACGATAGCTGTCATTTATAACTCTGCAGGTTTGTGAATTACAGTGCCCCTGAGCTCCTTTCTTCAACTCGCTTTCTTGTGAGCTGGCCGCAACACCGCAGGATTGCTTCAGGCCCTAATCTGGTTCCGGCACGGCACGCTGATCCTTTGGTTAATTCCTCTTCTTGGTGGGAAATGAGAGTTAAATTTGCCCATCCAGACACCTCCAGCTAGTCTCTCATTGGTTCTCCCTATTCCTGTTCATCTTCTGCAGAAATTGCAAACTGGGCCAAACAGGAGGTTAAAGGTACTGACTCTCCAAGTCGGGAGAGTGTTAGTAAAGCATCTGCAATGTTGCACCCGAGTACCATGGGACGAGAACTGAGACATATTGGAACACGTCTCCCGATCACATGATTGATCATACTCTGGGTTCCACATGCATGCTTTAGCTGAAGGAAGAATCCCTTAAAGCTGGAGAGTTGAGACCCGTGGAATGGGTACCATGCAATATGACTTCAAAGGGTCTTCGTTTGCTCACCGAACCTCTCCAATCCTATCACTGCTGCGTTTATGCCCCTGTACACACGCTTGATTCTCTTTTGGAGACATAGCAATCCATAGGTTTTAAGATACTTACTAGTCAGCTACATTCTTAGGCGTTTAATATGGGGTGTTGAGTCCATTTCGTTGAGCAAGGAGTAGCTCTTGTCTATTACATGTTTGGCTTAAGGAACTTTATCTGTGCTCATTTCAATCTGTGGTTTTATGCAGCACCCCAACTCAACTTTCCCCTTAAGCAAGCATAAGTTGGTTTTCTAAATTTGAGACCCTGTTCTGTTTTGTAATCCAGTTCGTGTGTAGCCAAGTTTACATTCCATGTATTAGTGATATCTTATGAGGTTTCTTTTTCTGTGTGACTTATTTCAGTTAGAATCATCATACCTGAATCCACTCATTATGCTGCTACGGGCCTGATGACATAGATTTCATTGCTGAGTGATATTGCATTGTACGTAAGTACCACAACTGCTTTATCCATTTTTCACTTTCTGTGATATTGAACTTGTACCGTAAACGAGGTTCTTGTAAACAGAGCCATCCCAAACTTTGGGGTGGCTGTGTCTTTTTGATTTTAATTTCCCTAAGCTATAGGACCATAAGTGGAAGTGCCCTAGGCTCTGTTGCTTTGTTTTTTAGATGTTTCAGGAAACACCATACACTTCTCCTGAGTGGCTGTTGGCAATTTACATCCCGCCCATCAGCATAACAAGGCTCCCAGTTCTCCATGGCCTGTCCTACCTTTCTGGATTTTACACTTTTTTCAGATGGCCCTTTTGACCAGGGGGAAGTGAGACTTCATTGTAGTGCAGATTTCGTTTGCAAGCTTGCTTGGTTGGCCAAAAAGGGCGTATGCTTTTTTTCCTGAATATATTTAGGAAAAAACGCATACGCCCTTTTTGGCCAAGTGCATCATTGTCGACGTTCTGCCTCTTTTCCTATGCTTTAAATGCAATTCCAGTCTACCTCCTGAAATCAGTTTCCTGCAATTCTGCCCCGCTTTCAAGTCCTCTTGGCAGCCTTACTTCAGTATATTTTTGGACGATAGCTGTCATTTATAACTCTGCAGGTTTGTGAATTACAGTGCCCCTGAGCTCCTTTCTTCAACTCGCTTTCTTGTGAGCTGGCCGCAACACCTCAGGATTGCTTCAGGCCGTAATCTGGTTCCGGCACGGCACGCTGAGCCTTTGCTTAATTGCTGTTCCTGGTGGGAAATGAGAGTTAAATTTGCCCGTCCAGACACCTCCAGCTAGTCTCTTATTGGTCCTCCCTATCCCTGTTCATCTTCCAGAGAAATTGCAAACTGGGCCAAGCAGGAGGTTAAAGGCACTGACTCTCCAAGTCGGGAGAGTGTTAGTAAAGCGTCTGGAATGTTGCACCTGAGTATCAGCGGACGAAAACTGAGACATATTTGAACACGTCTCCCAATCACACGGTTGATCATACTCTGGGTTCCACATGCATGTTTCAGCTGAAGGAAGAATCCCTTAAAGCTGGAGAGTTGAGACCCGTGGAATGGGTACCATGCAATATGACTTCAAAGGGTCTTCATTTGCTCACCGAACCTCTCCAATCCTATCACTGCTGCGTTTATGCCCCTGTACACACGCTTGATTCTCTTTCGGAGACATAGCAATCCATAGGTTTTAAGATACTTACTAGTCAGGTACATTCTTAGGCGTTTAATATGGGGTGTTGAGTCCATTTCGTTGAGCAAGGAATAGCTCTTGTCTATTCCATATTTGGCTTAAGGAACTCTATCTGTGCTCATTTCAATCTCTGGTTTTATGTAGCACCCCAACTCACCTTTCCCCTTAAGCAAGCCTAAGTTGGTTTTCTAAATTTGAGACCCTCTTCTGTTTTGTAATCCAGTTCCTCTGTAGCCAAGTTTACATTCCATGTATTAGTGATATCTTATGATGTTTCTTTTTCTGTGTGACTTATTTCAGTTAGAATCATCATACCTGAATCCACTCATTATGCTGCTACGGGCCTGATGACATAGATTTCATTGCTGAGTGATATTGCATTGTATGTAAGTACCACAACTGCTTTATCCATTTTTCACTTTCTGTGATATTGAACTTGTACCGTAAACGAGGTTCTTATAAACAGAGCCATCCCAAACTTTGGGGTGGCTGTGTCTATTTGATTTTAATTTCCCTAAACTATAGGATCATAAGTGGAATTGCCCTAGGCTCTGTTGCTTTGTTTTTTAGATGTTTCAGGAAACACCATACACTTCTCCCGAGTGGCTGTTGGCAATTTACATCCCGCCCATCAGCATAACAAGGCTCCCAGTTCTCCATGGCCTGTCCTGCCTTTCTGGATTTTACACTTTTTTCAGATGGTCCTTTTGACCGGGAGGGAAGTGAGACTTCAATGCAGTGCAGATTTCCTTTGCAAGCTTGCTTGGTTGGCCAAAAAGTGCGTATGCGTTTTTTCCTGAATATATTCAGGAAAAAACGCATACGCCCTTTTTGGCCAAGTGCATCATTGTCGACCTTCTGCCTCTTTTCCTATGCTTTAAATGCAATTCCAGTCTACCTCCTGAAATCGGTTTCCTGCAATTCTGCCCCGCTTTCAAGTCCTCTTGGCAGCCTTACTTCAGTATATTTTTGGACGATAGCTGTCATTTATAACTCTGCAGGTTTGTGAATTACAGTGCCCCTGAGCTCCTTTCTTCAACTCGCTTTCTTGTGAGCTGGCCGCAACACCGCAGGATTGCTTCAGGCCCTAATCTGGTTCCGGCACGGCACGCTGAGGCTTTGGTTAATTCCTCTTCCTGGTGGGAAATGAGAGTTAAATTTGCCCGTCCAGACACCTCCAGCTAGTCTCTCATTGGTTCTCCCTATTCCTGTTCATCATCCGCGGAATTTGCAAACTGGGCCAAACAGGAGGTTAAAGGCACTGACTCTCCAAGTCGGGAGATTGTTAGTAAAGTGTCTAGAATGTTGCACCCGAGTACCAGGGGATGAGAACTGAGACATATTGGAACATGACTCATGATCACACGGTTGATCATAGTCTGGGTTCCAAATGCATGTTTAGCTGAAGGAAGAATCCCTTAAACCTGGAGAGTTGAGACCCGTGGAATGGGTACCATGCAATATGACTTCAAAGGGTCTTCATTTGGTCACCGAACCTCTCCAATCCTATGACTGCTGCGTTTATGCCCCTGTTCTCACGCTTGATTCTCTTTCAGAGACATAGCAATCCATAGGTTTTAAGATACTTACTAGTCAGCTACATTATTAGGCGTTTAATATGGGGTTTTGAGTCCATTTCGTTGAGCAAGGAGTAGCTCTTGTCTATTACATATTTGACTTAAGGAACCTTATCTGTGCTCATTTCAATCTCTGGTTTTTTGCAGCACCCCAACTCACCTTTCCCCTTAAGCAAGCATAAGTTGGTTTTCTACATTTGTGACCCTGTTCTGTTTTGTAATCCAGTTCCTGTGTAGCCAAGTTTACATTCCGTGTATTAGTTATATCTTATGATGTTTCATTTTCTGTGTGACTTATTTCAGTTAGAATCATCATACCTGAATCCACTCATTATGCTGCTACGGGCCTGATGACATAGATTTCATTGCTGAGTGATATTGCATTGTACGTAAGTACCACAACTTCTTTATCCATTTTTCACTTTCTGCGATATTGAACTTGTACTGTAAACGAGGTTCTTATAAACAGAGCCATCCCAAACTTTTGGGTGGCTGTGTCTTTTTGATTTTAATTTCCCTAAGCTGTAGGACCATAAGTGGAAGTGCTCTAGGCTCTGTTGCTTTGTTTTTTAGATGTTTCAGGAAACACCATACAATTATCCCGAGTGGCTGTTGGAAATTTACATCCTGAACATCAGCATAACAAGGCTCCCAGTTCTCCATGGCCTGTCCTGCCTTTCTGGATTTTACACCTTTTACAGATGGCCCTTTTGACCCGGGGGAAGTGAGACTTCATTGTAGTGCAGATTTCCTTTGTAAGCTTGCTTGGTTGGCCAAAAAGTGCGTATGCTGTTTTTCCTGAATATATTCAGGAAAAACTGCATATGCCCTTTTTGGCCTAGTGCATCATTGTCGACGTTCTGCCTGTTTTCCTATGCTTTAAATGCAATTCCACTCTACCTCCTGAAATTGGTTTCCTGCAATTTTGCCCCGCTTTCCAGTCCTCTTGGCAGCCTTACTTCAATATATTTTTGGACGATAGCTGTCATTTATAACTCTGCAGGTTTGTGAATTACAGTGCCCCTGAGCTCCTTTCTTCAACTCGCTTTCTTGTGAGCTGGCCGCAACACCGCAGGATTGCTTCAGGCCCTAATCTGGTTCCGGAACGGAATGCTGAGCCTTTGCTTAATTCCTCTTCCTGGTGGGAAATGAGAGTTAAATTTGCCCGTCCAGACATCTCCAGCTAGTCTCTCATTGGTTCTCCCTATTCCTGTTCATCATCCACGGAATTTGCAAACTGGGTCAAACAGGAGGTTAAAGGCACTGACTCTCCAAGTTGGGAGAGTGTTAGTAAAGCATCTGGAATGTTGCACCTGAGTACCAGCGGTCGAAAACTGAGACATATTTGAACACGTCTCCCAATCACACGGTTGATCATACTCTGGGTTCCACATGCATGTTTCAGCTGAAGGAAGAATCCCTTAAAGCTGGAGAGTTGAGACCCGTGGAATGGGTACCATGCAATATGACTTCAAAGGGTCTTCATTTGCTCACCGAACCTCTCCAATCCTATCACTGCTGCGTTTATGCCCCTGTACACACGCTTGATTCTCTTTTGGAGACATAGCAATCCATAGGTTTTAAGATACTTACTAGTCAGGTACATTCTTAGGCGTTTAATATGGGGTGTTGAGTCCATTTCGTTGAGCAAGGAGTAGCTCTTATCTATTCCATATTTGGCTTAAGGAAATTTATCTGTGCTCATTTCAATCTCTGGTTTTATGCAGCACCCCAACTCACCTTTCCCCTTAAGCAAGCATAAGTTGGTTTTCTAAGTTTGAGACCCTCTTCTGTTTTGTAATCCAGTTCCTGTGTAGCCAGGTTTACATTCCGTGTATTAGTGATATCTTATGATGTTTCTTTTTCTGTGTGACTTATTTCAGTGAGAATCATCATACCTGAATCCAGTCGATGCTGCTACGGGCCTGATGACATAGATTTCATTGCTGAGTGATATTGCATTGTACGTAACTACCACAACTTCTTTATCCATTTTTCACTTTCTGCGATATTGAACTTCTACCGTAAATGGGGTTCTTGTAAACAGAGAGGTGCCAAACTTTGGGGTGGCTGTGTCTTTTTGATTTTAATTTCCCTAAGCTATAGGACTATAAGTGGAAGTGCCCTAGGCTCTGTTGCTTTGTTTTTTAGATGTTTCAGGAAACACCATACACTTCTCCTGAGTGGCTGTTGGCAATTTTCATCCCGCCCATCAGCATAACAAGGCTCCCAGTTCTCCATGGCCTGTCCTGCCTTTCTGGATTTTACACTTTTTTCACATGGCCTTTTTGACTGGGGGGAAGTGAGACTTCATTGTAGTGCAGATTTCCTTTGCAAGCTTGCTTGGTTGGCCAAAAAGGGCGTATGCGTTTTTTCCTGAATATATGCAGGAAAAAACGCATACGCCCTTTTTGGCCAAGTGCATCATTGTCGACGTTCTGCCTCTTTTCCTATGCTTAAATGCAATTCCAGTCTACCTCCTGAAATCGGATTCCTGTAATTCTGCCCCGCTTTCAAGTCCTCTTGGCAGCCTTACTTCAGTATATTTTTGGACGATAGCTGTCATTCATTACTCTGCAGGTTTGTGATAACAGTGCCCCTGAGCTCCTTTCTTCAACTCGCTTTCTTGTAAGCTGGCCGCAACACCGCAGGATTGCTTCAGGCCCTAATCTGGTTCCGGCACGGCACGCTGAGGCTTTGGTTAATTCCTCTTCCTGGTGGGAAATGAGAGTTAAATTTGCCCGTCCAGACACCTCCAGCTAGTCTCTCATTAGTTCTCCCTATTCCTGTTCATCTTCCGCGGAAATTGCAAACTGGGCCAAACAGGAGGTTAAAGGCACTGACTCTCCAAATCGGGAGTGTGTTACTAAAGCGTGTGGAATGTTGCACCCGAGTACCAGGGGAGGAGAACTGAGACATATTTGAACACGTCCTCCGATCACACGGTTGATCATACTCTGGGTTTCACATGCATGTTTCAGCTGAAGGAAGAATCCCATAAACCTGGAGAGTTGAGACCCGTGGAATGGGTACCATGCAATATGACTTCAAATGGTCTTCGTTTGCTCACCGAACCTCTCCAATCCTATCACTGCTGCGTTTATGCCCTTGTACACACGCTTGCTTCTCTTTTGGAGACATAGCAATCCATAGGTTTTAAGATACTAACTAGTGAGGTACATTCTTATGCGTTTCATATGGGGTGTTGAGTCCATTTCGTTGAGCAAGGAATAGCTCTTGTCTATTACATGTTTGTCTTAAGGAACTTTATCTGTGCTCATTTCAATCTCTGGTTTTATGCAGCACCCCAACTCACCTTTCCCCTTAAGCAAGCATAAGTTGGTTTTCTGAATTTGAGACCCTGTTCTCTTTTGTAATCCTGTTCCTGTGTAGCCAAGTTTACATTCCGTGTATTAGTGATATCTTATGATGTTTCTTTTTCTGTGTGACTTATTTCAGTTAGAATCATCATACCTGAATCCACTCATTATGCTGCTACGGGCCTGATGACATAGATTTCATTGCTGAGTGATATTGCATTGTACGTAAGTACCACAACTGCTTTATCCATTTTTCACTTTCTGCGATATTGAACTTGTCCCGTAAACGAGATTCTTGTAAACAGAGCCGTTCCAAACTTAGGGGTGGCTGTGTCTTTTTGATTTTAATTTCCCTAAGCTATAGGACCATATGTGGAAGTGCCCTAGGCTCTGTTGCTTTGTTTTTTAGATGTTTCAGGAAACACCATACACTTCTCCCCAGTGGCTGTTGGCAATTTACATTCCGTCCATCAGCATAACAATGCTCCCAGTTCTCCATGGCCTGTCCTGCCTTTCTGGATTTTACACTTTTTTCAGATGGCCCTTTTGACCGGGGGGAAGTGAGACTTCATTGTAGTGCAGATTTCCTTTGCAAGCTTGCTTGGTTGGCCAAAAAGGGTGTACGCGTTTTTTCCTGAATATATCCAGGAAAAAACGCATACGCACATTTTGGCCAAGTGCATCATTGTCTAAGTTCTACCTCTTTTCCTATGCTTTAAATGCAATTCCAGTCTACCTCCTGAAATCGGTTTCCTGCAATTCTGCCCCGCTTTCAAGTCCTCTTGGCAGCCTTACTTCAGTATATTTTTGGACGATAGCTGTCATTTATAACTCTGCAGGTCTGTGAATTACAGTGCCCCTGAGATCCTTTCTTCAACTCGCTTTCTTGTGAGCTGGCCGCAACACCGCAGGATTGCTTCAGGCCCTAATGTGGTTCCGGCACGGCACGCTGAGCCTTTGGTTAATTCCTCTTCCTGGTGGGAAATGAGAGTTAAATTTGCCCGTCCAGACACCTCCAGCTAGTCTCTCATTGGTTCTCCCTATTCCTGTTCATCTTCCGCAGAAATTGCAAACTGGGGCAAACAGGAGGTTAAAGGCATTGACTCTCCAAGTCGGGAGAGTGTTAGTAAAGCGTCTGGAATGTTGCACCCGAATACCAGGGGATGAAAACTGAGACATATTTGAACACATCTCCCGATCACATGGTTGATCATACCCTGGTTTCCACATGCATGTTTTAGCTGAAGGAAGAATCCCTTAAACCTGGAGAGTTGAGACCCGTGGAATGGGTACCATGCAATATGACTTCAAAGGGTCTTTATTTGCTCACCGAACCTCTCCAATCCTATCACAGCTGCGTTTATGCCCCTGTACACACGCTTGATTCTCTTTCGGAAACATAGCAATCCATAGGTTTTAAGATACTTACTAGTCAGGTACATTTTTAGGCGTTTAATATGGGGTGTTGAGTCCATTTCGTTGAGCAAGGAGTAGCTCTTCTCTGTTACATATTTGGCTTAAGGAACTTTATCTGTGCTCATTTCAATCTCTGGTTTTATTCAGCTCCCCAACTCACCTTTCCCCTTAAGCAAGCATAAGTTGGTTTTCTAAATTTGAGACCCTGTTCTGTTTTGTAATCCAGTTCCTGTGTAGCCAAGTTTACATTCCGTGTATTAGTGATATCTTATGATGTTTCTTTTTCTGTGTGACTTATTTCAGTTAGAATCATCATACCTGAACCCAGTCATTTTCTGCTACAGGCCTGATGACATAGATTTCATTGCGGAGTGATATTGCATTGTATGTAAGTACCACAACTTCTTTATCCATTTTTCACTTTCTGTGATATTGAACTTGTACCATAAACGAGGTTCTTGTAAACAGAGCCGTCCCAAACTTTGGGGTGGCTGTGTGTTTTTGATTTTAATTTCCCTAAGCTATAGGACCATAAGTGGAAGTGCCCTAGGCTCTGTTGCTTTGTTTTTTAGATGTTTCAGGAAACACCATACACTTCTCCCAAGTGGCTGTTGGCAATTTACATCCCGCCCATCAGCATAGCAAGGCTCCCAGTTCTCCATTGCCTTTCATGCCTTTCTGGATTTTACACTTTTTTCAGATGGTCCTTTTGACCAGGGGGGAAGTGAGACTTCAATGTAGTGCAGATTTCCTTTGCAAGCTTGCTTGGTTGGCCAAAAAGGGCGTATGCGTTTTTTCCTGAATATATTCAGGAAAAAACGCATACGCCCTTTTTGGCCAAGTGCATCATTGTCGACGTTCTGCCTCTTTTCCTATGCTTTAAATGCAATTCCAGTCTACCTTCTGAAATCGGTTTCCTGCAATTCTGCCCCGCTTTCAAGTCCTCTTGGCAGCGTTACTTCAGTATATTTTTGGATGATAGCTGTCATTTATAACTCTGCAGGTTTGTGAATTACAGTGCCACTGAGCTCCTATCTTCAACTCGCTTTCTTGTGAGCTGGCTGCAACACCGCAGGATTGCTTCGGGCCCTAATCTGGTTCCGGCACGGCATGCTGAGCCTTTGGTTAATTCCTCTTCCTGGTGGGAAATGAGAGTTAAATTTGCCCGTCCAGACACCTCCAGCTAGTCTCTCATTGGTTCTCCCTATTCCTGTTCCTCTTCCGCAGAAATTGCAAACTGGTCCAAACAGGAGATTAAAGGCACTGACTTTCCAATTCGGGAGAGTGTTAATAAAGCTTTTGGAATGTTGCACCCGAGTAACAGGGTACGAGAACTGAGACATATTGGAACACGTCTCCCGATCACACGGTTGATCATACTCTGGGTTCCACATGCATGTTTCAGCTGAAGGAAGAATCCCTTAAACCTGGAGAGTTGAGACCCGTGGAATGGGTACCATGCAATGTGACTTCAAAGGGTCTTCATTTGCTCACCGAACCTCTGCAATCCTATCACTGCTGCGTTTATGCCCCTGTACACACGCTTGGTTCTCTTTCGGAGACATAGCAATCCATAGGGTTTAAGATACTTACTAGTCAGGTACATTCTTAGGCGTTTAATATGGGGTGTTGAGTCCATTTCGTTGAGCAAGGAGTAGCTCTTGTGTATTACATATTTGGCTTAAGGAACTTTATCTGTGCTCATTTCAATCTCTGGTTTTATGCAGCACCCCAACTCACCTTTCCCCTTAAGCAAGCATAAGTTGGTTTTCTAAATTTGAGACCCTGTTTTGTTTTGTAATTCAGTGCCTGTGTAGCCAAGTTTACATTCCGTGTATTAGTGATATCTTATGACGTTTCTTTTTCTGTGTGACTTATTTCAGTTAGAATCATCATACCTGAATCCACTCATTATGCTGCTACGGGAATGATGACATAGATTTCATTGCTGAGTGATATTGCATTGTACGTAAGTACCACAGCTTCTTTATCCATTTTTCGCTTTCTGCGATATTGAACTGGTACCGTAAACGAGGTTCTTGTAAACAGAGCCATCCCAAACTTTGGGGTGGCTGTGTCTTTTTTATTTTAATTTCCCTAAGCTATATGACAATAACTGGAAGTGCCCTAGGCTCTGTTGCTTTGTTTTTTATATGTTTCAGGAAACACCATTCACTTCTCCCCAGTGACTGTTGGCAATTTACATCCCGCCCATCAGCATAACAAGGCTCCCAGTTCTCCATGGCCTGTCCTGACTTTCTGGATTTTACACTTTTTTCAGATGGTCCTTTTGACCGGGAGGGAAGTGAGACTTCAATGTAGTGCAGATTTCCTTTGCAAGCTTGCTTGGTTGGCCAAAAAGTGCGTATGCGTTTTTTCCTGAATATATTCAGGAAAAAACGCATACGCCCTTTATGGCCAAGTGCATCATTGTGTATGTTCTGCCTCTTTTCCTATGCTTTAAATGCAATTCCAGTCTACCTCCTGAAATCAGTTTCCTGCAATTCTGTCCCGCTTTCAAGTCCTCTTGGCAGGCTTACTTCAGTATATTTTTGGACGATAGCTGTCATTTATAACTCTGCAGGTTTGTGAATTACAGTGCCACTGAGCTCCTTTCTTCAACTCGCTTTCTTGTGAGCTGGCCGCAACACCGCAGGATTGCTTCAGGCCCTAATCTGGTTCCGGCACGGCACGCTGATCCTTTGGTTAATTCCTCTTCTTGGTGGGAAATGAGAGTTAAATTTGCCCATCCAGACACCTCCAGCTAGTCTCTCATTGGTTCTCCCTATTCCTGTTCATCTTCCGCAGAAATTGCAAACTGGGCCAAACAGGAGGTTAAAGGCACTATCTCTCCAAGTCGGGAGATTGTTAGTAAAGCATCTGCAATGTTGCACCCGAGTACCAGGGGACGAGAACTGAGACATATTGGAACACGTCTCCCGATCACATGGTTGATCATACTCTGGGTTCCACATGCATGCTTTAGCTGAAGGAAGAATCCCTTAAAGCTGGAGAGTTGAGACCCGTGGAATGGGTACCATGCAATATGACTTCAAAGGGTCTTCATTTGCTCACCGAACCTCTCCAATCCTATCACTGCTTCGTTTATGCCCCTGTACACACGCTTGATTCTCTTTTGGAGACATAGCAATCCATAGGTTTTAAGATACTTACTAGTCAGCTACATTCTTATGCGTTTAATATGGGATGTTGAGTCCATTTCGTTGAGCAAGGAGTAGCTCTTCTCTATTACATGTTTGGCTTAAGCAACTTTATCTGTGCTCATTTCAATCTCTGGTTCTATGCAGCACCCCAACTCACCTTTCCCCTTAAGCAAGCATAAGTTGGTTTTCTAAATTTGAGACACTGTTCTGTTTTGTAATCCAGTTCGTGTGTAGCCAAGTTTACATTCCATGTATTAGTGATATCTTATGATGTTTCTTTTTCTGTGTGACTTATTTCAGTTAGAATCATCATACCTGAATCCACTCATTATGCTGCTACGGGCCTGATGACATAGATTTCATTGCTGAGTGATATTGCATTGTACGTAACTACCACAACTTCTTTATCCATTTTTCAAATTCTGTGATATTGAACTTGTACCGTAAACGAGGTTCTTGTAAACAGAGCCATCCCAAACTTTGGGGTGGCTGTGTCTTTTTGATTTTAATTTCCCTAAGCTATAGGACCATAAGTGGAAGTGCCCTAGGCTCTGTTGCTTTGTTTTTTAGATGTTTCAGGAAACACCATACACTTCTCCGGAGTGGCTGTTGGCAATTTACATCCCGCCCATCAGCATAACAAGGCTCCCAGTTCTCCATGGCCTGTCCTGCCTTTCTGGATTTTACACTTTTTTCAGATGGCCCTTTTGACCAGGGGGAAGTGAGACTTCATTGTAGTGCAGATTTCCTTTGCAAGCTTGCTTGGTTGGCCAAAAAGCGCGTATGCGTTTTTTCCTGAATATATTCAGGAAAAAACGCATACGCCCTTTTTGGCCAAGTGCATCATTTTCGACGTTCTGCCTCTTTTCCTATGCTTTAAATGCAATTCCAGTCTACCTCCTGAAATCGGTTTCCTGCAATTCTTCCCCGCTTTCAAGTCCTCTTGGCAGCCTTACTTCAGTATATTTTTGGACGATAGCTGTCATTTATAACTCTGCAGGTTTGTGAATTACAGTGCCCCTGAGCTCCTTTCTTCAACTCACTTTCTTGTGAGCTGGCCGCAACACCGCACGATTGCTTCAGGCCCTAATCTGGTTCCGGCACGGCACGCTGAGCCTTTGCTTAATTGCTATTCCTGGTGGGAAATGAGAGTTAAATTTGCCCATCCAGACACCTCCAGCTAGTCTCTCATTGGTCCTCCCTATCCCTGTTCATCTTCCGCAGAAATTGCAAACTGGGCCAAGCAGGAGGTTAAAGGCACTGACTCTCCAAGTCGGGAGAGTGTTAGTAAAGCGTCTGGAATGTTGCACCTGAGTACCAGCGGACGAAAACTGAGACATATTTGAACACGTCTCCCAATCACACGGTTGATCATACTCTGGGTTCCACATGCATGTTTCAGCTGAAGGAAGAATCCCTTAAACCTGGAGAGTTGTGACCCGTGGAATGGGTACCATGCAATATGACTTCAAAGGGTCTTCATTTGCTCACCGAACCTCTCCAATCCTATCACTGCTGCGTTTATGCCCCTGTACACACGCTTGATTCTGTTTCGGAGACATAGCAATCCATAGGTTTTAAGATACTTACTAGTCAGGTACATTCTTAGGCATTTAATATGGGGTGTTGAGTCCATTTCGTTGAGCAAGGAGTAGCTCTTGTCTAATACATAAGTGGCTTAAGGAACTTTATCTGTGCTCATTTCAATCTCTGGTTTTATGCAGCACCCCAACTCACCTTTCCCCTTAAACAAGCATAAGTTGGTTTTCTAAATTTGAGACCCCGTTCTGTTTTGTAATCCAGTTCCTGTGTAGCCAAGTTTACATTCCGTGTATTAGTGATATCTTATGACGTTTCTTTTTCTGTGTGACTCATTTCAGTTAGAATCATCATACCTGAATCCACTCATTATGCTGCTACGGGAATGATGACATAGATTTCATTGCTGAGTGATATTGCATTGTACGTAAGTACCACAAATTCTTTATCCATTTTTCGCGTTCTGCGATATTGAACTTGTACCGTAAACGAGGTTCTTGTAAACAGAGCCATCCCAAACTTTGGCGTGGGTGTGTCTTTTTGATTTTAATTTCCCTAAGCTATAGGACCATAAGTGGAAGTGCCCTAGGCTCTGTTGCTTTGTTTTTTAGATGTTTCAGGAAACACCATACACTTCTCCTGAGTGGCTGTTGGCAATTTACATCCCGCCCATCAGCATAACAAGGCTCCCAGTTCTCCATGGCCAGTCCTGCCTTTCTGGATTTTACACTTTTTTCAGATGGCCCTTTTGACCGGGGGGAAGTGAGACTTCATTGTAGTGCAGATTTTCTTTGCAAGCTTGCTTGGTTGGCCAAAAAGGGCGTATGCGTTTTTTCCTGAATATATTCAGGAAAAAACGCATACGCCCTTTTTAGCCAAGTGCATCATTGTCGACGTTCTGCCTCTTTTCCTATGCTTTAAATGCAATTCCAGTCTACCTCCTGAAATCGGTTTCCTGCAATTCTGCCCGGCTTTCAAGTCCTCTTGGCAGCCTTACTTCAGTATATTTTTGGACGATAGCTGTCATTTATAACTCTGCAGGTTTGTGAATTACAGTGTCCCTGAGCTCCTTTCTTCAACTCACTTTCTTGTGAGCTGGCCGCAACACCGCACGATTGCTTCAGGCCCTAATCTGGTTCCGGCACGACACGCTGAGCCTTTGGTTAATTCCTCTTCTTGGTGGGAAATGAGAGTTAAATTTGCCCATCCAGACACCTCCAGCTAGTCTCTCATTGGTTCTCCCTATTCCTGTTCATCTTCCACAGAAATTGCAAACTGGGCCAAACAGGAGGTTAAAGGCACTATCTCTCCAAGTCGGGAGATTGTTAGTAAAGCATCTGCAATGTTGCACCCGAGTACCAGGGGACGAGAACTGAGACATATTGGAACACGTCTCCCGATCACATGGTTGATCATACTCTGGGTTCCACATGCATGCTTTAGCTGAAGGAAGAATCCCTTAAAGCTGGAGAGTTGAGACCTGTGGAATGGGTACCATGCAATATGACTTCAAAGGGTCTTCATTTGCTCACCGAACCTCTCCAATCCTATCACTGCTGCGTTTATGCCCCTGTACACACGCTTGATTCTCTTTTGGAGACATAGCAATCCATAGGTTTTAAGATACTTACTAGTCAGCTACATTCTTAGGCGTTTAATATGGGATGTTGAGTCCATTTCGTTGAGCAAGGAGTAGCTCTTCTCTATTACATGTTTGGCTTAAGCAACTTTATCTGTGCTCATTTCAATCTCTGGTTCTATGCAGCACCCCAACTCACCTTTCCCCTTAAGCAAGCATAAGTTGGTTTTCTAAATTTGAGACACTGTTCTGTTTTGTAATCCAGTTCGTGTGTAGCCAAGTTTACATTCCATGTATTAGTGATATCTTATGATGTTTCTTTTTCTGTGTGACTTATTTCAGTTAGAATCATCATACCTGAATCCACTCATTATGCTCCTACGGGCCTGATGACATAGATTTCATTGCTGAGTGATATTGCATTGTACGTAACTACCACAACTTCTTTATCCATTTTTCACTTTCTGCGATATTGAACTTCTACCGTAAATGAGGTTCTTGTAAACAGAGAGGTCCCAAACTTTGGGGTGGCTGTGTCTTTTTGATTTTAATTTCCCTAAGCTATAGGACTATAAGTGGAAGTGCCCTAGTCTCTGTTGCTTTGTTTTTTAGATGTTTCAGGAAACACCATACACTTCTCCGGAGTGGCTGTTGGCAATTTACATCCCGCCCATCAGCATAACAAGGCTCCCAGTTCTCCATGGCCTGTTCTGCCTTTCTGGATTTTACACTTTTTTCAGATGATCCTATTGACCGGGGGGAAGTGAGACTTCATTGTAGTGCAGATTTCCTTTGCAAGCTTGCTTGGTTGGCCAAAAAGTGCGTATGCGTTTTTTCCTGAATATATTCAGGAAAAAACGCATACGCCCTTTTTGGCCAAGTGCATCATTGTCGACGTTCTGCCTCTTTTCCTATGCTTTAAATGCAATTCCAGTCTACCTCCTGAAATTGGTTTCCTGCAATTCTGCCCCGCTTTCAAGTCCTCGTGGCAGCCTTACTTCAGTATATTTTTGGACGATAGCTGTCATTTATAACTCTGCAGGTTTGTGAATTACAGTGTCCCTGAGCTCCTTTCTTCAACTCACTTTCTTGTGAGCTGGCCGCAACACCGCAGGATTGCTTCAGGCCCTAATCTGGTTCCGGCACGACACGCTGAGCCTTTGGTTAATTCCTCTTCTTGGTGGGAAATGAGAGTTAAATTTGCCCATCCAGACACCTCCAGCTAGTCTCTCATTGGTTCTCCCTATTCCTGTTCATCTTCCACAGAAATTGCAAACTGGGCCAAACAGGAGGTTAAAGGCACTATCTCTCCAAGTCGGGAGATTGTTAGTAAAGCATCTGCAATGTTGCACCCGAGTACCAGGGGACGAGAACTGAGACATATTGGAACACGTCTCCCGATCACATGGTTGATCATACTCTGGGTTCCACATGCATGCTTTAGCTGAAGGAAGAATCCCTTAAAGCTGGAGAGTTGAGACCCGTGGAATGGGTACCATGCAATATGACTTCAAAGGGTCTTCATTTGCTCACCGAACCTCTCCAATCCTATCACTGCTGCGTTTATGCCCCTGTACACACGCTTGATTCTCTTTTGGAGACATAGCAATCCATAGGTTTTAAGATACTTACTAGTCAGCTACATTCTTAGGCGTTTAATATGGGATGTTGAGTCCATTTCGTTGAGCAAGGAGTAGCTCTTCTCTATTACATGTTTGGCTTAAGCAACTTTATCTGTGCTCATTTCAATCTCTGGTTCTATGCAGCACCCCAACTCACCTTTCCCCTTAAGCAAGCATAAGTTGGTTTTCTAAATTTGAGACACTGTTCTGTTTTGTAATCCAGTTCGTGTGTAGCCAAGTTTACATTCCATGTATTAGTGATATCTTATGATGTTTCTTTTTCTGTGTGACTTATTTCAGTTAGAATCATCATACCTGAATCCACTCATTATGCTGCTACGGGCCTGATGACATAGATTTCATTGCTGAGTGATATTGCATTGTACGTAACTACCACAACTTCTTTATCCATTTTTCAATTTCTGTGATATTGAACTTGTACCGTAAACGAGGTTCTTGTAAACAGAGCCATCCCAAACTTTGGGGTGGCTGTGTCTTTTTGATTTTAATTTCCCTAAGCTATAGGACCATAAGTGGAAGTGCCCTAGGCTCTGTTGCTTTGTTTTTTAGATGTTTCAGGAAACACCATACACTTCTCCCGAGTGGCTGTTGGCAATTTACATCCCGCCCATCAGCATAACAAGGCTCCCAGTTCTCCATGGCCTGTCCTGCCTTTCTGGATTTTACACTTTTTTCAGATGGCCCTTTTGACCAGGGGGAAGTGAGACTTCATTGTAGTGCAGATTTCCTTTGCAAGCTTGCTTGGTTGGCCAAAAAGGGCGTATGCGTTTTTTCCTGAATATATTCAGGAAAAAACGCATACGCCCTTTTTGGCCAAGTGCATCATTTTCGACGTTCTGCCTCTTTTCCTATGCTTTAAATGCAATTCCAGTCTACCTCCTGAAATCGGTTTCCTGCAATTCTTCCCCGCTTTCAAGTCCTCTTGGCAGCCTTACTTCAGTATATTTTTGGACGATAGCTGTCATTTATAACTCTGCAGGTTTGTGAATTACAGTGCCCCTGAGCTCCTTTCTTCAACTCACTTTCTTGTGAGCTGGCCGCAACACCGCACGATTGCTTCAGGCCCTAATCTGGTTCCGGCACGGCACGCTGAGCCTTTGCTTAATTGCTATTCCTGGTGGGAAATGAGAGTTAAATTTGCCCATCCAGACACCTCCAGCTAGTCTCTCATTGGTCCTCCCTATCCCTGTTCATCTTCCGCAGAAATTGCAAACTGGGCCAAGCAGGAGGTTAAAGGCACTGACTCTCCAAGTCGGGAGAGTGTTAGTAAAGCGTCTGGAATGTTGCACCTGAGTACCAGCGGACGAAAACTGAGACATATTTGAACACGTCTCCCAATCACACAGTTGATCATACTCTGGGTTCCACATGCATGTTTCAGCTGAAGGAAGAATCCCTTAAACCTGGAGAGTTGTGACCCGTGGAATGGGTACCATGCAATATGACTTCAAAGGGTCTTCATTTGCTCACCGAACCTCTCCAATCCTATCACTGCTGCGTTTATGCCCCTGTACACACGCTTGATTCTGTTTCGGAGACATAGCAATCCATAGGTTTTAAGATACTTACTAGTCAGGTACATTCTTAGGCATTTAATATGGGGTGTTGAGTCCATTTCGTTGAGCAAGGAGTAGCTCTTGTCTAATACATAAGTGGCTTAAGGAACTTTATCTGTGCTCATTTCAATCTCTGGTTTTATGCAGCACCCCAACTCACCTTTCCCCTTAAACAAGCATAAGTTGGTTTTCTAAATTTGAGACCCCGTTCTGTTTTGTAATCCAGTTCCTGTGTAGCCAAGTTTACATTCCGTGTATTAGTGATATCTTATGACGTTTCTTTTTCTGTGTGACTTATTTCAGTTAGAATCATCATACCTGAATCCACTCATTATGCTGCTACGGGAATGATGACATAGATTTCATTGCTGAGTGATATTGCATTGTACGTAAGTACCACAAATTCTTTATCCATTTTTCGCTTTCTGCGATATTGAACTTCTACCGTAAATGAGGTTCTTGTAAACAGAGAGGTCCCAAACTTTGGGGTGGCTGTGTCTTTTTGATTTTAATTTCCCTAAGCTATAGGACCATAAGTGGAAGTGCCCTAGGCTCTGTTGCTTTGTTTTTTAGATGTTTCAGGAAACACCATACACTTCTCCTGAGTGGCTGTTGGCAATTTACATCCCGCCCATCAGCATAACAAGGCTCCCAGTTCTCCATGGCCAGTCCTGCCTTTCTGGATTTTACACTTTTTTCAGATGGCCCTTTTGACCTGGGGGAAGTGAGACTTCATTGTAGTGCAGATTTCCTTTGCAAGCTTGCTTGGTTGGCCAAAAAGGGCGTATGCGTTTTTTCCTGAATATATTCAGGAAAAAACGCATACGCCCTTTTTGGCCAAGTGCATCATTGTCGACGTTCTGCCTCTTTTCCTATGCTTTAAATGCAATTCCAGTCTACCTCCTGAAATTGGTTTCTTGCAATTCTGCCCCGCTTTCAAGTCCTCGTGGCAGCCTTACTTCAGTATATTTTCGGACGATAGCTGTCATTTATAACTCTGCAGGTTTGTGAATTACAGTGCCCCTGAGCTCCTTTCTTCAACTCGCTTTCTTGTGAGCTGGCCGCAACACCGCACGATTGCTTCAGGCCCTAATCTGGTTCCGGCACGGCACGCTGAGCCTTTGCTTAATTGCTCTTCCTGGTGGGAAATGAGAGTTAAATTTGCCCGTCCAGACACCTCCAGCTAGTCTCTCATTGGTCCTCCCTATCCCTGTTCATCTTCCGCAGAAATTGCAAACTGGGCCAAGCAGGAGGTTAAAGGCACTGACTCTCCAAGTTGGCAGAGTGTTAGTAAAGCATCTGGAATGTTGCACCCGAGTACCAGCGGTCGATAACTGAGACATATTTGAACACGTCTCCCAATCACACGGTTGATCATACTCTGGGTTCCACATGCATGTTTCAGCTGAAGGAAGAATCCCTTAAAGCTGGAGAGTTGAGACCCGTGGAATGGGTACCATGCAATATGACTTCAAAGGGTCTTCATTTGCTCACCGAACCTCTCCAATCCTATCACTGCTGCGTTTATGCCCCTGTACCCACGCTTGATTCTGTTTCGGAGACATAGCAATCCATAGGTTTTAAGATACTTACTAGTCAGGTACATTCTTAGGCGTTTAATATGGGGTGTTGAGTCCATTTCGTTGAGCAAGGAGTAGCTCTTGTCTATTCCATATTTGGCTTAAGGAACTTTATCTGTGCTCATTTCAATCTCTGGTTTTATGCAGCACCCCAACTCACCTTTCCCCTTAAACAAGCATAAGTTGGTTTTCTAAATTTGAGACCCCGTTCTGTTTTGTAATCCAGTTCCTGTGTAGCCAAGTTTACATTCCGTGTATTAGTGATATCTTATGACGTTTCTTTTTCTGTGTGACTCATTTCAGTTAGAATCATCATACCTGAATCCACTCATTATGCTGCTACGGGAATGATGACATAGATTTCATTGCTGAGTGATATTGCATTGTACGTAAGTACCACAAATTCTTTATCCATTTTTCGCGTTCTGCGATATTGAACTTGTACCGTAAACGAGGTTCTTGTAAACAGAGCCATCCCAAACTTTGGCGTGGGTGTGTCTTTTTGATTTTAATTTCCCTAAGCTATAGGACCATAAGTGGAAGTGCCCTAGGCTCTGTTGCTTTGTTTTTTAGATGTTTCAGGAAACACCATACACTTCTCCTGAGTGGCTGTTGGCAATTTACATCCCGCCCATCAGCATAACAAGGCTCCCAGTTCTCCATGGCCAGTCCTGCCTTTCTGGATTTTACACTTTTTTCAGATGGCCCTTTTGACCGGGGGGAAGTGAGACTTCATTGTAGTGCAGATTTCCTTTGCAAGCTTGCTTGGTTGGCCAAAAAGGGCGTATGCGTTTTTTCCTGAATATATTCAGGAAAAAACGCATACGCCCTTTTTAGCCAAGTGCATCATTGTCGACGTTCTGCCTCTTTTCCTATGCTTTAAATGCAATTCCAGTCTACCTCCTGAAATCGGTTTCCTGCAATTCTGCCCGGCTTTCAAGTCCTCTTGGCAGCCTTACTTCAGTATATTTTTGGACGATAGCTGTCATTTATAACTCTGCAGGTTTGTGAATTACAGTGTCCCTGAGCTCCTTTCTTCAACTCACTTTCTTGTGAGCTGGCCGCAACACCGCAGGATTGCTTCAGGCCCTAATCTGGTTCCGGCACGACACGCTGAGCCTTTGGTTAATTCCTCTTCTTGGTGGGAAATGAGAGTTAAATTTGCCCATCCAGACACCTCCAGCTAGTCTCTCATTGGTTCTCCCTATTCCTGTTCATCTTCCACAGAAATTGCAAACTGGGCCAAACAGGAGGTTAAAGGCACTATCTCTCCAAGTCGGGAGATTGTTAGTAAAGCATCTGCAATGTTGCACCCGAGTACCAGGGGACGAGAACTGAGACATATTGGAACACGTCTCCCGATCACATGGTTGATCATACTCTGGGTTCCACATGCATGCTTTAGCTGAAGGAAGAATCCCTTAAAGCTGGAGAGTTGAGACCCGTGGAATGGGTACCATGCAATATGACTTCAAAGGGTCTTCATTTGCTCACCGAACCTCTCCAATCCTATCACTGCTGCGTTTATGCCCCTGTACACACGCTTGATTCTCTTTTGGAGACATAGCAATCCATAGGTTTTAAGATACTTACTAGTCAGCTACATTCTTAGGCGTTTAATATGGGATGTTGAGTCCATTTCGTTGAGCAAGGAGTAGCTCTTCTCTATTACATGTTTGGCTTAAGCAACTTTATCTGTGCTCATTTCAATCTCTGGTTCTATGCAGCACCCCAACTCACCTTTCCCCTTAAGCAAGCATAAGTTGGTTTTCTAAATTTGAGACACTGTTCTGTTTTGTAATCCAGTTCGTGTGTAGCCAAGTTTACATTCCATGTATTAGTGATATCTTATGATGTTTCTTTTTCTGTGTGACTTATTTCAGTTAGAATCATCATACCTGAATCCACTCATTATGCTCCTACGGGCCTGATGACATAGATTTCATTGCTGAGTGATATTGCATTGTACGTAACTACCACAACTTCTTTATCCATTTTTCACTTTCTGCGATATTGAACTTCTACCGTAAATGAGGTTCTTGTAAACAGAGAGGTCCCAAACTTTGGGGTGGCTGTGTCTTTTTGATTTTAATTTCCCTAAGCTATAGGACTATAAGTGGAAGTGCCCTAGGCTCTGTTGCTTTGTTTTTTAGATGTTTCAGGAAACACCATACACTTCTCCGGAGTGGCTGTTGGCAATTTACATCCCGCCCATCAGCATAACAAGGCTCCCAGTTCTCCATGGCCTGTTCTGCCTTTCTGGATTTTACACTTTTTTCAGATGATCCTATTGACCGGGGGGAAGTGAGACTTCATTGTAGTGCAGATTTCCTTTGCAAGCTTGCTTGGTTGGCCAAAAAGGGCGTATGCGTTTTTTCCTGAATATATTCAGGAAAAAACGCATACGCCCTTTTTGGCCAAGTGCATCATTGTCGACGTTCTGCCTCTTTTCCTATGCTTTAAATGCAATTCCAGTCTACCTCCTGAAATCGGTTTCCTGCAATTCTGCCCCGCTTTCAAGTCCTCTTGGCAGCCTTACTTCAGTATATTTTTGGACGATAGCTGTCATTTATAACTCTGCAGGTTTGTGAATTACAGTGCCCCTGAGCTCCTTTCTTCAACTCGCTTTCTTGTGAGCTGGCCGCAACACCGCACGATTGCTTCAGGCCCTAATCTGGTTCCGGCACGGCACGCTGAGCCTTTGCTTAATTGCTCTTCCTTGTGGGAAATGAGAGTTAAATTTGCCCGTCCAGACACCTCCAGCTAGTCTCTCATTGGTCCTCCCTATCCCTGTTCATCTTTGCAGAATTTGCAAACTGGGCCAAGCAGGAGGTTAAAGGCACTGACTCTCCAAGTCGGGAGAGTGTTAGTAAAGCGTCTGGAATGTTGCACCTGAGTACCAGTGGACGAAAACTGAGACATATTTGAGCACGTCCCCCAATCACACGGTTGATCATACTCTGGGTTCCACATGCATGTTTCAGCTGAAGGAAGAATCCCTTAAAGCTGGAGCGTTGAGACCCGTGGAATGGGTACCATGCAATATGACTTCAAAGGGTATTCATTTGCTCACCGAACCTCTCCAATCCTATCACTGCTGCATTTATGCCCCTGTACACACGCTTGATTCTCTTTTGGAGACATAGCAATCCATAGGTTTTAAGATACTTACTAGTCAGGTACATTCTTAGGCGTTTAATATGGGGTGTTGAGTCCATTTCGTTGAGCAAGGAGTAGCTCTTGTCTATTCCATATTTGGCTTAAGGAACTTTATCTGTGCTCATTTCAATCTCTGGTTTTATGCAGCACCCCAACTCACCTTTCCCCTTAAGCAAGCATAAGTTGGTTTTCTAAATTTGAGACCCTGTTCTGTTTTGTAATCCAGTGCCTGTGTAGCCAAGTTTACATTCCGTGTATTAGTGATATCTTATGATGTTTCTTTTTCTGTGTGACTTATTTCAGTGAGAATCATCATACCTGAATCCAGTCTATGCTGCTACGGGCCTGATGACATAGATTTCATTGCTGAGTGATATTGCATTGTACGTAACTACCACAACTTCTTTATCCATTTTTCACTTTCTGCGATATTGAACTTCTACCGTAAATGAGGTTCTTGTAAACAGAGCCGTCCCAAACTTTGGGGTGGCTGTGTCTTTTTGATTTTAATTTCCCTAAGCTATAGGACTATAAGTGGAAGTGCCCTAGGCTCTGTTGCTTTGTTTTTTAGATGTTTCAGGAAACACCATACACTTCTCCCCAGTCGCTGTTGGCAATTTACATCCCGCCCATCAGCATAACAAGGCTCCCAGTTCTCCATGGCCTGTCCTGCCTTTCTGGATTTTACACTTTTTTCAGATGGCCCTTTTGACGGGGGGGAAGTGAGACTTCATTGTAGTGCAGATTTCCTTTGCAAGCTTGCTTGGTTGGCCAAAAAGTGCGTATGCGTTTTCTCCTGAATATATTCAGGAAAAAACGCATACGCACTTTTTGGCCAAGTGCATCATTTTGGACGTTCTGCCTCTTTTCCTATGCTTTAAATGCAATTCCAGTCTACTTCCTGAAATCGGTTTACTGCATTTCTGGCCCGCTTTCAAGTCCTCTTGGCAGCCTTACTTCAGTATACTTTTGGACGATAGCTGTCATTTATAACTCTGCATGTTTGTGAATTACAGTGCCCCTGAGCTCCTTTCTTCAACTCGCTTTCTTGTGAGCTGGCCACAACACCTCAGGATTGCTTCAGGCCCTAATCTGGTTCCGGCATGGCACGCTGAGCCTTTGGTTAATTCCTCTTCCTGGTGGGAAATGAGAGTTAAATTTGCCCGTCCAGACACCTCCAGCTAGTCTCTCATTGGTTCTCCCTATTCCTGTTCATCTTCCGCGGAAATTGCAAACTGGGCCAAACAGGAGGTTAAAGGCACTATCTCTCCAAATCGGGAGTGTGTTACTAAAGCGTGTGGAATGTTGCACCCGAGTACCAGGGGAGGAGAACTGAGACATATTTGAACACGTCTTCTGATCACACGGTTCATCATACTCTGCGTTTCACATGCATGTTTCAGCTGAAGGAAGAATGCCTTAAACCTGGAGAGTTGAGACCCGTGGAATGGGTACTATGCAATATGACTTCAAATGGTCTTCGTTTGCTCACCGAACCTCTCCAATCCTATCACTGCTGCGTTTATGCCCCTGTACACACGCTTGATTCTCTTTCAGAGACATAGCAATCCATAGGTTTTAAGATACTTACTAGTCAGGTACATTCTTAGGCGTTTAATATGGGGTGTTGAGTCCATTTCGTTGAGCAAGGAGTCGCTCTTGTCTATTACATATTTGGCTTAAGGAACTTTATCTGTGCTCATTTCAATCTCTGGTTTTATGCAGCACCCCAACTCACCTTTCCCCTTAAGCAAGCATAAGTTGGTTTTCTAAATTTGAGACCCTGTTCTCTTTTGTAATCTAGTTCCTGTGTAGCCAAGTTTACATTCCGTGTATTAGTGATATCTTATGATGTTTCTTTTTCTGTGTGACTTATTTCAGTTAGAATCATCATACCTGAATCCACTCATTATGCTGTTACGGGCCTGATGACATAGATTTCATTGCTGAGTGATATTGAATTGTACGTAAGTACCACAACTTCTTTATCCATTTTTCACTTTCTGCGATATTGAACTTGTACTGTAAAGGAGGTTCTTGTAAACACAGCCGTCCCAAACTTTGGGTTGGCTGTGTCTTTTTGATTTTAATTTCCCTAAGCTATAGGACCATAAGTGGAAGTGCCCTAGGCTCTGTTGCTTTGTTTTTTAGATGTTTCAGGAAACACCATACACTTCTCCCCAGTGGCTGTTGGCAATTTACATCCCGTCCATCAGCATAACAAGGCTCCCAGTTCTCCATGGCCTGTCCTGCCTTTCTGGATATTACACTTTTTTCAGATGGCCCTTTTGACGGGGGGGAAGTGAGACTTCATTGTAGTGCAGATTTCCTTTGCAAGCTTGCTTGGTTGGCCAAAAAGGGCGTATGCGTTTTTTCCTGAATATATTCAGGAAAAGACGCATACGCCCTTTTTGGCCAAGTGCATCATTGTGGACGTTCTGCCTCTTTTCCTATGCTTTAAATGCAATTCCAGTCTACCTCCTGAAATCGGTTTCCTGCAATTCTGCCCAGCTTTCAAGTCCTCTTGGCAGCCTTACTTCAGTATATTTTTGGACGATAGCTGTCATTTATAACTCTGCAGGTTTGTGAATTACAGTGCCCCTGAGCTCCTTTCTTCAACTCGCTTTCTTGTGAGCTGGCCGCAACACCGCAGGATTGCTTCAGGCCCTAATCAGGTTCCGGCATGGCACGCTGAGCCTTTGGTTAATTCCTCTTCCTGGTGGGAAATGAGAGTTAAATTTGCCCGTCCAGACACCTCCAGCTAGTCTCTCATTGGTTCTCCCTATTCCTGTTCATCTTCCGCAGAAATTGCAAACTGGGCCAAACAGGAGGTTAAAGGCACTGACTCTCCAAGTCGGGAGAGTGTTAGTAAAGCGGCTGCAATGTTGCACCCGAGTACCAGGGGACGAGAACTGAGACATATTGGAACACGTCTCCCGATCACACGGTTGATCATACTCTGGGTTCCACATGCATGCTTTAGCTGAAGGAAGAATCCCTTAAACGTGGAGAGTTGAGACCTGTGGAATGGGTACCATGCAATATGACTTCAAAGGGTCTTCATTTGCTCACCGAACCTCTCCAATCCTATCACTGCTGCGTTTATGCCCCTGTAAACACGCTTGATTCTCTTTTGGAGACATAGCAATCCATAGGTTTTAATACTAACTAGTGAGGTACATTCTTAGGCGTTTCATATGGGGTGTTGAGTCCATTTCGTTGAGCAAGGAATAGCTCTTGTCTATTACATGTTTGGCTTAAGGAACTTTATCTGTGCTCATTTCAATCTCTGGTTTTATGCAGCACCCCAACTCACCTTTCCCCTTAAGCAAGCATAAGTTGGTTTTCTAAATTTGAGACCCTGTTCTCTTTTGTAATCCAGTTCCTGTGTAGCCAAGTTTACATTCCGTGTATTAGTGATATCTTATGATGTTTCTTTTTCTGTGTGACTTATTTCAGACAGAATCATCATACCTGAATCCACTCATTATGCTGCTACGGGCCTGATGACATAGATTTCATTGCTGAGTGATATTGCATTGTACGTAAGTACCACAACTTCTTTATCCATTTTTCACTTTCTGTGATATTGAACTTGTACCGTAAACGAGGTTCTTGTAAACAGAGCCGTTCCAAACATTGGGGTGGCTGTGTCTTTTTGATTTTAATTTCCCTAAGCTATAGGACCATATGTGGAAGTGCCCTAGGCTCTGTTGCTTTGTTTTTTAGATGTTTCAGGAAACACCATACACTTCTCCCGAGTGGCTGTTGGCAATTTACATTCCATCCATCAGCATAACAATGCTCCCAGTTCTCCATGGCCTGTCCTGCCTTTCTGAATTTTACACTTTTTTCAGATGGCCCTTTTGACCGGGGGGAAGTGAGACTTCATTGTAGTGCAGATTTCCTTTGCAAGCTTGCTTGGTTGGCCAAAAAGGGCGTATGCGTTTTTTCCTGAATATATTCAGGAAAAAACGCATACACCCTTTTTGGCCAAGTGCATCATTGTCGACGTTCTGCCTCTTTTCCTATGCTTTAAATGCAATTCCAGTCTACCTCCTGAAATCGGTTTCCTGCAATTCTGCCCCGCTTTCAAGTCCTCGTGGCAGACTTACTTCAGTATATTTTTGGACGATAGCTGTCATTTATAACTCTGCAGGTTTGTGAATTACAGTGCCCCTGAGCTCCTTTCTTCAACTCGCTTTCTTGTGAGCTCGCCGCAACACCGCACGATTGCTTCAGGCCCTAATCTGGTTCCGGCACGGCACGCTGAGCCTTTGCTTAATTGCTCTTCCTGGTGGGAAATGAGAGTTAAATTTGCCCGTCCAGACACCTCCAGCTAGTCTCTCCTTGGTCCTCCCTACCCCTGTTCATCTTCCGCAGAATTTGCAAACTGGGCCAAACAGGAGGTTAAAGGCACTGACTCTCCAAGTCGGGAGAGTGTTAGTAAAGCATCTGGAATGTTGCACCCGAGTACCAGGGGATGAGAACTGAGACATATTTGAACACGTCTCCCGATCACATGGTTGATCATACTCTGGGTTCCACATGCATGTTTTAGCTGAAGGAAGAATCCCTTAAACCTGGAGAGTTGAGACCCGTGGAATGGGTACCATGCAATATGACTTCAAAGGGTCTTCATTTGCTCACCGAACCTCTCCAATCCTATCACTGCTGCGTTTATGCCCCGGTACTCAAGCTTGATTCTCTTTCAGAGACATAGCAATCCATAAGTTTTAAGATACTTACTAGTCAGGTACATTATTAGGCGTTTAATATGTGGTTTTGAGTCCATTTCGTTGATCAAGGAGTAGCTCTTGTCTATTCCATATTTGGCTTAAGGAAATTTATCTGTGCTCATTTCAATCTCTGGTTTTATGCAGCACCCCAACTCACCTTTCCACTTAAGCAAGCATAAGTTGGTTTTCTAAATTTGAGACCATGTTCTGTTTTGTAATTCAGTTCCTGTGTAGCCAAGTTTACATTCCGTGTATTGGTGATATCTTAAGACGTTTCTTTTTCTGTGTTACATATTGTAGTTAGAATCATCATACCTGAATCCACTCATTATGCTGCTACGGGCCTGATGACATAGATTTCATTGCTGAGTGATATTGCATTGTACGTAAGTACCACAACTTCTTTATCCATTTTTCACTTTCTGCGATATTGAACTTGTACCGTAAACGAGGTTCTTGTAAACAGAGCCGTCCAAAACTTTTGGGTGGTTCTGCTTTTTGATTTTAATTTCCCTAAGCTATAGGACCATAAGTGGAAGTGCCCTAGGCTCTGTTGCTTTGTTTTTTAGATGTTTCAGGAAACACCATACACTTCTCCCGAGTGGCTGTTGGCAATTTACATCCCGCCCATCAGCATAACAAGGCTCCCAGTTCTCCATGGCCTGTCCTGCCTTTCTGGATTTTACACTTTTTACAGATGGCCCTTTTGACCCGGGGGAAGTGAGACTTCATTGTAGTGCAGATTTCCTTTGCAAGCTTGCTTGGTTGGCCAAAAAGGGCGTATGCGTTTTTTCCTGAATATATCCAGGAAAAAACGCATACGCACATTTTGGCCAAGTGCATCATTGTTGACGTTCTGCCTCTTTTCCTATGCTTTAAATGCAATTCCAGTCTAACTCCTGAAATCGGTTTCCTGCAATTCTGCCCCGCTTTCAAGTCCTCTTGGCAGCCTTACTTCAGTATATTTTTGGACGATAGCTGTCATTTATAACTCTGCAGGTTTGTGAATTACAGTGCCCCTGAGCTCCTTTCTTCAGCTCGCTTTCTTGTGAGCTGGCCGCAACACCGCAGGATTGCTTCAGGCCCTAATCTGGTTCCGGCACGGCACGCTGAGGCTTCGGTTAATTCCTCTTCCTGGTGGGAAATGAGAGTTAAATTTGCCCGTCCAGACACCTCCAGCTAGTCTCTCATTGGTTCTCCCTATTCCTGTTCATCATCCGCGGAATTTGCAAACTGGGCCAAACAGGAGGTTAAAGGCACTATCTCTCCAAGTCGGGAGATTGTTAGTAAAGTGTCTAGAATGTTGCACCCGAGTACCAGGGGATGAGAACTGAGACATATTTGAACATGACTCACGATCACACGGTTGATCATAGTCTGGGTTCCAAATGCATGTTTAGCTGAAGGAAGAATCCCTTAAACCTGGAGAGTTGAGACCCGTGGAATGGGTACCATGCAATATGACTTCAAAGGGTCTTCATTTGCTCACCGAACCTCTCCAATCCTATCACTGCTGCGTTTATGCCCCTGTTCTCACGTTTGATTCTCTTTCAGAGACATAGCAATCCATAGCTTTTAAGATACTTACTAGTCAGGTACATTATTAGGCGTTTAATATGGGGTTTTGAGTCCATTTCGTTGAGCAAGGAGTAGCTCTTGTCTATTACATATTTGGCTTAAGGAACTTTATCTGTGCTCATTTCAATCTCTGGTTTTATGCAGCACCCCAACTCACCTTTCCCCTTCAGCAAGCATAAGTTGGTTTTCTACATTTGAGACCCTGTTCTGTTTTGTAATCCAGTTCCTGTGTAGCCAAGTTTACATTCCGTGTATTAGTGATATCTTATGATGTTTCTTTTTCTGTGTGACTTATTTCAGTTAGAATCATCATACCTGAATCCACTCATTATGCTGCTACGGGCCTGATGACATAGATTTCATTGCTGAGTGATATTGCATTGTACGTAAGTACCACAACTTCTTTATCCATTTTTCACTTTCTGCGATATTGAACTTGTACTGTAAACGAGGTTCTTATAAACAGAGCCGTCCCAAACTTTTGGGTGGCTGTGTCTTTTTGATTTTAATTTCCCTAAGGTGTAGGACCATAAGTGGAAGTGCTCTAGGCTCTGTTGCTTTGTTTTTTAGATGTTTCAGGAAACACCATACAATTATCCCGAGTGGCTGTTGGAAATTTACATCCTGAACATCAGCATAACAAGGCTCCCAGTTCTCCATGGCCTGTCCTGCCTTTCTGGATTTTACACTTTTTACAGATGGCCCTTTTGACCCGGGGGAAGTGAGACTTCATTGTAGTGCAGATTTCCTTTGCAAGCTTGCTTGGTTGGCCAAAAAGTGCGTATACTGTTTTTCCTGAATATATTCAGGAAAAAACGCATATGCCCTTTTTGGCCTAGTGCATCATTGTCGACGTTCTGCCTCTTTCCCTATGCTTTAAATGCAATTCCAGTCTACCTCCTGAAATCGGTTTCCTGCAATTTTGCCCCGATTTCAAGTCCTCTTGGCAGCCTTACTTCAGTATATTTTTGGACGATAGCTGTCATTTATAACTCTGCAGGTTTGTGAATTTCAGTGCCCCTGAGCTCCTTTCTTCAACTCGCTTTCTTGTGAGCTGGCCGCAACACCGCAGGATTGCTTCAGGCCCTAATCTGGTTCCGGCACGGAACGCTGAGCCTTTGCTTAATTCCTCTTCCTGGTGGGAAATGAGAGTAAAATTTGCCCGTCCAGACACCTCCAGCTAGTCTCTCATTGGTTCTCCCTATTCCTGTTCATCTTCCGCGGAAATTGCAAACTGGGCCAAACAGGAGGTTAAAGGCACTGACTCTCCAAATCGGGAGTGTGTTACTAAAGCGTGTGGAATGTTACACCCGAGTACCAGGGGAGGAGAACTGAGACATATTTGAAAACGTCTTCCGATCACACGGTTGATCATACTTTGGGTTTCACATGCATATTTCAGCTGAAGGAAGAATCCCTTAAACCTGGAGTGTTGAGACCCGTGGAATGGGTACCATGCAATATGACTTCAAAGGGTCTTCATTTGCTCACCGAACCTCTCCAATCCTATCACTGCTGCGTTTATGTCCCTGTACTCACGCTTGATTCTCTTTCAGAGACATAGCAATCCATAGGTTTTAACATAATTACTAGTCAGGTACATTATTAGGCATTTAATATGGTGTTTTGAGTCCATTTCGTTGAGCAAGGAGTAGCTCTTGTCTATTCCATATTTGGCTTAAGGAACTTTATCTGTGCTCATTTCAATCTCTGGTTTTATGCAGCACCCCAACTCACCTTTCCCCTTAAGCAAGCATACGTTGCTTTTCTACATTTGAAACCCTGTTCTGTTTTGTAATCCAGTTCCTGGGTAGCCAAGTTTACATTCCGTGTATTAGTGATATCTTATGATGTTTCTTTTTCTGTGTGACTTATTTCAGTTAGAATCATCATACCTGAATCCACTCTATGCTGCTACGGGCCTGATGACATAGATTTCATTGCTGAGTGATATTGCATTGTACGTAAGTACTACAACTTCTTTATCCATTTTTCAATTTCTGCGATATTGAACTTGTACAGTAAATGAGGTTCTTGTAAACAGAGCCATCCCATACTTTGGGGTGGCTGTGTCTTTTTGGTTTTAATTTCCCTAAGCTATAGGACTATAAGTGGAAGTGCCCTAGGCTCTGTTGCTTTGTTTTTTAGATGTTTCAGGAAACACCATACACTTCTCCCGAGTGGCTGTTGGCAATTTACATCCCGCCCGTCAGCATAACAAGGCTCCCAGTTCTCCATGGCCTGTCCTGCCTTTCTGGATTTTACACTTTTTTCAGATGGCCCTTTTGACCGGGGGGAAGTGAGACTTCATTGTAGTGTAGATTTCCTTTGCAAGCTTGCTTGGTTGGCCAAAAAGGGCGTATGCGTTGTTTCCTGAATATATTCAGGAAACAACGCATACGCCCTTTTTGGCCAAGTGCATCATTGTGGACGTTCTGCCTCTTTTCCTATGCTTTAAATGCAATTCCAGTCTACCTCCTGAAATCGGTTTCCTGCAATTCTGCCCAGCTTTCAAGTCCTCTTGGCAGCCTTACTTCAGTATATTTTTGGACGATAGCTGTCATTTATAACTCTGCAGGTTTGTGAATTACAGTGCCCCTGAGCTCCTTTCTTCAACTCGCTTTCTTGTGAGCTGGCCGCAACACCGCAGGATTGCTTCAGGCCCTAATCTGGTTCCGGCACGGCACACTGAGCCTTTGGTTAATTCCTCTTCCTGGTGGGAAATGAGAGTTAAATTTGCCCGTCCAGACACCTCCAGCTAGTCTCTCATTGGTTCTCCCTATTCCTGTTCATCTTCCGCAGAAATTGCAAACTGGGCCAAACAGGAGGTTAAAGGCACTGACTCTCCAAGTCGGAAGAGTGTTAGTAAAGCGTCTGGAATGTTGCACCCGAGTACCAGGGGACGAGAACTGAGACATATTGGATCACGTCTCCCGATCACACGGTTGATCATACTCTGTGTTCCACATGCATGCTTTAGCTGAAGGAAGAATCCCTTAAACCTGGAGAGTTGAGACCCGTGGAATGGGTACCATGCAATATGACTTCAAAGGGTCTTCATTTGCTCACCGAACCTCTCCAATCCTATCACTGCTGCGTTTATGCCCCTGTACACACGCCTGGTTCTCTTTCGGAGACATAGCAATCCATAGGTTTTAAGATACTTACTAGTCAGGTACATTCTTAGGCGTTTAATATGGGGTGTTGAGTCCATTTCGTTGAGCAAGGAGTAGCTCTTGTATATTACATATTTGGCTTAAGGAACTTTATCTGTGCTCATTTCAATCTCTGGTTTTATGCAGCACCCCAACTCACCTTTCCCCTTAAGCAAGCATAAGTTGGTTTTCTAAATTTGAGACCCTGTTGTGTTTTGTAATTCAGTGCCTGTGTCGCCAAGTTTACATTCCGTGTATTAGTGATATCTTATGACGTTTCTTTTTCTGTGTGACTTATTTCAGTTAGAATCATCATACCTGAATCCACTCATTATGCTGCTACGGGAATGATGACATAGATTTCATTGCTGAGTGATATTGCATTGTACGTAAGTACCACAGCTTCTTTATCCATTTTTCGCTTTCTGCGATATTGAACTTGTACCGTAAACGAGGTTCTTGTAAACAGAGAGGTCCCAAACTTTGGGGTGGCTGTGTCTTTTTGATTTTAATTTCCCTAAGCTATAGGACCATAAGTGGAAGTGCCCTAGGCTCTGTTGCTTTGTTTTTTAGATGTTTCAGGAAACACCATACACTTCTCCCGAGTGGCTGTTGGCAATTTACATCCCGCCCATCAGCATAACAAGGCTCCCAGTTCTCCATGGCCTGTTCTGCCTTTCTGGATTTTACACTTTTTTCAGATGGCCCTTTTGACGGGGGGGAATTGAGACTTCATTGTAGTGCAGATTTCCTTTGCAAGCTTGCTTGGTTGGCCAAAAAGGGCGTATGCGTTTTTTCCTGAATATATTCAGGAAAAAACGCATACGCCCTTTTTGGCCAAGTGCATCATTGTCGACGTTCTGCCTCTTTTCCTATGCTTTAAATGCAATTCCAGACTACCTCCTGAAATCGGTTTCCTGCAATTCTGCCCCGCTTTCAAGTCCTCTTGGCAGCCTTACTTCAGTGTATTTTTGGACGATAGCTGTCATTTATAACTCTGCAGGTTTGTGAATTACAGTGCCCCTGAGCTCCTTTCTTCAACTCGCTTTCTTGTGAGCTGGCCGCAACACCGCAGGATTGCTTCAGGCCCTAATCTGGTTCCGGCACGACACGCTGAGCCTTTGGTTAATTCCTCTTCTTGGTGGGAAATGAGAGTTAAATTTGCCCATCCAGACACCTCCAGCTAGTCTCTCATTGGTTCTCCCTATTCCTGTTCATCTTCCGCAGAAATTGCAAACTGGGCCAAACAGGAGGTTAAAGGCACTATCTCTCCAAGTCGGGAGAGTGTTAGTAAAGCATCTGCAATGTTGCACCCGAGTACCAGGGGACGAGAACTGAGACATATTTCAACACGTCTCCCGATCACATGATTGATCATACTCTGGGTTCCACATGCATGCTTTAGCTGAAGGAAGAATCCCTTAAAGCTGGAGAGTTGAGACCCGTGGAATGGGTACCATGCAATATGACTTCAAAGGGTCTTCATTTGCTCACTGAAACTCTCCAATCCTATCACTGCTGCGTTTATGCCCCTGTACACACGCTTGATTCTTTTTTGGAGACATAGCAATCCATAGATTTTAAGATACTTACTAGTCAGGTACATTCTTAGGCGTTTAATATGGGGTGTTGAGTCCATTTCGTTGAGCAAGGAGTAGCTCTTGTCTATTCCATATTTGGCTTAAGGAACTTTATCTGTGCTCATTTCAATCTCTGGTTTTATGCAGCACCCCAACTCACCTTTTCCCTTAAACAAGTATAAGTTGGTTTTCTAAATTTGAGACCCTGTTCTGTTTTGTAATCCAGTTCCTGTGTAGCCAAGTTTACATTCCGTGTATTAGTGATATCTTATGATGTTTCTTTTTCTGTGTGACTTATTTCAGTTAGAATCATCATACCTGAACCCAGTCATTTTCTGCTACAGGCCTGATGACATAGATTTCATTGCTGAGTGATATTGCATTGTACGTAAGTACCACAACTTCTTTATCCATTTTTCACTTTCTGCGATATTGAACTTGTACCGTAAACGAGGTTCTTGTAAACAGAGCCGTCCCAAACTTTGGGGTGGCTGTGTCTTTTTGATTTTAATTTCCCTAAGCTATAGGACCATAAGTGGAAGTGCCCTAGGCTCTGTTGCTTTGTTTTTTAGATGTTTCAGGAAACACCATACACTTCTCCTGAGTGGCTGTTGGCAATTTTCATCCCGCCCATCAGCATAACAAGGCTCCCAGTTCTCCATGGCCTGTCCTGCCTTTCTGGATTTTACACTTTTTTCACATGGCCCCTTTGACCGGGGGGAAGTGAGACTTCATTGTAGTGCAGATTTCCTTTGCAAGCTTGCTTGGTTGGCCAAAAAGGGCGTATGCGTTTTTTCCTGAATATATTCAGGAAAAAACGCATACGCCCTTTTTGGCCAAGTGCATCATTGTCGACGTTCTGCCTCTTTTCCTATGCTTTAAATGCAATTCCAGTCTACCTCCTGAAATCGGTTTCCTGCAATTCTGCCCAGCTTTCAAGTCCTCTTGGCAGCCTTACTTCAGTATATTTTTGGACGATAGCTGTCATTTATAACTCTGCAGGTTTGTGAATTACAGTGCCCCTGAGCTCCTTTCTTCAACTCGCTTTCTTGTGAGCTGGCCGCAACACCGCAGGATTGCTTCAGGCCCTAATCTGGTTCCGGCACGGCACGCTGAGCCTTTGGTTAATTCCTCTTCCTGGTGGGAAATGAGAGTTAAATTTGCCCGTCCAGACACCTCCAGCTAGTGTCTCATTGGTCCTCCCTATCCCTGTTCATCTTCCGCAGAAATTGCAAACTGAGCCAAACAGGAGGTTAAAGGCACTGACTCTCCAAGTCGGGAGAGTCTTAGTAAAGCATGTGGATTGTTGCACCCGAGTACCAGGGGACGAGAACTGAGACATATTGGAACACGTCTCCCGATCACACGGTGGATCATACTCTGGGTTCCACATGCATGTTTTAGCTGAAGGAAGAATCCGTTAAACCTGGAGAGTTGAGACCCGTGGAATGGGTACCATGCAATATGACTTCAAAGGGTCTTCATTGGCTCACCGAATGTATCCAATCCTATGACTGCGGCGTTTATGCCCCTGTACACATGCTTGATTCTCTTTCGGAGACATAGCAATCCATAGGTTTTAAGATACTTACTAGTCAGGTACATTCTTAGGCATTTAATTGGGGGTGTTGAGTCCATTTCCTTGAGCAAGGAGTAGCTCTTGTCTATTACATGTTTGGCTTAAGGAACTTTTTCTGTGCTCATGTCAATCTCTGGTTTTATGCAGCACCCCAACTCACCTTTCCTCTTAAGCAAGCATAAGTTGGTTTTCTAAATTTGAGACCCTGTTCTGTTTTGTAATTGAGTTCCTGTGTAGCCAAGTTTACATTCAGTGTATTAGTGATATCTTATGATGTTTCTTTTTCTGTGTGACTTATTTCAGTGAGAATCATCATACCTGAATCCACTCATTATGCTGCTACGGGCCTGATGACATAGATTTCATTGCTGAGTGATATTGCATTGTACATAAGTACCACAACTTCTTTGTCCATTTTTCACTTTCTGCGATATTGAACTTGTACCGTAAACTAGGTTCTTGTAAACAGAGCCATCCAAAACTTTGGGGTGGCTGTGTCTTTTTGATTTTAATTTCCCTAAGCTATAGGACCATAAGTGGAAGTGCCCTAGGCTCTGTTGCTTTGTTTTTTAGATGTTTCAGGAAACACCATACACTTCTCCCGAGTGGCTGTTGGCAATTTACATCCTGCCCATCAGCATAACAAGGCTCCCAGTTCTCCATGGCCTGTCCTGCCTTTCTGGATTTTACACTTTTTTCAGATGGCCCTTTTGACCGGGGGGAAGTGAGACTTCATTGTAGTGCAGATTTCCTTTGCAAGCTTGCTTGGTTGGCCAAAAAGGGCGTATGCGTTTTTTCCTGAATATATTCAGGAAAAAACGCATACGCCCTTTTTGGCCAAGTGCATCATTGTGGACGTTCTGCCTCTTTTCCTATGCTTTAAATGCAATTCCAGTCCACCTCCTGAAATTGGTTTCCTGCAATTCTGCCCCGCTTTCAAGTCCTCTTGGCAGCCTTACTTCAGTATATTTTTGGACGATAGCTGTCATTTATAACTCTGCAGGTTTGTGAATTACAGTGCCCCTGAGCTCCTTTCTTCAACTCGATTTCTTGTGAGCTGGCCGCAACACCGCAGGATTGCTTCAGGCCCTAATCTGGTTCCGGCATGGCACGCTGAGCCTTTGGTTAATTCCTCTTCCTGGTGGGAAATGAGAGTTAAATTTTCCCGTCCAGACACCTCCAGCTAGTCTCTCATTGGTTCTCCCTATTCCTGTTCATCTTCCGCGGAATTTGCAAACTGGGCCAAACAGGAGGTTAAAGGCACTGACTCTCCAAGTCGGGAGAGTGTTAGTAAAGCATCTGGAATGTTGCACCCGAGTACCAGGGGACGAGACCTGAGACATATTTCAACACGTCTCCCGATCACATGGTTGATCATACTCTGGGTTCCACATGCATGTTTTAGCTGAAGGAAGAATCCCTTAAACCTGGAGAGTTGAGACCCGTGGAATGGGTACCATGCAATATGACTTCAAAGGGTCTTCATTTGCTCACCAAAACTCTCCAATCCTATCACTGCTGCGTTTTTGCCCCTGTACTCACGATTGATTCACTTTCAGAGACATAGCAATCCATAGGTTTTAAGGTACTTACTAGTCAGGTACATTATTAGGCGTTTAATATGGGGTTTTGAGTCCATTTCGTTGAGCAAGGAGTAGCTCTTGTCTATTACATATTTGGCTTAAGGAACTTTATCTGTGCTCATTTCAATCTCTGGTTTTATGCAGCACCCCAACTCACCTTTCCCCTTAAGCAAGCATAAGTTGGTTTTCTAAATTTGGGACCATGTTCTGTTTTGAAATTCAGTTCCTGTGTAGCCAAGTTTACATTCCGTGTATTAGTGATATCTTATGATGTTTCTTTTTCTGTGTGACTTATTTCAGTTAGAATCATCATACCTGAATCCACGCATTATGCTGCTATGGGCCTGATGACATAGATGTCATTGCTGAGTGATATTGCATTGTACGTAAGTACCACAACTTCTTTATCCATTTTTCGCTTTATGCGATATTGAACTTGTACCGTAAACGAGTTTCTTGTAAACAGAGCCATCCCAAACTTTGGGGTGGCTGTGTCTTTTTGATTTTAATTTCCCTAAGCTATAGGACCATAAGTGGAAGTGCCCAAGGCTCTGTTGCTTTGTTTTTTAGATGTTTCAGGAAACACCATACACTTCTCCCGAGTGGCTGTTGGCAATTTACATCCCGCCCATCAGCATAACAAGGCTCCCAGTTCTCCATGGCCTGTCCTGCCTTTCTGGATTTTACACTTTTTTCAGATGGCCCTTTTGACGGGGGGGAAGTGAGACTTCATTGTAGTGCAGATTTCCTTTGCAAGCTTGCTTGGTTGGCCAAAAAGGGCGTATGCGTTTTTTCCTGAATATATTCAGGAAAAAACGCATACAACCTTTTTGGCCAAGTGCATCATTGTCTACGTTCTGCCTCTTTTCCTATGCTTTAAATGCAATTCCAGTCTACCTCCTGAAATCGGGTTCCTGCCATTCTGCCCTGCTTTCTAGTCCTCTTGGCAGCCTTACTTCAGTATATTTTTGGAGGATAGCTGTCATTTATAACTCTGCAGGTTTGTGAATTACAGTGCCCCTGAGCTCCTTTCTTCAACTCGCTTTCTTGTGAGCTGTCCGCAACACCGCAGGACTGCTTCAGGCCCTAATCTGGTTCCAGCACGGCACGCTGAGCCTTTGGTTAATTCCTCTTCCTGGTGGGAAATGAGAGTTAAATTTGCCCGTCCAGACACCTCCAGCCTGTCTCTCATCGGTTCTCCCTATTCCTGTCCATCTTTTGCAGAAATTTCAAACTGGGCCAAACAGGAGGTGAAAGGCACTGACTCTGCAAGTCGTCAGAGTGTTAGTAACGCATCTGGAATGTTGCACCCGAGTACCAGGGGACGAGAACTGAGACATATTGGAACACGTCTCCCGATCACACGGTGGATCATACTCTGGGTTCCACATGCATGTTTTAGCTGAAGGAAGAATCCCTTAAACCTGGAGAGTTGAGACCCTTGGAATGGGTACCATGCAATATGACTTCAAAGGGTCTTCATTGGCTCACCGAATGTATCCAATCCTATGACTGCGGCGTTTATGCCCCTGTACACATGCTTGATTCTCTTTCGGAGACATAGCAATCCATAGGTTTTAAGATACTTACTAGTCAGGTACATTCTTAGGCATTTAATTGGGGGTGTTGAGTCCATTTCCTTGAGCAAGGAGTAGCTCTTGTCTATTACATGTTTGGCTTAAGGAACTTTTTCTGTGCTCATGTCAATCTCTGGTTTTATGCAGCACCCCAACTCACCTTTCCCCTTAAGCAAGCATAAGTTGGTTTTCTAAATTTGAGACCCTGTTCTGTTTTGTAATTGAGTTCCTGTGTAGCCAAGTTTACATTCAGTGTATTAGTGATATCTTATGATGTTTCTTTTTCTGTGTGACTTATTTCAGTGAGAATCATCATACCTGAATCCACTCATTATGCTGCTACGGGCCTGATGACATAGATTTCATTGCTGAGTGATATTGCATTGTACATAAGTACCACAACTTCTTTGTCCATTTTTCACTTTCTGCGATATTGAACTTGTACCGTAAACTAGGTTCTTGTAAACAGAGCCATCCAAAACTTTGGGGTGGCTGTGTCTTTTTGATTTTAATTTCCCTAAGCTATAGGACCATAAGTGGAAGTGCCCTAGGCTCTGTTGCTTTGTTTTTTAGATGTTTCAGGAAACACCATACACTTCTCCCGAGTGGCTGTTGGCAATTTACATCCTGCCCATCAGCATAACAAGGCTCCCAGTTCTCCATGGCCTGTCCTGCCTTTCTGGATTTTACACTTTTTTCAGATGGCCCTTTTGACCGGGGGGAAGTGAGACTTCATTGTAGTGCAGATTTCCTTTGCAGGCTTGCTTGGTTGGCCAAAAAGGGCGTATGCGTTTTTTCCTGAATATATTCAGGAAAAAACGCATACGCCCTTTTTGGCCAAGTGCATCATTGTGGACGTTCTGCCTCTTTTCCTATGCTTTAAATGCAATTCCAGTCCACCTCCTGAAATTGGTTTCCTGCAATTCTGCCCCGCTTTCAAGTCCTCTTGGCAGCCTTACTTCAGTATATTTTTGGACGATAGCTGTCATTTATAACTCTGCAGGTTTGTGAATTACAGTGCCCCTGAGCTCCTTTCTTCAACTCGATTTCTTGTGAGCTGGCCGCAACACCGCAGGATTGCTTCAGGCCCTAATCTGGTTCCGGCATGGCACGCTGAGCCTTTGGTTAATTCCTCTTCCTGGTGGGAAATGAGAGTTAAATTTTCCCGTCCAGACACCTCCAGCTAGTCTCTCATTGGTTCTCCCTATTCCTGTTCATCTTCCGCGGAATTTGCAAACTGGGCCAAACAGGAGGTTAAAGGCACTGACTCTCCAAGTCGGGAGAGTGTTAGTAAAGCATCTGGAATGTTGCACCCGAGTACCAGGGGACGAGACCTGAGACATATTTCAACACGTCTCCCGATCACATGGTTGATCATACTCTGGGTTCCACATGCATGTTTTAGCTGAAGGAAGAATCCCTTAAACCTGGAGAGTTGAGACCCGTGGAATGGGTACCATGCAATATGACTTCAAAGGGTCTTCATTTGCTCACCAAAACTCTCCAATCCTATCACTGCTGCGTTTTTGCCCCTGTACTCACGATTGATTCACTTTCAGAGACATAGCAATCCATAGGTTTTAAGGTACTTACTAGTCAGGTACATTATTAGGCGTTTAATATGGGGTTTTGAGTCCATTTCGTTGAGCAAGGAGTAGCTCTTGTCTATTACATATTTGGCTTAAGGAACTTTATCTGTGCTCATTTCAATCTCTGGTTTTATGCAGCACCCCAACTCACCTTTCCCCTTAAGCAAGCATAAGTTGGTTTTCTAAATTTGGGACCATGTTCTGTTTTGAAATTCAGTTCCTGTGTAGCCAAGTTTACATTCCGTGTATTAGTGATATCTTATGATGTTTCTTTTTCTGTGTGACTTATTTCAGTTAGAATCATCATACCTGAATCCACGCATTATGCTGCTATGGGCCTGATGACATAGATGTCATTGCTGAGTGATATTGCATTGTACGTAAGTACCACAACTTCTTTATCCATTTTTCGCTTTATGCGATATTGAACTTGTACCGTAAACGAGTTTCTTGTAAACAGAGCCATCCCAAACTTTGGGGTGGCTGTGTCTTTTTGATTTTAATTTCCCTAAGCTATAGGACCATAAGTGGAAGTGCCCAAGGCTCTGTTGCTTTGTTTTTTAGATGTTTCAGGAAACACCATACACTTCTCCCGAGTGGCTGTTGGCAATTTACATCCCGCCCATCAGCATAACAAGGCTCCCAGTTCTCCATGGCCTGTCCTGCCTTTCTGGATTTTACACTTTTTTCAGATGGCCCTTTTGACGGGGGGGAAGTGAGACTTCATTGTAGTGCAGATTTCCTTTGCAAGCTTGCTTGGTTGGCCAAAAAGGGCGTATGCGTTTTTTCCTGAATATATTCAGGAAAAAACGCATACAACCTTTTTGGCCAAGTGCATCATTGTCGACCTTCTGCCTCTTTTCCTATGCTTTAAATGCAATTCCAGTCTACCTCCTGAAATCGGTTTCCTGCAATTCTGCCCGGCTTTCAAGTCCTCTTGGCAGACTTACTTCAGTATATTTTTGGATGATAGCTGTCATTTATAACTCTGCAGGTTTGTGAATTACAGTGCCCCTGAGCTCCTTTCTTCAACTCGCTTTCTTGTGAGCTGGCCGCAACACCGCAGGATTGCTTCAGGCCCTAATCTGGTTCCGGCACGGCATGCTGAGCCTTTGGTTAATTCCTCTTCCTGGTGGGAAATGAGAGTTAAATTTTCCCGTCCAGACACCTCCAGCTAGTCTCTCATTGGTTCTCCCTATTCCTGTTCATCTTCCGCGGAATTTGCAAACTGGGCCAAACAGGAGGTTAAAGGCACTGACTCTCCAAGTCGGGAGAGTGTTAGTAAAGCATCTGGAATGTTGCACCCGAGTACCAGGGGACGAGAACTGAGACATATTTCAACACGTCTCCCGATCACACGGTTGATCATACTCTGGGTTCCACATGCATGTTTTAGCTGAAGGAAGAATCCCTTAAACCTGGAGAGTTGAGACCCGTGGAATGGGTACCATGCAATATGACTTCAAAGGGTCTTCATTTGCTCACCAAAACTCTCCAATCCTATCACTGCTGCGTTTTTGCCCCTGTACTCACGATTGATTCACTTTCAGAGACATAGCAATCCATAGGTTTTAAGATACTTACTAGTCAGGTACATTATTAGGTGTTTAATATGGGGTTTTGAGTCCATTTCGTTGAGCAAGGAGTAGCTCTTGTCTATTACATATTTGGCTTAAGGAACTTTATCTGTGCTCATTTCAGTCTCTGGTTTTATGCAGCACCCCAACTCACCTTTCCCCTTAAGCAAGCATAAGTTGATTTTCTAAATTTGGGACCATGTTCTGTTTTGAAATTCAGTTCCTGTGTAGCCAAGTTTACATTCCGTGTATTAGTGATATCTTATGATGTTTCTTTTTCTGTGTGACTTATTTCAGTTAGAATCATCATACCTGAATCCACTCGTTATGCTGCTATGGGCCTGATGACATAGATGTCATTGCTGAGTGATATTGCATTGTACGTAAGTACCACAACTTCTTTATCCATTTTTCGCTTTATGCGATATTGAACTTGTACCGTAAATGAGGTTCTTGTAAACAGAGCCGTCCCAAACTTTGGGGTGGCTGTGTCTTTTTGATTTTAATTTCCCTAAGCTATAGGACCATAAGTGGAAGTGCCCTAGGCTCTGTTGCTTTGTTTTTTAGATGTTTCAGGAAACACCATACACTTCTCCCGAGTGGCTGTTGGCAATTTACATCCCGCCCATCAGCATAACAAGGCTCCCAGTTCTCCATGGCCTGTCCTGCCTTTCTGGATTTTACACTTTTTTCAGATGGCCCTTTTGACGGGGGGGAAGTGAGACTTCATTGTAGTGCATATTTCCTTTGCAAGCTTGCTTGGTTGGCCAAAAAGGGCGTATGCGTTTTTTCCTGAATATATTCAGGAAAAAACGCATACGCCCTTTTTGGCCAAGTGCATCATTGTCGACCTTCTGCCTCTTTTCCTATGCTTTAAATGCAATTCCAGTCTACCTCCTGAAATCGGTTTCCTGCAATTCTGCCCGGCTTTCAAGTCCTCTTGGCAGCCTTACTCCAGTATATTTTTGGATGATAGCTGTCATTTATAACTCTGCAGGTTTGTGAATTACAGTGCCCCTGAGCTCCTTTCTTCAACTCGCTTTCTTGTGAGCTGGCCGCAACACCGCAGGATTGCTTCAGGCCCTAATCTGGTTCCGGCATGGCACGCTGAGCCTTTGGTTAATTCCTCTTCCTGGTGGGAAATGAGAGTTAAATTTTCCCGTCCAGACACCTCCAGCTAGTCTCTCATTGGTTCTCCCTATTCCTGTTCATCTTCCGCGGAATTTGCAAACTGGGCCAAACAGGAGGTTAAAGGCACTGACTCTCCAAGTCGGGAGAGTGTTAGTAAAGCATCTGGAATGTTGCACCCGAGTACCAGGGGACGAGAACTGAGACATATTTCAACACGTCTCCCGATCACACGGTTGATCATACTCTGGGTTCCACATGCATGTTTTAGCTGAAGGAAGAATCCCTTAAACCTGGAGAGTTGAGACCCGTGGAATGGGTACCATGCAATATGACTTCAAAGGGTCTTCATTTGCTCACCAAAACTCTCCAATCCTATCACTGCTGCGTTTTTGCCCCTGTACTCACGATTGATTCACTTTCAGAGACATAGCAATCCATAGGTTTTAAGATACTTACTAGTCAGGTACATTATTAGGCGTTTAATATGGGGTTTTGAGTCCATTTCGTTGAGCAAGGAGTAGCTCTTGTCTATTACATATTTGGCTTAAGGAACTTTATCTGTGCTCATTTCAATCTCTGGTTTTATGCAGCACCCCAACTCACCTTTCCCCTTAAGCAAGCATAAGTTGATTTTCTAAATTTGGGACCATGTTCTGTTTTGAAATTCAGTTCCTGTGTAGCCAAGTTTACATTCCGTGTATTAGTGATATCTTATGATGTTTCTTTTTCTGTGTGACTTATTTCAGTTAGAATCATCATACCTGAATCCACGGATTATGCTGCTATGGGCCTGATGACATAGATGTCATTGCTGAGTGATATTGCATTGTACGTAAGTACCACAACTTCTTTATCCATTTTTCGCTTTATGCGATATTGAACTTGTACCGTAAACGAGTTTCTTGTAAACAGAGCCATCCCAAACTTTGGGGTGGCTGTGTCTTTTTGATTTTAATTTCCCTAAGCTATAGGACCATAAGTGGAAGTGCCCTAGGCTCTGTTGCTTTGTTTTTTAGATGTTTCAGGAAACACCATACACTTCTCCCGAGTGGCTGTTGGCAATTTACATCCCGCCCATCAGCATAACAAGGCTCCCAGTTCTCCATGGCCTGTCCTGCCTTTCTGGATTTTACACTTTTTTCAGATGGCCCTTTTGACGGGGGGGAAGTGAGACTTCATTGTAGTGCAGATTTCCTTTGCAAGCTTGCTTGGTTGGCCAAAAAGGGCGTATGCGTTTTTTCCTGAATATATTCAGGAAAAAACGCATACGCCCTTTTTGGCCAAGTGCATCATTGTCGACCTTCTGCCTCTTTTCCTATGCTTTAAATGCAATTCCAGTCTACCTCCTGAAATCGGTTTCCTGCAATTCTGCCTTGCCTCCAATGCCTCTTCACAGCCTTACCTCAATATATTTTTTGAAAATAGTTGGCCTTTATAACTCTGCAGGTTTTTGAATTGCAGTGGCCCTTTGCTCCATTTTTCTGCTCTTATTTTTGTAATCTTGCCTCATAACCACAGGATTCCTTCAGGCCCTATTCTTCTTCTGGGGCACCTTGCTGTGCCTTTGGTTTATTCTTCTTACTGATGTGAAATTAGACTGACATGTGCCCATTGAAACTGCTACAGCTAGTTTCTCACTGGTTCCCCCTATTCCCATTCATCCTCCGCACTAACTGCAGACTGTGCGATACTAGAACTTAAAGGCATTGACTCTCCATGTGGGGATATTGTTAGTAAAGTGGCTGGAATGTCGATCCGGAGTCCCAGGAGAGGAAAAATGAGGTGCGTTTTAGAAACCTTTCCCGATCATATGGTATACCAGTCGCTGGGTTTCCCAAGCATGGTTTAGCTGTAGGAAGATTCCCTTCAACCTGGAGTTTTGGGACCCTTGGAATGAGTAGCATGAAGTATTGCATTAAACTTTTGGCAGTTGCTCACCAAAGCTCACCAATCCTCTCAGCCCCAAGTGTGCAGCCTTATGTCTTATCCAGCTGTGGGTTTATATGTGGTCAATCCAGGTTGCATCACAGCCCCTGAGCAAATTTTGTAAGAATTTTTCTCTCTTTCATTGTTTCTGCATTTTGTTTTTAAAATTTATTTCTATAATGGGGTTTAGCTCATTTTCACTGCTGTGTTTGTGCCACTCTGCACACACTTGATTCCCTTATGGAGATATATCAATACATGGGTTTTAAGATTCTTATTACTCAGATATATTTCTCTGCGGTGTATAGGGTGTGTTGAGGCCAGTTCATTGAGCAAGGTGTAGATCTTGTCTAATATCTATTTGGTTTATTGAACGGTATCTGTGCTAATTTCAAACTCTGGTTTAATGCATCACCCCACCTCTCCTTTCCCCTTAAGCTGACATAAGTGTGTTTTCTAAATGTGAGACACTGTTCTGTTCTGTAATTCATTTCTTGTGCAGCCATATTTACCCTCCCTCTATAAGTGATATCTTATGATATGTTTCTTTTTCTGTTTGACTTATTTCAAGTAGTATTATCGGACCTAAATCCACTCTTTATCCTTCTACTAGCCTTATTACCTTGATTTCATGGTGAAGAGATATTCCATTGTACATAAGTACCACATCTTCTTTATCCATTGTTCTCTTTCCTGGGATATTTAAGGTGTACTGAAGTTGAGATTCTTGTAAACAGAGTAGCCCTAAACTGTGGTGTGCTTGTGTCTTGTTGATTTTTAGACTTCCCTAGATATACTCCCATGATTGGAAGTGTCCTATGCTCTGTAGCTCTGTTTTTTAGATGATTTAGGAACCACCATACACTTCTCCAGAGTGGCTCTCGGCAGTTCACACACTGCCCATCAGCGTATAAAGGCTCCCTGTTCTCCATGGCCTGTCCTGCATTTCTGGTTTTTACAATTTTTTAGGATGGCCCTTTTGACCGGTGGGAAATGAGATTTCTTTGTTGTGCACATTTGCATTGCTTGCTTGCTTCGTTGCCCATAAAGTGCGTATGCGTTTTTTCCTGGATATAATCAGGAAAAAACGCATACGCCCTTTTGGGCCAACTGCATCATTGTCGAAATTCTGCCGCTTTTCATGTGCTTTAAAGACGAGTCCAATCTATCTCTTGAAATCTGTTTCTTGCAATTCTGTCTTGCATTCAGATCCTCTTCTTTGCCTTACCTCAACATATTTTTGGACGTTAGTTTTCATTTATAACTCTGCAGGTTTGTGAATTGCAGTGACCCTGAGCTCCATTTTTTAAGTTGCTCTTTTGTGAGCTGGCCTCAAACCCACAGGATTGCTTCAGGCCCTATTTTGGCTCTGGCGAGGCGGGCTGAGCCTTTTTTCAATTCTTATTCTTAATGGGAAATTAGAGTGATATGTGCCCGTCCAAACCCCTACAACTATTCTCTCATTGGTTCCCCCTCTTCCCGTTCATCCTCCTCACAATTTGCAAAATGTGTGAAACAGAAGTTGAAATGTGCTGATTCTCCAAGTGGGCAGATTCTAAGTAACGTGGCTGGAATGGTGAACAGGAGCACCAGGAGAGGATAAATGAGCTGCATTTTAGACACATCTCCCGATCACATGGTGTACAGTCCTCTGGGTTTTCCATGCATGTTTTAGCTGTAGGAAGATCCCTTGAACTTGCAGATTTGGGACCCATTGAATGGGTACCAGGTAGTATTACTTTAAAGGGTGTGCATTTCCTCACCCAACCTCACATTTCTCTTAGTGCAAACAGTTTCCAGCCTTATGTCTCATCCTGCTGTGGGTCTAGATGTGTTCAATCCATGTTGCATCACCGTCCCTGAGGAAAAGTTGTAAGAGGTTTTCTCTGTCTCTCTGTCGTTTATTTTTTTCAATTTATTACTATATTGGTTACAGCTGATTTTCAAAGCTCTGTTTCTTGCTGCTGTACATCCACTTGATTCACGTACAGAGAGACATCAGTAAATTCTTTTTCAGATTCTTACCAGTCGTATATATTCTTTTCCGGTGACTTGAGTGTGCTGAGTGCAGTTCTTTTAGCTACCGTGTGGGCCTTGTTGATTATCAGTTTGGTATTTGGAATGGTATCTTTGCTAATTTCAACCTCCTGGATGATGCCTCACCCCTCCCCACCTTTCCCGTTTAGCAGCCTTATGCGTGTTTTCTACATATTTGACTATGTTTTTGTTTTGTAATTTATTTCATGTGTAGCCATTTTGGATTCCACCTTTAAGTGATATCTTATGATATGTGTCTTTTTCTTTTTGAATTATGTCACTTAGAAAGATCATACGTAACTCCTCCGGAGTTGTTACAACTGGCCATATTTCATTGATTTCCAGGCTGAATAATATTCCACTCTACCTAAGTACCACATCTCTATCCATTTTTTCCCTCCAGAGACATTTAAGTTATATCCTAGTCGAGGATCTTTTAAACAGAGAGGGGGTAAACATTGGGGTGCCTGTGTCCTCTCAATTTTTGTTTTTCCCAAGATATACGCCCATGAGTGCAAGTGCCCTATGCTCTGTAGCTCATTTTTTAGATGCTTTAGTAAACACAATACACTTCTCCAGAATGGCCGTTGGCAATATACATTTCCACTATAAGTCTCACAGGGCTCCCTCTTCTCCTTGCCCTGTCCTGCATTTCTGTTGTTTACGCTTTATGAGGATGGCTCTTCTGACTGATGCGAAGTGATATCTTTTGTAGTATTGACTTCCAGTGCCCACCTGTTTGCTTGGCTAAAAAAGTGTATGCCCTTTTCTTGAATATATACAGAAAAAAACGCATACACCCTTTTTGGCCAACTGCAATGTTGGCAATGTTCAGCTCCTTTTCTTGTGCTTAATGGCGAGTCCTTTCTACCTCCTCAGATCCCTTTCCTGCCATTCTCCCTTGCTTACAAGTCCTTTTCTCTGACTTTCCTCAAGACATTTTTCAGTGATGGATATTTTCAACTCTGCAGTTTCGTGAATTTTACTGCCCCTGAGTTCCATTGTTCAACTTGTGTTTATGGGAACTGGCCACAAAGCAGCGGGATTTCCTCAAGCCCTATACTGTTTCCATGGGCAACCCTAGCCTTTGGTCAGTTCGTCTTCCTGATTGGAAATTAGAGTGACATGTGCCTGTCTGAACACCTAGGACTTGTCTCTCATTGTTCTTCATCCTTCCGCTTCATCCTCTGGACAAATTCCAAACTGTACACAACAGGATGTTGACAGTGCTGACATCTCCAAGTGGGGAGACTGTTAGTAAAGACGCTGGAGGGGTGAACCCGAGCACCAGGAGATGAGGAGATGAGATGCCTTTTCCAAACTCTTCCCGATCAGACGGTATACCATCCTCTGGGTGTGACAGACATGTTTTAGCAGTAGGAAGAGTCCCATTCATGTAAGGAGAACATCAGGGCTTTTTCAAAATCAGTGTCTCCCCAAAACACAAACTGGGGAATTTTTTAAGCTACGGCTACACATATGTTCATTAAGGGCCTTGGGAAGTAGGCAGAGTCCAAACTTTAGATGATTGAAGTCTTCAGGGTCAGAAGCACTCACCACCAGCTTCCCTTAGGTTACACTTTAACTGTCATTGATAGATGATGTCAGTAAAAATATCTATTCTTTTTCAGATTATTTCCCCTTATAGCTTATTGCAAAATGTTGAGTGTAGTTCCCTGTGCTATACAGTAGTTCCTTGTTGATGATCTATTTTATACATAGCAGTGTGTATGTGTTAATCCCAAACTGTTAATTTATCCCTCCTCCCACCTTTCCCCTTTGGTAATAATAAATTATAAGATTTTATACTTCTCAGAAATGGGGGAGCTGAAAGAGAGGTATCATTTTCAATGGAAAAGCATTTAAAACAAGATTGAAGCTTTAACCAAGATTATTAGATGTACATCCTTGGAAAGAAATCACTTCGTTTCTCTAATATTGACCTGACAAATAAGACAAACCTTTTCACTGAACTTGCTTATAATAAAGTGATGGAAATATCAAATGGAAGTGTTAGAAACATCTTATTTTACCCGAGCCTTATACACTGTTCTATGTTAACTACAGTTTGGCTCACACATCTGTTCATTGAGGTTACAATAGTCTCAATTTCTGTTACTGATCCTCCAGAGTGGACCCCAACAAGTGTCCCCCTGCCCAGTGTCATTGGGGCCAACAGATCGAGACTGAGTTTGGTTCACAAGCAAAGGAAACTTTATATTTTGATCAGAGAATGGAGAGGTGAGAGCATGCACTACCCCCTGGGCTGTGGGCTGGGCTGCTGTGTAGAGATCCTGTCAGAGTCAGTGGGAGGGAGGGGGCGGAGCTCTCGAGGGCCGGGTTGGCTGCAGCTCAGGCTCTGTATCGCGGAGTCTGCACTGGGCCCCAGGAGCTGAGGTGTCGTCCCAGCCATTCTGCACTAGGAAATCTGGTCTGAAGTGCCGGGTGTGGAACCTCTGCATGCGGGACCCTAGGAGCACATGAAATTAGACAAAGCACAAAGGATAAAAAAGGTTAGACTTGACTTTATTGCCCAGATTCTATTTTTATCTCCCAGGGATTTTTAATGGGCTTTGCTGGGGACAAACCCCTCCTCTGCCTTTTGTCCCGTTCCTCATTCTTGGAGTGCTGAGGGTGCAGACCCTTCTTCTGTAACTGCTGAGTGCTGAGTTGGGAGCCCTCATACCCGGGGGCGAGGGTCAGAGCTTCTCCCCAGCAGCCTCCAGGTGACGTTGATTGTCCCCAGGCCCCCTGCCTCCCTGCTCGTCCACCTGAGCACCAGCATTGGAAGTGTTATAGATTCTAATGACCTTTAAGGGTCCAGGAAAGAGATGTGCAGAGACGCTGTGGGGGCCGGTTTCACCCCGCCCCACATTTGTTCAGCCACCTTAGGCTGACCGTTTCTGCCAGCCTAGATGCTCTGACCAGTAGTCTGAGCTTTCTTCAATTAGGCCCCTGAATTAACGTACAAACAGCACCAGGTGTCAGAGCCCTGCCTGCTCAACTCCCAGACAGTCCAGGGTCAGTGGTGATCAAGGACCATGATGGCCACTGAGTCAACAGCCTTTTGAAGTAAACAGGAGTCCAGCCAGTCTTATTGGCCACCATCATCACGGTGTCTGTAGGCTTTTCTATGGTGACAGTGTGATATACGGTTCCCCCGCCAAGATTATTAGCTCCCCTCTGGGTGCAGTATGTCCTGCAAGCAGTAGTCTACTCTTTTGGGACACACTCTTGTTGTTTTATGAGAGAAACTCCAGGTCAAGTGATGTTCACATGAGTCGTCATGGTGCCCTGTTGCCCCCGGTTATCTCTCTGGATGTTGGAGTTGGAAGGCCTCCTCACTCGAGGTTGGTGTGCCCACAGAGCGAACCCTGCAACTTCAGGGCATGGTTGGTGGTTAGGATCACCACGTGGGGTCCTTTTCCCTTAGGAGGGAGGTGGCCTTTGGGGCTGCTGATTTCCAGGTTTTTAGATACCGCCAGTATCTTGGCCAGATGTGGCAGTTGGCCAAGCCCCTTGGTGACCGTAGTTTATCCTACCTGGATGGCATTCTTGCATTGTTCCATTTCAAGTGGTCCCAGTTTTTGCACTAATTCTCCAATGGCGATTCACCTTTCACCGGGAATGTAAAGGTCAAAGGGTTTAGCTAAATTAGGGAGTTCCAGGGCAAGGGTCTGAATTGACTGCTCTTTCCATTCTTGAAAGGCCACTTCTGGATTCTATTCAACAGGATCATCATCTTTTCCTTTCAGTGTTTCATATAGAGGCCCAGCTAGTAGACTGTAGTTAGGGATCCAGAAGCAGCAAACCCTGGCCTCCCCAAGAACCCCTAAGCTGTCTTCTAGTTTTAGAAAGGGGTAAGGCTGAAAATGGTTTCTTCCCTTTCCTGGGATGGGCTTCTCCGACCTTCTGTGAGAATGAAGCCCAGGCAGGTCACCGCAGTCTGTGATATTTGAGCTTTTTCTTGGACAACTTCTATCCTTTATTGGCTTGGTAGTTCAGAGGCCTCCTTAGTAGGGCTGGCGATCAGAATGTCGTCTGTGTACTGAAGGAGGGTTTCCTTTTCCAGAGGTAGAATTTTAGGTCTTTAGCTAAGCTTTCCCCAAAGATGGTGTGGGAATTTTTGCACCCTTGGGGCAAGACGGCCCGGAAGTATTGTTTTAGTTGTATGTTGAGTCCTGCCACTCACAAGCCAAAATTTCTTGTGACTCTGGGACTAATGGAATACAAAAGAAGGCATCATTGAAGACTAATACAGAATACCATGTCCTGGTGGTTGGTAGAATGACCAGCAGGATGTAGGAATTAGGAGCAGCTGGAGGTATATCCTCGGTGGCTTCACTGACTGTCCTGACATCCTTTACCAGGTCCCCAGCAGCCCATGGGGCTCTCGTGGTCAGACCAATCCCAGAATATGGAGCTCACCTGGGCAGGTACCCCACCCCCACCCCAGCCCACGGGGCTCTCGTGGTCAGGCCCCTCCCAGGATACAGAGCTACCCTTGCAGGTACCGTGGCAGGGCTGGGCACACAGGAACCGTGCACATAGCCCTCATTGCAGAGCACCCCCAGCTCACCTGTCGCTCAGAGCTGACACAGAGCACCTCAGAGCAGGACTTGAACTAACAAACAGCAGCTGCGACAGGTCTGTGACCCTGGGCATCACTCTGTGCGGCCTCCCTCCACCTGGTCTTCCAGAGACTTCCACTGCACCCGGGGCACCAGGCCTCTGTCTCCAACCACCACCCACCCCTCCTCTCCCTGACTCCTGGGTTCCTCTCATTAGGAGAGGGTTTTCTTGAAGTTGTCTCCCACTCATGGGCCAGATAAAATGATTAGAAAACAAGCCAAAGCTGCAGCCCCTTGTCTATCCTGACTCTCAGGAGCCCACACCTGTTCCTTGGACCTGGCCGGTTCAGCAATTTCCATTTTCTGCAACTGTGAGCCCCTGAGGGGTGATGATTGGCTGACCTGGGCAGCCTTACCGTGCCGGCCAGCCCTCCCCAGGTGTGCCTGGGTTGAGATCAATATAAATACCACTCCAGGCAGCAAGAGCCCCTGCAGCCGTGCCTGACGCCATTTTCTCTGCCCTGTCAGCAGTCTCGGGGCTGGGCTGGTGGGAGGGAGTGAGAGGCCACGGCTTTGTGGGTGGCCCAGTGTGAGTGGGGCTCTGCTGGACTTTCTGCAGCAGTTGCCAGGCTGCCACCTGCTAAAGAAGAGGATGTGTCACCTATACCTGCTGCTGGAATTTCTCCCTGGGCAGAGGTGAGGAAGGAAAGAAGCAGTGGGGGCAGGGACAGGACGGGTATCTCAGGCAGGGAAATGGAAATCTTCCAGAAGAGCACCCAGGGCCAGGACCATCCTGGCTGGCCTGCAGGCACCAAGTCGGCCGGCATGCTGTCACTCGTGTGGCTCTATGGCCCTTCCTCTACGCTTTCAAGTCCTTGTATATATTCAGGTGTTTTACCTGGGACGGGTGGGAATAGTTCAGCAGCAACTGGCCTGGGGCTCAGCTCACGTTTACTCACAGATGCCTCGGCACGGTGCCCCAGCTTTGCAATGAGGACGCTTGTTGCGTGGGGGCTGCTGGCTGAATGGGAGACGATTCCCCACCACTGACCAACTTCAGAATTGTTTACAACTGGAGCAAGTGCCCTGATACGGTTTTCCTCTGTGGAACTGGTGGGTTCTGTGTTTTTTTTCTCTTTTTCGTTTTTGGTTCAAGGTAGATTTTATTCCTCTTTTTTGTATTTACAGATACAAGCATGGAAATAATTTATTCATATAAATACATGTATGTGAAGGGAATAATTGTTTTTTCTGTTTTATTTTTTAAATTTTATTTCTTTTTAATTTTGAATTTTATTTTATATTTTTATACAGCAGGTTCTTATTGGTTACCTATTTTATACGTATAAATGTATACATGCCAATCCCAGTCTCTCAACTCCTCCCACCACCACCCCCCCAACAGCCTTCCACCCTTGTTGTCCATACGTTTGTTGTCTACATCTGTTGCTCTATTTATGCCTTGCAAAATGGTTAACCTGTACAGTTTTTCTAGGTTCCACATATATGCATGAATATACAAGATTTGTTTTTCTCTTTCTGACTTACTTCACTCTGTATGAGACTCTCTAGATCCATCGACGTCTTGACAAATGACCCAATTTCATTCCTTTTCATGGCTTAGTAATATTCCATTTTATATATGTACCACAGCTTTATGCATACGTCTGTCTGTGGGCATTTAGGTTGCTTCCATTACCTCGATATTGTAAAGAGTGAGGCAATGAACATTGCGGTGAATGTCTCTTTTTGATTTATGGTTTTGTCTGGGTATATGTCCAGAACTGGGATTGCTGTATCATATGGTAATTCTACTGTTAGTTTCTTAAGAAACTCCATATTGTTCTCCATAGTGACTGTATCAATTTATATTCCCAACAATAGTGGAAGAGGGTTCCTTTTCTCCACACCCTTTCCAGCATTTTTTGTTTGTAGATTTTCTGATGATGCCCATTCTACCAGGTGTGAGGTGATACCTCATTGCTGAGTCCATTTCCTTGAGCAAGGGGTAGGTCTTGTCTATTAAATATTTGGCTTATGGAACGGTATCTGTGCTAATTTCAAACTCTGGTTTTATGCAGCACCCCAACTCACCTTCCCACTTAAGCAAGCATAAGTTGGTTTTCTAAATTTGAGACCGTGTTCTGTTTTGTAAATCAGTTCATGTGTAGCCAAGTTCTCATTCCATGTATTAGTGGTACCTTATGATGTTTCTTTTTCTGTGTGACTTTTTTCACTTAGAATCACCGTGCCTCAATCCACTCATTATGCTGGTACGGGCCTGGTGACATAGTTTTCATTGCTGAGAGGTATTCTGTTGTACGTAAGTACCGCAACTTCTTTATCCATTATTTGTTCTCTGGCATATTTAACTTGTGCTGCAGAAGAGGTTCTTGTAAACAGAGCTGTCCCAAACTTTGGGGTGGCTGTGTCTTTTTGATTTTAATTTCCCTAAGCTATAGGACCATAAGTGGAAGTGCCCTAGGCTCTGTTGCTTTGTTTTTTATATGTTTCAGGAAACACCATACACTTCTCCCGAGTGGCTGTTGGCAATTTACATCCCGCCCATCAGCATAACAAGGCTCCCAGTTCTCCATGGCCTGTCCTGCCTTTCTGGATTTTACACTTTTTTCAGATGGCCCTTTTGACGGGGGGGAAGTGAGACTTCATTGTAGTGCAGATTTCCTTTGCAAGCTTGCTTGGTTGGCCAAAAAGGGCGTATGCGTTTTTCCCTGAATATATTCAGGGAAAAACGCATACGCCCTTTTTGGCCAAGTGCATCATTGTCGACGTTCTGCCTCTTTTCCTATGCTTTAAATGCAATTCCAGTCTGCCTCCTGAAATCGGTTTCCTGCAATTCTGCCCGGCTTTCAAGTCCTCTTGGCAGCCTTACTTCAGTATATTTTTGGACGATAGCTGTCATTTATAACTCTGCAGGTTTGTGAATTACAGTGCTCTTGAGCTCCTTTCTTCAACTCGCTTTCTTGTGAGCTGCCCGCAACACTGCAGGATTGCTTCAGGCCCTAATCTGGGTCTGGCACGGCATGCTGAGCCTTTGGTTAATCCTCTTCCTGGTGTGAAATAAGAGTTAAATTTGCCCGTCCAGAAACCTCCAGCTAGTCTCTCATTGGTTCTCCCTATTCCTGTTCATCTTCCGCAGAAATTGCAAACTGGGCCAAACAGGAGGTTAAAGGCACTGACTCTCCAAGTCGGCAGAGCGTTAGTAAAGCATCTGGAATGTTGCACACGAGTACCAGGGAACGAGAACTGAGACATATTGGAACACGTCTCCCGATCACACGGTTGATCATACTCTGGGTTCCACATGCATGTTTTAGCTGAAGGAAGAATCCCTTAAACCTGGAGAGTTGAGACCCGTGGAATGGGTACCATGCAATATGACTTCAAAGGGTCTTCATTGGCTCACCGAATGTCTCCAATCCTATGACTGCTGCGTTTATGCCCCTGTACACATGCTTGATTCTCTTTCGGAGACATAGCAATCCATAGGTTTTAAGATACTTACTAGTCAGGTACATTCTTAGGCATTTAATAGGGGGTGTTGAGTCCATTTCCTTGATCAAGGAGTAGCTCTTGTCTATTACATGTCTGGCTTAAGGAACTTTATCTGTGCTCATGTCAATCTCTGGTTTTATGCAGCACCCCAACTCACCTTTCCTCTTAAGCAAGCATAAGTTGGTTTTATAAATTTGAGTCCCTGTTCTGTTTTGTAATTGAGTTCCTGTGTAGCCAAGTTTACATTCAGTGTATTAGTGATATCTTATGATGTTTCTTTTTCTGTGTGACTTATTTCAGTTAGAATCATCATACCTGAATCCACTCATTATGCTGCTACGGGCCTGATGACATAGATTTCATTGCTGAGTGATATTGCATTGTACGTAAGTACCACAACTTCTTTGTCCATTTTTCACTTTCTGCGATATTGAACTTGTACCGTAAACTAGGTTCTTGTAAACAGAGCCATCCAAAACTTTTGGGTGGCTGTGTCTTTTTGATTTTAATTTCCCTAATCTATAGTACCAGAAGTGGAAGTGCCCTAGGCTCTGTTGCTTTGTTTTTTACATGTTTCAGGAAACACCATACACTTCTCCCGAGTGGCTGTTGGCAATTTACATCCCGCCCATCAGCATAACAAGGCTCCCAGTTCTCCATGGCCTGTCCTGCCTTTCTGGATTTTACACTTTTTTCAGATGGCCCTTTTGACGGGGGGGAAGTGAGACTTCATTGTAGTGCAGATTTCCTTTGCAAGCTTGCTTGGTTGGCCAAAAAGGGCGTATGCGTTTTTTCCTGAATATATCCAGGAAAAAACGCATACGCCCTTTTTGGCCAAGTGCATCATTGTGGACGTTCTGCCTCTTTTCCTATGCTTTAAATGCAATTCCAGTCTACCTCCTGAAATCGGTTTCCTGCAATTCTGCCTTGCCTCCAATGCCTCTTCATAGCCTTACCTCAATATATTTTTTGAAAATAGTTGGCCTTTATAACTCTGCAGGTTTTTGAATTGCAGTGGCCCTTAGCTCCATTTTTCTGCTCTTATTTTTGTAATCTTGCCTCATAACCACAGGATTCCTTCAGGCCCTATTCTTCTTCTGGGGCACCTTGCTGTGCCTTTGGTTTATTCTTCTTACTGATGTGAAATTAGACTGACATGTGCCCATTGAAACTGCTACAGCTAGTTTCTCACTGGTTCCCCCTATTCCCATTCATCCTCCGCACTAACTGCAGACTGTGCGATACTAGAACTTAAAGGCATTGACTCTCCATGTGGGGATATTGTTAGTAAAGTGGCTGGAATGTCGATCCGGAGTCCCAGGAGAGGAAAAATGAGGTGCGTTTTAGAAACCTTTCCCGATCATATGGTATACCAGTCGCTGGGTTTCCCAAGCATGGTTTAGCTGTAGGAAGATTCCCTTCAACCTGGAGTTTTGGGACCCTTGGAATGAGTAGCATGAAGTATTGCATTAAACTTTTGGCAGTTGCTCACCAAAGCTCACCAATCCTCTCAGCCCCAAGTGTGCAGCCTTATGTCTTATCCAGCTGTGGGTTTATATGTGGTCAATCCAGGTTGCATCACAGCCCCTGAGCAAATTTTGTAAGAATTTTTCTCTCTTTCATTGTTTCTGCATTTTGTTTTTAAAATTTATTTCTATAATGGGGTTTAGCTCATTTTCACTGCTGTGTTTGTGCCACTCTGCACACACTTGATTCCCTTATGGAGATATATCAATACATGGGTTTTAAGATTCTTATTACTCAGATATATTTCTCTGCGGTGTATAGGGTGTGTTGAGGCCAGTTCATTGAGCAAGGTGTAGATCTTGTCTAATATCTATTTGGTTTATTGAACGGTATCTGTGCTAATTTCAAACTCTGGTTTAATGCATCACCCCACCTCTCCTTTCCCCTTAAGCTGACATAAGTGTGTTTTCTAAATGTGAGACACTGTTCTGTTCTGTAATTCATTTCTTGTGCAGCCATATTTACCCTCCCTCTATAAGTGATATCTTATGATATGTTTCTTTTTCTGTTTGACTTATTTCAAGTAGTATTATCGGACCTAAATCCACTCTTTATCCTTCTACTAGCCTTATTACCTTGATTTCATGGTGAAGAGATATTCCATTGTACATAAGTACCACATCTTCTTTATCCATTGTTCTCTTTCCTGGGATATTTAAGGTGTACTGAAGTTGAGGTTCTTGTAAACAGAGTAGCCCTAAACTGTGGTGTGCTTGTGTCTTGTTGATTTTTAGACTTCCCTAGATATACTCCCATGATTGGAAGTGTCCTATGCTCTGTAGCTCTGTTTTTTAGATGATTTAGGAACCACCATACACTTCTCCAGAGTGGCTCTCGGCAGTTCACACACTGCCCATCAGCGTATAAAGGCTCCCTGTTCTCCATGGCCTGTCCTGCATTTCTGGTTTTTACAATTTTTTAGGATGGCCCTTTTGACCGGTGGGAAATGAGATTTCTTTGTTGTGCACATTTGCATTGCTTGCTTGCTTCGTTGCCCATAAAGTGCGTATGCGTTTTTTCCTGGATATAATCAGGAAAAAACGCATACGCCCTTTTGGGCCAACTGCATCATTGTCGAAATTCTGCCGCTTTTCATGTGCTTTAAAGACGAGTCCAATCTATCTCTTGAAATCTGTTTCTTGCAATTCTGTCTTGCATTCAGATCCTCTTCTTTGCCTTACCTCAACATATTTTTGGACGTTAGTTTTCATTTATAACTCTGCAGGTTTGTGAATTGCAGTGACCCTGAGCTCCATTTTTTAAGTTGCTCTTTTGTGAGCTGGCCTCAAACCCACAGGATTGCTTCAGGCCCTATTTTGGCTCTGGCGAGGCGGGCTGAGCCTTTTTTCAATTCTTATTCTTAATGGGAAATTAGAGTGATATGTGCCCGTCCAAACCCCTACAACTATTCTCTCATTGGTTCCCCCTCTTCCCGTTCATCCTCCTCACAATTTGCAAAATGTGTGAAACAGAAGTTGAAATGTGCTGATTCTCCAAGTGGGCAGATTCTAAGTAACGTGGCTGGAATGGTGAACAGGAGCACCAGGAGAGGATAAATGAGCTGCATTTTAGACACATCTCCCGATCACATGGTGTACAGTCCTCTGGGTTTTCCATGCATGTTTTAGCTGTAGGAAGATCCCTTGAACCTGCAGATTTGGGACCCATTGAATGGGTACCAGGTAGTATTACTTTAAAGGGTGTGCATTTCCTCACCCAACCTCACATTTCTCTTAGTGCAAACAGTTTCCAGCCTTATGTCTCATCCTGCTGTGGGTCTAGATGTGTTCAATCCATGTTGCATCACCGTCCCTGAGGAAAAGTTGTAAGAGGTTTTCTCTGTCTCTCTGTCGTTTATTTTTTTCAATTTATTACTATATTGGTTACAGCTGATTTTCAAAGCTCTGTTTCTTGCTGCTGTACATCCACTTGATTCACGTACAGAGAGACATCAGTAAATTCTTTTTCAGATTCTTACCAGTCGTATATATTCTTTTCCGGTGACTTGAGTGTGCTGAGTGCAGTTCTTTTAGCTACCGTGTGGGCCTTGTTGATTATCAGTTTGGTATTTGGAATGGTATCTTTGCTAATTTCAACCTCCTGGATGATGCCTCACCCCTCCCCACCTTTCCCGTTTAGCAGCCTTATGCGTGTTTTCTACATATTTGACTATGTTTTTGTTTTGTAATTTATTTCATGTGTAGCCATTTTGGATTCCACCTTTAAGTGATATCTTATGATATGTGTCTTTTTCTTTTTGAATTATGTCACTTAGAAAGATCATACGTAACTCCTCCGGAGTTGTTACAACTGGCCATATTTCATTGATTTCCAGGCTGAATAATATTCCACTCTACCTAAGTACCACATCTCTATCCATTTTTTCCCTCCAGAGACATTTAAGTTATATCCTAGTCGAGGATCTTTTAAACAGAGAGGGGGTAAACATTGGGGTGCCTGTGTCCTCTCAATTTTTGTTTTTCCCAAGATATACGCCCATGAGTGCAAGTGCCCTATGCTCTGTAGCTCATTTTTTAGATGCTTTAGTAAACACAATACACTTCTCCAGAATGGCCGTTGGCAATATACATTTCCACTATAAGTCTCACAGGGCTCCCTCTTCTCCTTGCCCTGTCCTGCATTTCTGTTGTTTACGCTTTATGAGGATGGCTCTTCTGACTGATGCGAAGTGATATCTTTTGTAGTATTGACTTCCAGTGCCCACCTGTTTGCTTGGCTAAAAAAGTGTATGCCCTTTTCTTGAATATATACAGAAAAAAACGCATACACCCTTTTTGGCCAACTGCAATGTTGGCAATGTTCAGCTCCTTTTCTCGTGCTTAATGGCGAGTCCTTTCTACCTCCTCAGATCCCTTTCCTGCCATTCTCCCTTGCTTACAAGTCCTTTTCTCTGACTTTCCTCAAGACATTTTTCAGTGATGGATATTTTCAACTCTGCAGTTTCGTGAATTTTACTGCCCCTGAGTTCCATTGTTCAACTTGTGTTTATGGGAACTGGCCACAAAGCAGCGGGATTTCCTCAAGCCCTATACTGTTTCCATGGGCAACCCTAGCCTTTGGTCAGTTCGTCTTCCTGATTGGAAATTAGAGTGACATGTGCCTGTCTGAACACCTAGGACTTGTCTCTCATTGTTCTTCATCCTTCCGCTTCATCCTCTGGACAAATTCCAAACTGTACACAACAGGATGTTGACAGTGCTGACATCTCCAAGTGGGGAGACTGTTAGTAAAGACGCTGGAGGGGTGAACCCGAGCACCAGGAGATGAGGAGATGAGATGCCTTTTCCAAACTCTTCCCGATCAGACGGTATACCATCCTCTGGGTGTGACAGACATGTTTTAGCAGTAGGAAGAGTCCCATTCATGTAAGGAGAACATCAGGGCTTTTTCAAAATCAGTGTCTCCCCGAAACACAAACTGGGGAATTTTTTAAGCTACGGCTACACATATGTTCATTAAGGGCCTTGGGAAGTAGGCAGAGTCCAAACTTTAGATGATTGAAGTCTTCAGGGTCAGAAGCACTCACCACCAGCTTCCCTTAGGTTACACTTTAACTGTCATTGATAGATGATGTCAGTAAAAATATCTATTCTTTTTCAGATTATTTCCCCTTATAGCTTATTGCAAAATGTTGAGTGTAGTTCCCTGTGCTATACAGTAGTTCCTTGTTGATGATCTATTTTATACATAGCAGTGTGTATGTGTTAATCCCAAACTGTTAATTTATCCCTCCTCCCACCTTTCCCCTTTGGTAATAATAAATTATAAGATTTTATACTTCTCAGAAATGGGGGAGCTGAAAGAGAGGTATCATTTTCAATGGAAAAGCATTTAAAACAAGATTGAAGCTTTAACCAAGATTATTAGATGTACATCCTTGGAAAGAAATCACTTCGTTTCTCTAATATTGACCTGACAAATAAGACAAACCTTTTCACTGAACTTGCTTATAATAAAGTGATGGAAATATCAAATGGAAGTGTTAGAAACATCTTATTTTACCCGAGCCTTATACACTGTTCTATGTTAACTACAGTTTGGCTCACACATCTGTTCATTGAGGTTACAATAGTCTCAATTTCTGTTACTGATCCTCCAGAGTGGACCCCAACAAGTGTCCCCCTGCCCAGTGTCATTGGGGCCAACAGATCGAGACTGAGTTTGGTTCACAAGCAAAGGAAACTTTATATTTTGATCAGAGAATGGAGAGGTGAGAGCATGCACTACCCCCTGGGCTGTGGGCTGGGCTGCTGTGTAGAGATCCTGTCAGAGTCAGTGGGAGGGAGGGGGCGGAGCTCTCGAGGGCCGGGTTGGCTGCAGCTCAGGCTCTGTATCGCGGAGTCTGCACTGGGCCCCAGGAGCTGAGGTGTCGTCCCAGCCATTCTGCACTAGGAAATCTGGTCTGAAGTGCCGGGTGTGGAACCTCTGCATGCGGGACCCTAGGAGCACATGAAATTAGACAAAGCACAAAGGATAAAAAAGGTTAGACTTGACTTTATTGCCCAGATTCTATTTTTATCTCCCAGGGATTTTTAATGGGCTTTGCTGGGGACAAACCCCTCCTCTGCCTTTTGTCCCGTTCCTCATTCTTGGAGTGCTGAGGGTGCAGACCCTTCTTCTGTAACTGCTGAGTGCTGAGTTGGGAGCCCTCATACCCGGGGGCGAGGGTCAGAGCTTCTCCCCAGCAGCCTCCAGGTGACGTTGATTGTCCCCAGGCCCCCTGCCTCCCTGCTCGTCCACCTGAGCACCAGCATTGGAAGTGTTATAGATTCTAATGACCTTTAAGGGTCCAGGAAAGAGATGTGCAGAGACGCTGTGGGGGCCGGTTTCACCCCGCCCCACATTTGTTCAGCCACCTTAGGCTGACCGTTTCTGCCAGCCTAGATGCTCTGACCAGTAGTCTGAGCTTTCTTCAATTAGGCCCCTGAATTAACGTACAAACAGCACCAGGTGTCAGAGCCCTGCCTGCTCAACTCCCAGACAGTCCAGGGTCAGTGGTGATCAAGGACCATGATGGCCACTGAGTCAACAGCCTTTTGAAGTAAACAGGAGTCCAGCCAGTCTTATTGGCCACCATCATCACGGTGTCTGTAGGCTTTTCTATGGTGACAGTGTGATATACGGTTCCCCCGCCAAGATTATTAGCTCCCCTCTGGGTGCAGTATGTCCTGCAAGCAGTAGTCTACTCTTTTGGGACACACTCTTGTTGTTTTATGAGAGAAACTCCAGGTCAAGTGATGTTCACATGAGTCGTCATGGTGCCCTGTTGCCCCCGGTTATCTCTCTGGATGTTGGAGTTGGAAGGCCTCCTCACTCGAGGTTGGTGTGCCCACAGAGCGAACCCTGCAACTTCAGGGCATGGTTGGTGGTTAGGATCACCACGTGGGGTCCTTTTCCCTTAGGAGGGAGGTGGCCTTTGGGGCTGCTGATTTCCAGGTTTTTAGATACCGCCAGTATCTTGGCCAGATGTGGCAGTTGGCCAAGCCCCTTGGTGACCGTAGTTTATCCTACCTGGATGGCATTCTTGCATTGTTCCATTTCAAGTGGTCCCAGTTTTTGCACTAATTCTCCAATGGCGATTCACCTTTCACCGGGAATGTAAAGGTCAAAGGGTTTAGCTAAATTAGGGAGTTCCAGGGCAAGGGTCTGAATTGACTGCTCTTTCCATTCTTGAAAGGCCACTTCTGGATTCTATTCAACAGGATCATCATCTTTTCCTTTCAGTGTTTCATATAGAGGCCCAGCTAGTAGACTGTAGTTAGGGATCCAGAAGCAGCAAACCCTGGCCTCCCCAAGAACCCCTAAGCTGTCTTCTAGTTTTAGAAAGGGGTAAGGCTGAAAATGGTTTCTTCCCTTTCCTGGGATGGGCTTCTCCGACCTTCTGTGAGAATGAAGCCCAGGCAGGTCACCGCAGTCTGTGATATTTGAGCTTTTTCTTGGACAACTTCTATCCTTTATTGGCTTGGTAGTTCAGAGGCCTCCTTAGTAGGGCTGGCGATCAGAATGTCGTCTGTGTACTGAAGGAGGGTTTCCTTTTCCAGAGGTAGAATTTTAGGTCTTTAGCTAAGCTTTCCCCAAAGATGGTGTGGGAATTTTTGCACCCTTGGGGCAAGACGGCCCGGAAGTATTGTTTTAGTTGTATGTTGAGTCCTGCCACTCACAAGCCAAAATTTCTTGTGACTCTGGGACTAATGGAATACAAAAGAAGGCATCATTGAAGACTAATACAGAATACCATGTCCTGGTGGTTGGTAGAATGACCAGCAGGGTGTAGGAATTAGGAGCAGCTGGAGGTATATCCTCGGTGGCTTCACTGACTGTCCTGACATCCTTTACCAGGTCCCCAGCAGCCCATGGGGCTCTCGTGGTCAGACCAATCCCAGAATATGGAGCTCACCTGGGCAGGTACCCCACCCCCACCCCAGCCCACGGGGCTCTCGTGGTCAGGCCCCTCCCAGGATACAGAGCTACCCTTGCAGGTACCGTGGCAGGGCTGGGCACACAGGAACCGTGCACATAGCCCTCATTGCAGAGCACCCCCAGCTCACCTGTCGCTCAGAGCTGACACAGAGCACCTCAGAGCAGGACTTGAACTAACAAACAGCAGCTGCGACAGGTCTGTGACCCTGGGCATCACTCTGTGCGGCCTCCCTCCACCTGGTCTTCCAGAGACTTCCACTGCACCCGGGGCACCAGGCCTCTGTCTCCAACCACCACCCACCCCTCCTCTCCCTGACTCCTGGGTTCCTCTCATTAGGAGAGGGTTTTCTTGAAGTTGTCTCCCACTCATGGGCCAGATAAAATGATTAGAAAACAAGCCAAAGCTGCAGCCCCTTGTCTATCCTGACTCTCAGGAGCCCACACCTGTTCCTTGGACCTGGCCGGTTCAGCAATTTCCATTTTCTGCAACTGTGAGCCCCTGAGGGGTGATGATTGGCTGACCTGGGCAGCCTTACCGTGCCGGCCAGCCCTCCCCAGGTGTGCCTGGGTTGAGATCAATATAAATACCACTCCAGGCAGCAAGAGCCCCTGCAGCCGTGCCTGACGCCATTTTCTCTGCCCTGTCAGCAGTCTCGGGGCTGGGCTGGTGGGAGGGAGTGAGAGGCCACGGCTTTGTGGGTGGCCCAGTGTGAGTGGGGCTCTGCTGGACTTTCTGCAGCAGTTGCCAGGCTGCCACCTGCTAAAGAAGAGGATGTGTCACCTATACCTGCTGCTGGAATTTCTCCCTGGGCAGAGGTGAGGAAGGAAAGAAGCAGTGGGGGCAGGGACAGGACGGGTATCTCAGGCAGGGAAATGGAAATCTTCCAGAAGAGCACCCAGGGCCAGGACCATCCTGGCTGGCCTGCAGGCACCAAGTCGGCCGGCATGCTGTCACTCGTGTGGCTCTATGGCCCTTCCTCTACGCTTTCAAGTCCTTGTATATATTCAGGTGTTTTACCTGGGACGGGTGGGAATAGTTCAGCAGCAACTGGCCTGGGGCTCAGCTCACGTTTACTCACAGATGCCTCGGCACGGTGCCCCAGCTTTGCAATGAGGACGCTTGTTGCGTGGGGGCTGCTGGCTGAATGGGAGACGATTCCCCACCACTGACCAACTTCAGAATTGTTTACAACTGGAGCAAGTGCCCTGATACGGTTTTCCTCTGTGGAACTGGTGGGTTCTGTGTTTTTTTTCTCTTTTTCGTTTTTGGTTCAAGGTAGATTTTATTCCTCTTTTTTGTATTTACAGATACAAGCATGGAAATAATTTATTCATATAAATACATGTATGTGAAGGGAATAATTGTTTTTTCTGTTTTATTTTTTAAATTTTATTTCTTTTTAATTTTGAATTTTATTTTATATTTTTATACAGCAGGTTCTTATTGGTTACCTATTTTATACGTATAAATGTATACATGCCAATCCCAGTCTCTCAACTCCTCCCACCACCACCCCCCCAACAGCCTTCCACCCTTGTTGTCCATACGTTTGTTGTCTACATCTGTTGCTCTATTTATGCCTTGCAAAATGGTTAACCTGTACAGTTTTTCTAGGTTCCACATATATGCATGAATATACAAGATTTGTTTTTCTCTTTCTGACTTACTTCACTCTGTATGAGACTCTCTAGATCCATCGACGTCTTGACAAATGACCCAATTTCATTCCTTTTCATGGCTTAGTAATATTCCATTTTATATATGTACCACAGCTTTATGCATACGTCTGTCTGTGGGCATTTAGGTTGCTTCCATTACCTCGATATTGTAAAGAGTGAGGCAATGAACATTGCGGTGAATGTCTCTTTTTGATTTATGGTTTTGTCTGGGTATATGTCCAGAACTGGGATTGCTGTATCATATGGTAATTCTACTGTTAGTTTCTTAAGAAACTCCATATTGTTCTCCATAGTGACTGTATCAATTTATATTCCCAACAGTAGTGGAAGAGGGTTCCTTTTCTCCACACCCTTTCCAGCATTTTTTGTTTGTAGATTTTCTGATGATGCCCATTCTACCAGGTGTGAGGTGATACCTCATTGCTGAGTCCATTTCCTTGAGCAAGGGGTAGGTCTTGTCTATTAAATATTTGGCTTATGGAACGGTATCTGTGCTAATTTCAAACTCTGGTTTTATGCAGCACCCCAACTCACCTTCCCACTTAAGCAAGCATAAGTTGGTTTTCTAAATTTGAGACCGTGTTCTGTTTTGTAAATCAGTTCATGTGTAGCCAAGTTCTCATTCCATGTATTAGTGGTACCTTATGATGTTTCTTTTTCTGTGTGACTTTTTTCACTTAGAATCACCGTGCCTCAATCCACTCATTATGCTGGTACGGGCCTGGTGACATAGTTTTCATTGCTGAGAGGTATTCTGTTGTACGTAAGTACCGCAACTTCTTTATCCATTATTTGTTCTCTGGCATATTTAACTTGTGCTGCAGAAGAGGTTCTTGTAAACAGAGCTGTCCCAAACTTTGGGGTGGCTGTGTCTTTTTGATTTTAATTTCCCTAAGCTATAGGACCATAAGTGGAAGTGCCCTAGGCTCTGTTGCTTTGTTTTTTATATGTTTCAGGAAACACCATACACTTCTCCCGAGTGGCTGTTGGCAATTTACATCCCGCCCATCAGCATAAAAAGGCTCCCAGTTCTCCATGGCCTGTCCTGCCTTTCTGGATTTTACACTTTTTTCAGATTGCCCTTTTGACCGGGGGGAAGTGAGACTTCATTGTAGTGCAGATTTCCTTTGCAAGCTTGCTTGGTTGGCCAAAAAGGGCGTATGCGTTTTTCCCTGAATATATTCAGGGAAAAACGCATACGCCCTTTTTGGCCAAGTGCATCATTGTCGACGTTCTGCCTCTTTTCCTATGCTTTAAATGCAATTCCAGTCTGCCTCCTGAAATCGGTTTCCTGCAATTCTGCCCCGCTTTCAAGTCCGCTTGGCAGCCTTACTTCAGTATATTTTTGGACGATAGCTGTCATTTATAACTCTGCAGGTTTGTGAATTACAGTGCTCTTGAGCTCCTTTCTTCAACTCGCTTTCTTGTGAGCTGCCCGCAACACTGCAGGATTGCTTCAGGCCCTAATCTGGGTCTGGCACGGCATGCTGAGCCTTTGGTTAATCCTCTTCCTGGTGGGAAATGAGAGTTAAATTTGCCCGTCCAGACACCTCCAGCTAGTCTCTCATTGGTTCTCCCTATTCCTGTTCATCTTCCGCAGAAATTGCAAACTGGGCCAAACAGGAGGTTAAAGGCACTGACTCTCCAAGTCGGGAGAGTGTTAGTAAAGCGGCTGCAATGTTGCACCCGAGTACCAGGGGACGAGAACTGAGACATATTGGAACACGTCTCCCGATCACACGGTTGATCATACTCTGGGTTCCACATGCATGCTTTAGCTGAAGGAAGAATCCCTTAAACGTGGAGAGTTGAGACCCGTGGAATGGGTACCATGCAATATGACTTCAAAGGGTCTTCATTTGCTCACCGAACCTCTCCAATCCTATCACTGCTGCGTTTATGCCCCTGTAAACACGCTTGATTCTCTTTTGGAGACATAGCAATCCATAGGTTTTAATACTAACTAGTGAGGTACATTCTTAGGCGTTTCATATGGGGTGTTGAGTCCATTTCGTTGAGCAAGGAATAGCTCTTGTCTATTACATGTTTGGCTTAAGGAACTTTATCTGTGCTCATTTCAATCTCTGGTTTTATGCAGCACCCCAACTCACCTTTCCCCTTAAGCAAGCATAAGTTGGTTTTCTAAATTTGAGACCCTGTTCTCTTTTGTAATCCAGTTCCTGTGTAGCCAAGTTTACATTCCGTGTATTAGTGATATCTTATGATGTTTCTTTTTCTGTGTGACTTATTTCAGACAGAATCATCATACCTGAATCCACTCATTATGCTGCTACGGGCCTGATGACATAGATTTCATTGCTGAGTGATATTGCATTGTACGTAAGTACCACAACTTCTTTATCCATTTTTCACTTTCTGTGATATTGAACTTGTACCGTAAACGAGGTTCTTGTAAACAGAGCCGTTCCAAACATTGGGGTGGCTGTGTCTTTTTGATTTTAATTTCCCTAAGCTATAGGACCATATGTGGAAGTGCCCTAGGCTCTGTTGCTTTGTTTTTTAGATGTTTCAGGAAACACCATACACTTCTCCCGAGTGGCTGTTGGCAATTTACATTCCATCCATCAGCATAACAATGCTCCCAGTTCTCCATGGCCTGTCCTGCCTTTCTGAATTTTACACTTTTTTCAGATGGCCCTTTTGACCGGGGGGAAGTGAGACTTCATTGTAGTGCAGATTTCCTTTGCAAGCTTGCTTGGTTGGCCAAAAAGGGCGTATGCGTTTTTTCCTGAATATATTCAGGAAAAAACGCATACGCCCTTTTTGGCCAAGTGCATCATTGTCGACGTTCTGCCTCTTTTCCTATGCTTTAAATGCAATTCCAGTCTACCTCCTGAAATCGGTTTCCTGCAATTCTGCCCCGCTTTCAAGTCCTCGTGGCAGACTTACTTCAGTATATTTTTGGACGATAGCTGTCATTTATAACTCTGCAGGTTTGTGAATTACAGTGCCCCTGAGCTCCTTTCTTCAACTCGCTTTCTTGTGAGCTCGCCGCAACACCGCACGATTGCTTCAGGCCCTAATCTGGTTCCGGCACGGCACGCTGAGCCTTTGCTTAATTGCTCTTCCTGGTGGGAAATGAGAGTTAAATTTGCCCGTCCAGACACCTCCAGCTAGTCTCTCCTTGGTCCTCCCTACCCCTGTTCATCTTCCGCAGAATTTGCAAACTGGGCCAAACAGGAGGTTAAAGGCACTGACTCTCCAAGTCGGGAGAGTGTTAGTAAAGCATCTGGAATGTTGCACCCGAGTACCAGGGGATGAGAACTGAGACATATTTGAACACGTCTCCCGATCACATGGTTGATCATACTCTGGGTTCCACATGCATGTTTTAGCTGAAGGAAGAATCCCTTAAACCTGGAGAGTTGAGACCCGTGGAATGGGTACCATGCAATATGACTTCAAAGGGTCTTCATTTGCTCACCGAACCTCTCCAATCCTATCACTGCTGCGTTTATGCCCCGGTACTCAAGCTTGATTCTCTTTCAGAGACATAGCAATCCATAAGTTTTAAGATACTTACTAGTCAGGTACATTATTAGGCGTTTAATATGTGGTTTTGAGTCCATTTCGTTGATCAAGGAGTAGCTCTTGTCTATTCCATATTTGGCTTAAGGAAATTTATCTGTGCTCATTTCAATCTCTGGTTTTATGCAGCACCCCAACTCACCTTTCCACTTAAGCAAGCATAAGTTGGTTTTCTAAATTTGAGACCATGTTCTGTTTTGTAATTCAGTTCCTGTGTAGCCAAGTTTACATTCCGTGTATTGGTGATATCTTAAGACGTTTCTTTTTCTGTGTTACATATTGTAGTTAGAATCATCATACCTGAATCCACTCATTATGCTGCTACGGGCCTGATGACATAGATTTCATTGCTGAGTGATATTGCATTGTACGTAAGTACCACAACTTCTTTATCCATTTTTCACTTTCTGCGATATTGAACTTGTACCGTAAACGAGGTTCTTGTAAACAGAGCCGTCCAAAACTTTTGGGTGGTTCTGCTTTTTGATTTTAATTTCCCTAACCTATAGGACCATAAGTGGAAGTGCCCTAGGCTCTGTTGCTTTGTTTTTTAGATGTTTCAGGAAACACCATACACTTCTCCCGAGTGGCTGTTGGCAATTTACATCCCGCCCATCAGCATAACAAGGCTCCCAGTTCTCCATGGCCTGTCCTGCCTTTCTGGATTTTACACTTTTTACAGATGGCCCTTTTGACCCGGGGGAAGTGAGACTTCATTGTAGTGCAGATTTCCTTTGCAAGCTTGCTTGGTTGGCCAAAAAGGGCGTATGCGTTTTTTCCTGAATATATCCAGGAAAAAACGCATACGCACATTTTGGCCAAGTGCATCATTGTTGACGTTCTGCCTCTTTTCCTATGCTTTAAATGCAATTCCAGTCTAACTCCTGAAATCGGTTTCCTGCAATTCTGCCCCGATTTCAAGTCCTCTTGGCAGCCTTACTTCAGTATATTTTTGGACGATAGCTGTCATTTATAACTCTGCAGGTTTGTGAATTACAGTGCCCCTGAGCTCCTTTCTTCAGCTCGCTTTCTTGTGAGCTGGCCGCAACACCGCAGGATTGCTTCAGGCCCTAATCTGGTTCCGGCACGGCACGCTGAGGCTTCGGTTAATTCCTCTTCCTGGTGGGAAATGAGAGTTAAATTTGCCCGTCCAGACACCTCCAGCTAGTCTCTCATTGGTTCTCCCTATTCCTGTTCATCATCTGCGGAATTTGCAAACTGGGCCAAACAGGAGGTTAAAGGCACTATCTCTCCAAGTCGGGAGATTGTTAGTAAAGTGTCTAGAATGTTGCACCCGAGTACCAGGGGATGAGAACTGAGACATATTTGAACATGACTCACGATCACACGGTTGATCATAGTCTGGGTTCCAAATGCATGTTTAGCTGAAGGAAGAATCCCTTAAACCTGGAGAGTTGAGACCCGTGGAATGGGTACCATGCAATATGACTTCAAAGGGTCTTCATTTGCTCACCGAACCTCTCCAATCCTATCACTGCTGCGTTTATGCCCCTGTTCTCACGTTTGATTCTCTTTCAGAGACATAGCAATCCATAGCTTTTAAGATACTTACTAGTCAGGTACATTATTAGGCGTTTAATATGGGGTTTTGAGTCCATTTCGTTGAGCAAGGAGTAGCTCTTGTCTATTACATATTTGGCTTAAGGAACTTTATCTGTGCTCATTTCAATCTCTGGTTTTATGCAGCACCCCAACTCACCTTTCCCCTTCAGCAAGCATAAGTTGGTTTTCTACATTTGAGACCCTGTTCTGTTTTGTAATCCAGTTCCTGTGTAGCCAAGTTTACATTCCGTGTATTAGTGATATCTTATGATGTTTCTTTTTCTGTGTGACTTATTTCAGTTAGAATCATCATACCTGAATCCACTCATTATGCTGCTACGGGCCTGATGACATAGATTTCATTGCTGAGTGATATTGCATTGTACGTAAGTACCACAACTTCTTTATCCATTTTTCACTTTCTGCGATATTGAACTTGTACTGTAAACGAGGTTCTTATAAACAGAGCCGTCCCAAACTTTTGGGTGGCTGTGTCTTTTTGATTTTAATTTCCCTAAGCTGTAGGACCATAAGTGGAAGTGCTCTAGGCTCTGTTGCTTTGTTTTTTAGATGTTTCAGGAAACACCATACAATTATCCCGAGTGGCTGTTGGAAATTTACATCCTGAACATCAGCATAACAAGGCTCCCAGTTCTCCATGGCCTGTCCTGCCTTTCTGGATTTTACACTTTTTACAGATGGCCCTTTTGACCCGGGGGAAGTGAGACTTCATTGTAGTGCAGATTTCCTTTGCAAGCTTGCTTGGTTGGCCAAAAAGTGCGTATACTGTTTTTCCTGAATATATTCAGGAAAAAACGCATATGCCCTTTTTGGCCTAGTGCATCATTGTCGACGTTCTGCCTCTTTCCCTATGCTTTAAATGCAATTCCAGTCTACCTCCTGAAATCGGTTTCCTGCAATTTTGCCCCGATTTCAAGTCCTCTTGGCAGCCTTACTTCAGTATATTTTTGGACGATAGCTGTCATTTATAACTCTGCAGGTTTGTGAATTACAGTGCCCCTGAGCTCCTTTCTTCAACTCGCTTTCTTGTGAGCTGGCCGCAACACCGCAGGATTGCTTCAGGCCCTAATCTGGTTCCGGCACGGAACGCTGAGCCTTTGCTTAATTCCTCTTCCTGGTGGGAAATGAGAGTAAAATTTGCCCGTCCAGACACCTCCAGCTAGTCTCTCATTGGTTCTCCCTATTCCTGTTCATCTTCCGCGGAAATTGCAAACTGGGCCAAACAGGAGGTTAAAGGCACTGACTCTCCAAATCGGGAGTGTGTTACTAAAGCGTGTGGAATGTTACACCCGAGTACCAGGGGAGGAGAACTGAGACATATTTGAAAACGTCTTCCGATCACACGGTTGATCATACTTTGGGTTTCACATGCATATTTCAGCTGAAGGAAGAATCCCTTAAACCTGGAGTGTTGAGACCCGTGGAATGGGTACCATGCAATATGACTTCAAAGGGTCTTCATTTGCTCACCGAACCTCTCCAATCCTATCACTGCTGCGTTTATGTCCCTGTACTCACGCTTGATTCTCTTTCAGAGACATAGCAATCCATAGGTTTTAACATAATTACTAGTCAGGTACATTATTAGGCATTTAATATGGTGTTTTGAGTCCATTTCGTTGAGCAAGGAGTAGCTCTTGTCTATTCCATATTTGGCTTAAGGAACTTTATCTGTGCTCATTTCAATCTCTGGTTTTATGCAGCACCCCAACTCACCTTTCCCCTTAAGCAAGCATACGTTGCTTTTCTACATTTGAAACCCTGTTCTGTTTTGTAATCCAGTTCCTGGGTAGCCAAGTTTACATTCCGTGTATTAGTGATATCTTATGATGTTTCTTTTTCTGTGTGACTTATTTCAGTTAGAATCATCATACCTGAATCCACTCTATGCTGCTACGGGCCTGATGACATAGATTTCATTGCTGAGTGATATTGCATTGTACGTAAGTACTACAACTTCTTTATCCATTTTTCAATTTCTGCGATATTGAACTTGTACCGTAAATGAGGTTCTTGTAAACAGAGCCATCCCATACTTTGGGGTGGCTGTGTCTTTTTGGTTTTAATTTCCCTAAGCTATAGGACTATAAGTGGAAGTGCCCTAGGCTCTGTTGCTTTGTTTTTTAGATGTTTCAGGAAACACCATACACTTCTCCCGAGTGGCTGTTGGCAATTTACATCCCGCCCGTCAGCATAACAAGGCTCCCAGTTCTCCATGGCCTGTCCTGCCTTTCTGGATTTTACACTTTTTTCAGATGGCCCTTTTGACCGGGGGGAAGTGAGACTTCATTGTAGTGTAGATTTCCTTTGCAAGCTTGCTTGGTTGGCCAAAAAGGGCGTATGCGTTGTTTCCTGAATATATTCAGGAAACAACGCATACGCCCTTTTTGGCCAAGTGCATCATTGTGGACGTTCTGCCTCTTTTCCTATGCTTTAAATGCAATTCCAGTCTACCTCCTGAAATCGGTTTCCTGCAATTCTGCCCAGCTTTCAAGTCCTCTTGGCAGCCTTACTTCAGTATATTTTTGGACGATAGCTGTCATTTATAACTCTGCAGGTTTGTGAATTACAGTGCCCCTGAGCTCCTTTCTTCAACTCGCTTTCTTGTGAGCTGGCCGCAACACCGCAGGATTGCTTCAGGCCCTAATCTGGTTCCGGCACGGCACACTGAGCCTTTGGTTAATTCCTCTTCCTGGTGGGAAATGAGAGTTAAATTTGCCCGTCCAGACACCTCCAGCTAGTCTCTCATTGGTTCTCCCTATTCCTGTTCATCTTCCGCAGAAATTGCAAACTGGGCCAAACAGGAGGTTAAAGGCACTGACTCTCCAAGTCGGAAGAGTGTTAGTAAAGCGTCTGGAATGTTGCACCCGAGTACCAGGGGACGAGAACTGAGACATATTGGATCACGTCTCCCGATCACACGGTTGATCATACTCTGTGTTCCACATGCATGCTTTAGCTGAAGGAAGAATCCCTTAAACCTGGAGAGTTGAGACCCGTGGAATGGGTACCATGCAATATGACTTCAAAGGGTCTTCATTTGCTCACCGAACCTCTCCAATCCTATCACTGCTGCGTTTATGCCCCTGTACACACGCTTGGTTCTCTTTCGGAGACATAGCAATCCATAGGTTTTAAGATACTTACTAGTCAGGTACATTCTTAGGCGTTTAATATGGGGTGTTGAGTCCATTTCGTTGAGCAAGGAGTAGCTCTTGTATATTACATATTTGGCTTAAGGAACTTTATCTGTGCTCATTTCAATCTCTGGTTTTATGCAGCACCCCAACTCACCTTTCCCCTTAAGCAAGCATAAGTTGGTTTTCTAAATTTGAGACCCTGTTGTGTTTTGTAATTCAGTGCCTGTGTCGCCAAGTTTACATTCCGTGTATTAGTGATATCTTATGACGTTTCTTTTTCTGTGTGACTTATTTCAGTTAGAATCATCATACCTGAATCCACTCATTATGCTGCTACGGGAATGATGACATAGATTTCATTGCTGAGTGATATTGCATTGTACGTAAGTACCACAGCTTCTTTATCCATTTTTCGCTTTCTGCGATATTGAACTTGTACCGTAAACGAGGTTCTTGTAAACAGAGAGGTCCCAAACTTTGGGGTGGCTGTGTCTTTTTGATTTTAATTTCCCTAAGCTATAGGACCATAAGTGGAAGTGCCCTAGGCTCTGTTGCTTTGTTTTTTAGATGTTTCAGGAAACACCATACACTTCTCCCGAGTGGCTGTTGGCAATTTACATCCCGCCCATCAGCATAACAAGGCTCCCAGTTCTCCATGGCCTGTTCTGCCTTTCTGGATTTTACACTTTTTTCAGATGGCCCTTTTGACGGGGGGGAATTGAGACTTCATTGTAGTGCAGATTTCCTTTGCAAGCTTGCTTGGTTGGCCAAAAAGGGCGTATGCGTTTTTTCCTGAATATATTCAGGAAAAAACGCATACGCCCTTTTTGGCCAAGTGCATCATTGTCGACGTTCTGCCTCTTTTCCTATGCTTTAAATGCAATTCCAGACTACCTCCTGAAATCGGTTTCCTGCAATTCTGCCCCGCTTTCAAGTCCTCTTGGCAGCCTTACTTCAGTGTATTTTTGGACGATAGCTGTCATTTATAACTCTGCAGGTTTGTGAATTACAGTGTCCCTGAGCTCCTTTCTTCAACTCGCTTTCTTGTGAGCTGGCCGCAACACCGCAGGATTGCTTCAGGCCCTAATCTGGTTCCGGCACGACACGCTGAGCCTTTGGTTAATTCCTCTTCTTGGTGGGAAATGAGAGTTAAATTTGCCCATCCAGACACCTCCAGCTAGTCTCTCATTGGTTCTCCCTATTCCTGTTCATCTTCCGCAGAAATTGCAAACTGGGCCAAACAGGAGGTTAAAGGCACTATCTCTCCAAGTCGGGAGAGTGTTAGTAAAGCATCTGCAATGTTGCACCCGAGTACCAGGGGACGAGAACTGAGACATATTTCAACACGTCTCCCGATCACATGATTGATCATACTCTGGGTTCCACATGCATGCTTTAGCTGAAGGAAGAATCCCTTAAAGCTGGAGAGTTGAGACCCGTGGAATGGGTACCATGCAATATGACTTCAAAGGGTCTTCATTTGCTCACCGAAACTCTCCAATCCTATCACTGCTGCGTTTATGTCCCTGTACACACGCTTGATTCTTTTTTGGAGACATAGCAATCCATAGATTTTAAGATACTTACTAGTCAGGTACATTCTTAGGCGTTTAATATGGGGTTTTGAGTCCATTTCGTTGAGCAAGGAGTAGCTCTTGTCTATTCCATATTTGGCTTAAGGAACTTTATCTGTGCTCATTTCAATCTCTGGTTTTATGCAGCACCCCAACTCACCTTTTCCCTTAAACAAGTATAAGTTGGTTTTCTAAATTTGAGACCCTGTTCTGTTTTGTAATCCAGTTCCTGTGTAGCCAAGTTTACATTCCGTGTATTAGTGATATCTTATGATGTTTCTTTTTCTGTGTGACTTATTTCAGTTAGAATCATCATACCTGAACCCAGTCATTTTCTGCTACGGGCCTGATGACATAGATTTCATTGCTGAGTGATATTGCATTGTACGTAAGTACCACAACTTCTTTATCCATTTTTCACTTTCTGCGATATTGAACTTGTACCGTAAACGAGGTTCTTGTAAACAGAGCCGTCCCAAACTTTGGGGTGGCTGTGTCTTTTTGATTTTAATTTCCCTAAGCTGCAGGACCATAAGTGGAAGTGCCCTAGGCTCTGTTGCTTTGTTTTTTAGATGTTTCAGGAAACACCATACACTTCTCCTGAGTGGCTGTTGGCAATTTTCATCCCGCCCATCAGCATAACAAGGCTCCCAGTTCTCCATGGCCTGTCCTGCCTTTCTGGATTTTACACTTTTTTCACATGGCCCCTTTGACCGGGGGGAAGTGAGACTTCATTGTAGTGCAGATTTCCTTTGCAAGCTTGCTTGGTTGGCCAAAAAGGGCGTATGCGTTTTTTCCTGAATATATTCAGGAAAAAACGCATACGCCCTTTTTGGCCAAGTGCATCATTGTCGACGTTCTGCCTCTTTTCCTATGCTTTAAATGCAATTCCAGTCTACCTCCTGAAATCGGTTTCCTGCAATTCTGCCCAGCTTTCAAGTCCTCTTGGCAGCCTTACTTCAGTATATTTTTGGACGATAGCTGTCATTTATAACTCTGCAGGTTTGTGAATTACAGTGCCCCTGAGCTCCTTTCTTCAACTCGCTTTCTTGTGAGCTGGCCGCAACACCGCAGGATTGCTTCAGGCCCTAATCTGGTTCCGGCACGGCACGCTGAGCCTTTGGTTAATTCCTCTTCCTGGTGGGAAATGAGAGTTAAATTTGCCCGTCCAGACACCTCCAGCTAGTGTCTCATTGGTCCTCCCTATCCCTGTTCATCTTCCGCAGAAATTGCAAACTGAGCCAAACAGGAGGTTAAAGGCACTGACTCTCCAAGTCGGGAGAGTCTTAGTAAAGCATGTGGAATGTTGCACCCGAGTACCAGGGGACAAGAACTGAGACATATTTGAACCTGTCTCCCGATCACATGGTTGATCATACTCCGGGATCCACATGCATGTTTTAGCTGAAGGAAGAATCCCTTAAGCCTGGAGAGTTGAGAACCGTGGAATGGGTACCATGCAATATGACTTCAAAGGGTCTTCATTTGCACACCGAACCTCTCCAATCCTATCACTGCTGCATTTATGCCCCGGTACTCACGCTTGATTCTCTTTCAGAGACATAGCAATCCATAGGTTTTAAGATACTTACTGTCAGGTACATTATTAGGCGTTTAATATGGGGTTTTGAGTCCATTTCGTTGAGCAAGGAGTAGCTCTTGTCTATTCCATATTTGGCTTAAGGAACTTTATCTGTGCTCATTTCAATCTCTGGTTTTATGCAGCACCCCAACTCACCTTTCCCCTTAAACAAGCATAAGTAGGTTTTCTAAATTTGAGACCCTCTTCTGTTTTGTAATCCAGTTCCTGTGTAGCCAAGTTTACATTCCGTGTATTAGTGATATCTTATGATGTTTCTTTTTCTGTGTGACTTATTTCAGTTAGAATCATCATACGTGAATCCACTCATTATGCTGCTATGGGCCAGATGACATAGATTTCATTGCTGAGTGATATTACATTGTACGTAAGTACCACAATTTCTTTATCCATTTTTCACTTTCTGCGATATTGAACATGTACCGTAAACGAGGTTCTTGTAAACAGAGCCATCCCAAACTTTGGGGTGGCTGTGTCTTTTTTATTTTAATTTCCCTAAGCTATAGGACCATAAGTGGAAGTGCCCTAGGCTCTGTTGCTTTGTTTTTTAGATGTTTCAGGAAACACCATACACTTCTCCCGAGTGGCTGTTGGCAATTTACATCCCGCCCATCAGCATAACAAGGCTCCCAGTTCTCCATGGCCTGTCCTGCCTTTCTGGATTTTACACTTTTTACAGATGGCCCTTTTGACCCGGGGGAAGTGAGACTTCATTGTAGTGCAGATTTCCTTTGCAAGCTTGCATGGTTGGCCAAAAAGTGCGTATGCATTTTTTCCTGAATATATTCAGGAAAAAACGCATATGCCCTTTTTGGCCTAGTGCATCATTGTCGACGTTCTGCCTCTTTTCCTATGCTTTAAATGCAATTCCAATCTAACTCCTGAAATCGGTTTCCTGCAATTCTGCCCAGCTTTCAAGTCCTCTTGGCAGCCTTACTTCAGTATATTTTTGGACGATAGCTGTCATTTATAACTCTGCAGGTTTGTGAATTACAGTGCCCCTGAGCTCCTCTCTTCAGCTCGCTTTCTTGTGAGCTGTCCGCAACACCGCAGTATTGCCTCAGGCCCTAATCTTGTTCCGGCACGGCACGCTGAGCCTTTGGTTAATTCCTCTTCCTGGTGGGAAATGAGAGTTAAATTTGCCCGTCCAGACACCTCCAGCTAGTCTCTCATTGGTTCTCCCTATTCCTGTTCATCATCCGCGGAATTTGCAAACTGGGCCAAACAGGAGGTTAAAGGCACTGACTCTCCAAGTCGGGAGAGTGTTAGTAAAGTGTCTGGAATGTTGCACCCGATAACCAGGGGTTGAGAACTGAGACATGTTTGAACATGACTCACGATCACACTGTTGATCATAGTCTGGTTTCCAAATGCATGTTTAGCTGAAGGAAGAATCCCTTAAACCTGGAGAGTTGAGACCCGTGGAATGGGTACCATGCAATATGACTTCAAAGGGTCTTCATTTGCTCACCGAACCTCTCCAATCCTATCACTGCTGCATTTATGGCGCTGTACTCATGCTTGATTCTCTTTCAGAGACATAGCAATCCATAGGTTTTAAGATACTTACTGTCAGGTACATTATTAGGCGTTTAATATGGGGTTTTGAGTCCATTTCGTTGAGCAAGGAGTAGCTCTTGTCTATTCCAGATTTGGCTTAAGGAACTTTATCTGTGCTCATTTCAATCTCTGGTTTTATGCAGCACCCCAACTCACCTTTCCCCTTAAGCAAGCATAAGTTGGTTTTCTAAATTTGAGACCCTGTTCTCTTTTGTAATCCAGTTCCTGTGTAGCCAAGTTTTCATTCCGTGTATTAGTGATATCTTATGATGTTTCTTTTTCTGTGTGACTTATTTCAGTTAGAATCATCACACCTGAATCCACTTATTATGCTGTTACGGGCCTGATGACATAGATTTCATTGCTGAGTGATATTGAATTGTACGTAAGTACCACAACTTCTTTATCCATTTTTCGCTTTCTGCGATATTGAACTTGTACTGTAAAGGAGGTTTTGTAAACACAGCCATCCCAAACTTTGGGTTGGCTGTGTCTTTTTGATTTTAATTTCCCTAAGCTATAGGACCATAAGTGGAAGTGCCCTAGGCTCTGTTGCTTTGTTTTTTAGATGTTTCAGGAAACACCATACACTTCTCCCGAGTGGCTGTTGGCAATTTACATCCCGCCCATCAGCATAACAAGGCTCCCAGTTCTCCATGGCCTGTCCTGCCTTTCTGGATTTTACACTTTTTTCAGATGGCCCTTTTGACCAGGGGGAAGTGAGACTTCATTGTAGTGCAGATTTCCTTTGCAAGCTTGCTTGGTTGGCCAAAAAGGGCGTATGCGTTTTTTCCTGAATATATTCAAGAAAAAACGCATACGCCCTTTTTGGCCAAGTGCATCATTGTCTACGTTCTGCCTCTTTTCCTATGCTTTAAATGCAATTCCAGTCTACCTCCTGAAATCGGGTTCCTGCCATTCTGCCCTGCTTTCTAGTCCTCTTGGCAGCCTTACTTCAGTATATTTTTGGAGGATAGCTGTCATTTATAACTCTGCAGGTTTGTGAATTACAGTGCCCCTGAGCTCCTTTCTTCAACTCGCTTTCTTGTGAGCTGTCCGCAACACCGCAGGACTGCTTCAGGCCCTAATCTGGTTCCGGCACGGCACGCTGAGCCTTTGGTTAATTCCTCTTCCTGGTGGGAAATGAGAGTTAAATTTGCCCGTCCAGACACCTCCAGCTTGTCTCTCATCGGTTCTCCCTATTCCTGTTCATCTTTTGCAGAAATTTCAAACTGGGCCAAACAGGAGGTGAAAGGCACTGACTCTGCAAGTCGTCAGAGTGTTAGTAACGCATCTGGAATGTTGCACCCGAGTACCAGGGGACGAGAACTGAGACATATTGGAACACGTCTCCCGATCACACGGTGGATCATACTCTGGGTTCCACATGCATGTTTTAGCTGAAGGAAGAATCCCTTAAACCTGGAGAGTTGAGACCCGTGGAATGGGTACCATGCAATATGACTTCAAAGGGTCTTCATTGGCTCACCGAATGTATCCAATCCTATGACTGCGGCGTTTATGCCCCTGTACACATGCTTGATTCTCTTTCGGAGACATAGCAATCCATAGGTTTTAAGATACTTACTAGTCAGGTACATTCTTAGGCATTTAATTGGGGGTGTTGAGTCCATTTCCTTGAGCAAGGAGTAGCTCTTGTCTATTACATGTTTGGCTTAAGGAACTTTTTCTGTGCTCATGTCAATCTCTGGTTTTATGCAGCACCCCAACTCACCTTTCCTCTTAAGCAAGCATAAGTTGGTTTTCTAAATTTGAGACCCTGTTCTGTTTTGTAATTGAGTTCCTGTGTAGCCAAGTTTACATTCAGTGTATTAGTGATATCTTATGATGTTTCTTTTTCTGTGTGACTTATTTCAGTTAGAAACATCATACCTGAATCCACTCATTATGCTGCTACGGGCCTGATGACATAGATTTCATTGCTGAGTGATATTGCATTGTACATAAGTACCACAACTTCTTTGTCCATTTTTCACTTTCTGCGATATTGAACTTGTACCGTAAACTAGGTTCTTGTAAACAGAGCCATCCAAAACTTTGGGGTGGCTGTGTCTTTTTGATTTTAATTTCCCTAAGCTATAGGACCATAAGTGGAAGTGCCCTAGGCTCTGTTGCTTTGTTTTTTAGATGTTTCAGGAAACACCATACACTTCTCCCGAGTGGCTGTTGGCAATTTACATCCTGCCCATCAGCATAACAAGGCTCCCATTTCTCCATGGCCTGTCCTGCCTTTCTGGATTTTACACTTTTTTCAGATGGCCCTTTTGACAGGGGGGAAGTGAGACTTCATTGTAGTGCAGATTTCCTTTGCAAGCTTGCTTGGTTGGCCAAAAAGGGCGTATGCGTTTTTTCCTGAATATATTCAGGAAAAAACGCATACGCCCTTTTTGGCCAAGTGCATCATTGTGGACGTTCTGCCTCTTTTCCTATGCTTTAAATGCAATTCCAGTCCACCTCCTGAAATTGGTTTCCTGCAATTCTGCCCCGCTTTCAAGTCCTCTTGGCAGCCTTACTTCAGTATATTTTTGGACGATAGCTGTCATTTATAACTCTGCAGGTTTGTGAATTACAGTGCCCCTGAGCTCCTTTCTTCAACTCGATTTCTTGTGAGCTGGCCGCAACACCGCAGGATTGCTTCAGGCCCTAATCTGGTTCTGGCATGGCACGCTGAGCCTTTGGTTAATTCCTCTTCCTGGTGGGAAATGAGAGTTAAATTTTCCCGTCCAGACACCTCCAGCTAGTCTCTCATTGGTTCTCCCTATTCCTGTTCATCTTCCGCGGAATTTGCAAACTGGGCCAAACAGGAGGTTAAAGGCACTGACTCTCCAAGTCGGGAGAGTGTTAGTAAAGCATCTGGAATGTTGCACCCGAGTACCAGGGGACGAGACCTGAGACATATTTCAACACGTCTCCCGATCACATGGTTGATCATACTCTGGGTTCCACATGCATGTTTTAGCTGAAGGAAGAATCCCTTAAACCTGGAGAGTTGAGACCCGTGGAATGGGTACCATGCAATATGACTTCAAAGGGTCTTCATTTGCTCACCAAAACTCTCCAATCCTATCACTGCTGCGTTTTTGCCCCTGTACTCACGATTGATTCACTTTCAGAGACATAGCAATCCATAGGTTTTAAGGTACTTACTAGTCAGGTACATTATTAGGCGTTTAATATGGGGTTTTGAGTCCATTTCGTTGAGCAAGGAGTAGCTCTTGTCTATTACATATTTGGCTTAAGGAACTTTATCTGTGCTCATTTCAATCTCTGGTTTTATGCAGCACCCCAACTCACCTTTCCCCTTAAGCAAGCATAAGTTGGTTTTCTAAATTTGGGACCATGTTCTGTTTTGAAATTCAGTTCCTGTGTAGCCAAGTTTACATTCCGTGTATTAGTGATATCTTATGATGTTTCTTTTTCTGTGTGACTTATTTCAGTTAGAATCATCATACCTGAATCCACGCATTATGCTGCTATGGGCCTGATGACATAGATGTCATTGCTGAGTGATATTGCATTGTACGTAAGTACCACAACTTCTTTATCCATTTTTCGCTTTATGCGATATTGAACTTGTACCGTAAACGAGTTTCTTGTAAACAGAGCCATCCCAAACTTTGGGGTGGCTGTGTCTTTTTGATTTTAATTTCCCTAAGCTATAGGACCATAAGTGGAAGTGCCCAAGGCTCTGTTGCTTTGTTTTTTAGATGTTTCAGGAAACACCATACACTTCTCCCGAGTGGCTGTTGGCAATTTACATCCCGCCCATCAGCATAACAAGGCTCCCAGTTCTCCATGGCCTGTCCTGCCTTTCTGGATTTTACACTTTTTTCAGATGGCCCTTTTGACGGGGGGGAAGTGAGACTTCATTGTAGTGCAGATTTCCTTTGCAAGCTTGCTTGGTTGGCCAAAAAGGGCGTATGCGTTTTTTCCTGAATATATTCAGGAAAAAACGCATACAACCTTTTTGGCCAAGTGCATCATTGTCGACCTTCTGCCTCTTTTCCTATGCTTTAAATGCAATTCCAGTCTACCTCCTGAAATCGGTTTCCTGCAATTCTGCCCGGCTTTCAAGTCCTCTTGGCAGACTTACTTCAGTATATTTTTGGATGATAGCTGTCATTTATAACTCTGCAGGTTTGTGAATTACAGTGCCCCTGAGCTCCTTTCTTCAACTCGCTTTCTTGTGAGCTGGCCGCAACACCGCAGGATTGCTTCAGGCCCTAATCTGGTTCCGGCACGGCATGCTGAGCCTTTGGTTAATTCCTCTTCCTGGTGGGAAATGAGAGTTAAATTTTCCCGTCCAGACACCTCCAGCTAGTCTCTCATTGGTTCTCCCTATTCCTGTTCATCTTCCGCGGAATTTGCAAACTGGGCCAAACAGGAGGTTAAAGGCACTGACTCTCCAAGTCGGGAGAGTGTTAGTAAAGCATCTGGAATGTTGCACCCGAGTACCAGGGGACGAGAACTGAGACATATTTCAACACGTCTCCCGATCACACGGTTGATCATACTCTGGGTTCCACATGCATGTTTTAGCTGAAGGAAGAATCCCTTAAACCTGGAGAGTTGAGACCCGTGGAATGGGTACCATGCAATATGACTTCAAAGGGTCTTCATTTGCTCACCAAAACTCTCCAATCCTATCACTGCTGCGTTTTTGCCCCTGTACTCACGATTGATTCACTTTCAGAGACATAGCAATCCATAGGTTTTAAGATACTTACTAGTCAGGTACATTATTAGGTGTTTAATATGGGGTTTTGAGTCCATTTCGTTGAGCAAGGAGTAGCTCTTGTCTATTACATATTTGGCTTAAGGAACTTTATCTGTGCTCATTTCAGTCTCTGGTTTTATGCAGCACCCCAACTCACCTTTCCCCTTAAGCAAGCATAAGTTGATTTTCTAAATTTGGGACCATGTTCTGTTTTGAAATTCAGTTCCTGTGTAGCCAAGTTTACCTTCCGTGTATTAGTGATATCTTATGATGTTTCTTTTTCTGTGTGACTTATTTCAGTTAGAATCATCATACCTGAATCCACTCGTTATGCTGCTATGGGCCTGATGACATAGATGTCATTGCTGAGTGATATTGCATTGTACGTAAGTACCACAACTTCTTTATCCATTTTTCGCTTTATGCGATATTGAACTTGTACCGTAAATGAGGTTCTTGTAAACAGAGCCGTCCCAAACTTTGGGGTGGCTGTGTCTTTTTGATTTTAATTTCCCTAAGCTATAGGACCATAAGTGGAAGTGCCCTAGGCTCTGTTGCTTTGTTTTTTAGATGTTTCAGGAAACACCATACACTTCTCCCGAGTGGCTGTTGGCAATTTACATCCCGCCCATCAGCATAACAAGGCTCCCAGTTCTCCATGGCCTGTCCTGCCTTTCTGGATTTTACACTTTTTTCAGATGGCCCTTTTGACGGGGGGGAAGTGAGACTTCATTGTAGTGCAGATTTCCTTTGCAAGCTTGCTTGGTTGGCCAAAAAGGGCGTATGCGTTTTTTCCTGAATATATTCAGGAAAAAACGCATACGCCCTTTTTGGCCAAGTGCATCATTGTCGACCTTCTGCCTCTTTTCCTATGCTTTAAATGCAATTCCAGTCTACCTCCTGAAATCGGTTTCCTGCAATTCTGCCCGGCTTTCAAGTCCTCTTGGCAGCCTTACTCCAGTATATTTTTGGATGATAGCTGTCATTTATAACTCTGCAGGTTTGTGAATTACAGTGCCCCTGAGCTCCTTTCTTCAACTCGCTTTCTTGTGAGCTGGCCGCAACACCGCAGGATTGCTTCAGGCCCTAATCTGGTTCCGGCATGGCACGCTGAGCCTTTGGTTAATTCCTCTTCCTGGTGGGAAATGAGAGTTAAATTTTCCCGTCCAGACACCTCCAGCTAGTCTCTCATTGGTTCTCCCTATTCCTGTTCATCTTCCGCGGAATTTGCAAACTGGGCCAAACAGGAGGTTAAAGGCACTGACTCTCCAAGTCGGGAGAGTGTTAGTAAAGCATCTGGAATATTGCACCCGAGTACCAGGGGACGAGAACTGAGACATATTTCAACACGTCTCCCGATCACACGGTTGATCATACTCTGGGTTCCACATGCATGTTTTAGCTGAAGGAAGAATCCCTTAAACCTGGAGAGTTGAGACCCGTGGAATGGGTACCATGCAATATGACTTCAAAGGGTCTTCATTTGCTCACCAAAACTCTCCAATCCTATCACTGCTGCGTTTTTGCCCCTGTACTCACGATTGATTCACTTTCAGAGACATAGCAATCCATAGGTTTTAAGATACTTACTAGTCAGGTACATTATTAGGCGTTTAATATGGGGTTTTGAGTCCATTTCGTTGAGCAAGGAGTAGCTCTTGTCTATTACATATTTGGCTTAAGGAACTTTATCTGTGCTCATTTCAATCTCTGGTTTTATGCAGCACCCCAACTCACCTTTCCCCTTAAGCAAGCATAAGTTGATTTTCTAAATTTGGGACCATGTTCTGTTTTGAAATTCAGTTCCTGTGTAGCCAAGTTTACATTCCGTGTATTAGTGATATCTTATGATGTTTCTTTTTCTGTGTGACTTATTTCAGTTAGAATCATCATACCTGAATCCACGGATTATGCTGCTATGGGCCTGATGACATAGATGTCATTGCTGAGTGATATTGCATTGTACGTAAGTACCACAACTTCTTTATCCATTTTTCGCTTTATGCGATATTGAACTTGTACCGTAAACGAGTTTCTTGTAAACAGAGCCATCCCAAACTTTGGGGTGGCTGTGTCTTTTTGATTTTAATTTCCCTAAGCTATAGGACCATAAGTGGAAGTGCCCTAGGCTCTGTTGCTTTGTTTTTTAGATGTTTCAGGAAACACCATACACTTCTCCCGTGTGGCTGTTGGCAATTTACATCCCGCCCATCAGCATAACAAGGCTCCCAGTTCTCCATGGCCTGTCCTGCCTTTCTGGATTTTACACTTTTTTCAGATGGCCCTTTTGACGGGGGGGAAGTGAGACTTCATTGTAGTGCAGATTTCCTTTGCAAGCTTGCTTGGTTGGCCAAAAAGGGCGTATGCGTTTTTTCCTGAATATATTCAGGAAAAAACGCATACGCCCTTTTTGGCCAAGTGCATCATTGTCGACCTTCTGCCTCTTTTCCTATGCTTTAAATGCAATTCCAGTCTACCTCCTGAAATCGGTTTCCTGCAATTCTGCCTGGCTTTCAAGTCCTCTTGGCAGCCTTACTTCAGTATATTTTTGGATGATAGCTGTCATTTATAACTCTGCAGGTTTGTGAATTACAGTGCCCCTGAGCTCCTTTCTTCAACTCGCTTTCTTGTGAGCTGGCCGCAACACCGCAGGATTGCTTCAGGCCCTAATCTTGTTCCCGCATGGCACGCTGAGCCTTTGGTTAATTCCTCTTCCTGGTGGGAAATGAGAGTTAAATTTTCCCGTCCAGACACCTCCAGCTAGTCTCTCATTGGTTCTCCCTATTCCTGTTCATCTTCCGCGGAATTTGCAAACTGGGCCAAACAGGAGGTTAAAGGCACTGACTCTCCAAGTCGGGAGAGTGTTAGTAAAGCATCTGGAATGTTGCACCCGAGTACCAGGGGACGAGAACTGAGACATATTTCAACACGTCTCCCGATCACACGGTTGATCATACTCTGGGTTCCACATGCATGTTTTAGCTGAAGGAAGAATCCCTTAAACCTGGAGAGTTGAGACCCGTGGAATGGGTACCATGCAATATGACTTCAAAGGGTCTTCATTTGCTCACCAAAACTCTCCAATCCTATCACTGCTGCGTTTTTGCCCCTGTACTCACGATTGATTCACTTTCAGAGACATAGCAATCCATAGGTTTTAAGATACTTACTAGTCAGGTACATTATTAGGCGTTTAATATGGGGTTTTGAGTCCATTTCGTTGAGCAAGGAGTAGCTCTTGTCTATTACATATTTGGCTTAAGGAACTTTATCTGTGCTCATTTCAATCTCTGGTTTTATGCAGCACCCCAACTCACCTTTCCCCTTAAGCAAGCATAAGTTGATTTTCTAAATTTGGGACCATGTTCTGTTTTGAAATTCAGTTCCTGTGTAGCCAAGTTTACATTCCGTGTATTAGTGATATCTTATGATGTTTCTTTTTCTGTGTGACTTATTTCAGTTAGAATCATCATACCTGAATCCACTCATTATGCTGCTATGGGCCTGATGACATAGATGTCATTGCTGAGTGATATTGCATTGTACGTAAGTACCACAACTTCTTTATCCATTTTTCGCTTTATGCGATATTGAACTTGTACCGTAAACGAGTTTCTTGTAAACAGAGCCATCCCAAACTTTGGGGTGGCTGTGTCTTTTTGATTTTAATTTCCCTAAGCTATAGGACCATAAGTGGAAGTGCCCTAGGCTCTGTTGCTTTGTTTTTTAGATATTTCAGGAAACACCATACACTTCTCCCGAGTGGCTGTTGGCAATTTACATCCCGCCCATCAGCATAACAAGGCTCCCAGTTCTCCATGGCCTGTCCTGCCTTTCTGGATTTTACACTTTTTTCAGATGGCCCTTTTGACGGGGGGGAAGTGAGACTTCATTGTAGTGCAGATTTCCTTTGCAAGCTTGCTTGGTTGGCCAAAAAGGGCGTATGCGTTTTTTCCTGAATATATTCAGGAAAAAACGCATACGCCCTTTTTGGCCAAGTGCATCATTGTCGACCTTCTGCCTCTTTTCCTATGCTTTAAATGCAATTCCAGTCTACCTCCTGAAATCGGTTTCCTGCAATTCTGCCCGGCTTTCAAGTCCTCTTGGCAGCCTTACTTCAGTATATTTTTGGATGATAGCTGTCATTTATAACTCTGCAGGTTTGTGAATTACAGTGCCCCTGAGCTCCTTTCTTCAACTCGCTTTCTTGTGAGCTGGCCGCAACACCGCAGGATTGCTTCAGGCCCTAATCTGGTTCCGGCATGGCACGCTGAGCCTTTGGTTAATTCCTCTTCCTGGTGGGAAATGAGAGTTAAATTTTCCCGTCCAGACACCTCCAGCTAGTCTCTCATTGGTTCTCCCTATTCCTGTTCATCTTCCGCGGAATTTGCAAACTGGGCCAAACAGGAGGTTAAAGGCACTGACTCTCCAAGTCGGGAGAGTGTTAGTAAAGCATCTGGAATGTTGCACCCGAGTACCAGGGGACGAGAACTGAGACATATTTCAACACGTCTCCCGATCACACGGTTGATCATACTCTGGGTTCCACATGCATGTTTTAGCTGAAGGAAGAATCCCTTAAACCTGGAGAGTTGAGACCCGTGGAATGGGTACCATGCAATATGACTTCAAAGGGTCTTCATTTGCTCACCAAAACTCTCCAATCCTATCACTGCTGCGTTTTTGCCCCTGTACTCACGATTGATTCACTTTCAGAGACATAGCAATCCATAGGTTTTAAGATACTTACTAGTCAGGTACATTATTAGGCGTTTAATATGGGGTTTTGAGTCCATTTCGTTGAGCAAGGAGTAGCTCTTGTCTATTACATATTTGGCTTAAGGAACTTTATCTGTGCTCATTTCAATCTCTGGTTTTATGCAGCACCCCAACTCACCTTTCCCCTTAAGCAAGCATAAGTTGATTTTCTAAATTTGGGACCATGTTCTGTTTTGAAATTCAGTTCCTGTGTAGCCAAGTTTACATTCCGTGTATTAGTGATATCTTATGATGTTTCTTTTTCTGTGTGACTTATTTCAGTTAGAATCATCATACCTGAATCCACTCATTATGCTGCTATGGGCCTGATGACATAGATGTCATTGCTGAGTGATATTGCATTGTACGTAAGTACCACAACTTCTTTATCCATTTTTCGCTTTATGCGATATTGAACTTGTACCGTAAACGAGTTTCTTGTAAACAGAGCCATCCCAAACTTTGGGGTGGCTGTGTCTTTTTGATTTCAATTTCCCTAAATTATAGGACCATAAGTGGAAGTGCCCTAGGCTCTGTTGCTTTGTTTTTTAGATGTTTCAGGAAACACCATACACTTCTCCCGAGTGGCTGTTGGCAATTTACATCCCGCCCATCAGCATAACAAGGCTCCCAGTTCTCCATGGCCTGTCCTGCCTTTCTGGATTTTACACTTTTTTCAGATGGCCCTTTTGACGGGGGGGAAGTGAGACTTCATTGTAGTGCAGATTTCCTTTGCAAGCTTGCTTGGTTGGCCAAAAAGGGCGTATGCGTTTTTTCCTGAATATATTCAGGAAAAAACGCATACGCCCTTTTTGGCCAAGTGCATCATTGTCGACCTTCTGCCTCTTTTCCTATGCTTTAAATGCAATTCCAGTCTACCTCCTGAAATCGGTTTCCTGCAATTCTGCCCGGCTTTCAAGTCCTCTTGGCAGCCTTACTGCAGTATATTTTTGGATGATAGCTGTCATTTATAACTCTGCAGGTTTGTGAATTACAGTGCCCCTGAGCTCCTTTCTTCAACTCGCTTTCTTGTGAGCTGGCCGCAACACCGCAGGATTGCTTCAGGCCCTAATCTGGTTCCGGCATGGCACGCTGAGCCTTTGGTTAATTCCTCTTCCTGGTGGGAAATGAGAGTTAAATTTTCCCGTCCAGACACCTCCAGCTAGTCTCTCATTGGTTCTCCCTATTTCTGTTCATCTTCCGCGGAATTTGCAAACTGGGCCAAACAGGAGGTTAAAGGCACTGACTCTCCAAGTCGGGAGAGTGTTAGTAAAGCATCTGGAATGTTGCACCCGAGTACCAGGGGACGAGAACTGAGACATATTTCAACACGTCTCCCGATCACACGGTTGATCATATTCTGGGTTCCACATGCATGTTTTAGCTGAAGGAAGAATCCCTTAAACCTGGAGAGTTGAGACCCGTGGAATGGGTACCATGCAATATGACTTCAAAGGGTCTTCATTTGCTCACCAAAACTCTCCAATCCTATCACTGCTGCGTTTTTGCCCCTGTACTCACGATTGATTCACTTTCAGAGACATAGCAATCCATAGGTTTTAAGATACTTACTAGTCAGGTACATTATTAGGCGTTTAATATGGGGTGTTGAGTCCATTTCGTTGAGCAAGGAGTAGCTCTTGTCTATTACATATTTGGCTTAAGGAACTTTATCTGTGCTCATTTCAATCTCTGGTTTTATGCAGCACCCCAACTCACCTTTCCCCTTAAGCAAGCATAAGTTGATTTTCTAAATTTGGGACCATGTTCTGTTTTGAAATTCAGTTCCTGTGTAGCCAAGTTTACATTCCGTGTATTAGTGATATCTTATGATGTTTCTTTTTCTGTGTGACTTATTTCAGTTAGAATCATCATACCTGAATCCACTCATTATGCTGCTATGGGCCTGATGACATAGATGTCATTGCTGAGTGATATTGCATTGTACGTAAGTACCACAACTTCTTTATCCATTTTTCGCTTTATGCGATATTGAACTTGTACCGTAAATGAGTTTCTTGTAAACAGAGCCATCCCAAACTTTGGGGTGGCTGTGTCTTTTTGATTTCAATTTCCCTAAACTATAGGACCATAAGTGGAAGTGCCCTAGGCTCTGTTGCTTTGTTTTTTAGATGTTTCAGGAAACACCATACACTTCTCCCGAGTGGCTGTTGGCAATTTACATCCCGCCCATCAGCATAACAAGGCTCCCAGTTCTCCATGGCCTGTCCTGCCTTTCTGGATTTTACACTTTTTTCAGATGGCCCTTTTGACGGGGGGGAAGTGAGACTTCATTGTAGTGCAGATTTCCTTTGCAAGCTTGCTTGGTTGGCCAAAAAGGGCGTATGCGTTTTTTCCTGAATATATTCAGGAAAAAACGCATACGCCCTTTTTGGCCAAGTGCATCATTGTCGACCTTCTGCCTCTTTTCCTATGCTTTAAATGCAATTCCAGTCTACCTCCTGAAATCGGTTTCCTGCAATTCTGCCCGGCTTTCAAGTCCTCTTGGCAGCCTTACTTCAGTATATTTTTGGATGATAGCTGTCATTTATAACTCTGCAGGTTTGTGAATTACAGTGCCCCTGAGCTCCTTTCTTCAACTCGCTTTCTTGTGAGCTGGCCGCAACACCGCAGGATTGCTTCAGGCCCTAATCTGGTTCCGGCATGGCACGCTGAGCCTTTGGTTAATTCCTCTTCCTGGTGGGAAATGAGAGTTAAATTTTCCCGTCCAGACACCTCCAGCTAGTCTCTCATTGGTTCTCCCTATTTCTGTTCATCTTCCGCGGAATTTGCAAACTGGGCCAAACAGGAGGTTAAAGGCACTGACTCTCCAAGTCGGGAGAGTGTTAGTAAAGCATCTGGAATGTTGCACCCGAGTACCAGGGGACGAGAACTGAGACATATTTCAACACGTCTCCCGATCACACGGTTGATCATATTCTGGGTTCCACATGCATGTTTTAGCTGAAGGAAGAATCCCTTAAACCTGGAGAGTTGAGACCCGTGGAATGGGTACCATGCAATATGACTTCAAAGGGTCTTCATTTGCTCACCAAAACTCTCCAATCCTATCACTGCTGCGTTTTTGCCCCTGTACTCACGATTGATTCACTTTCAGAGACATAGCAATCCATAGGTTTTAAGATACTTACTAGTCAGGTACATTATTAGGCGTTTAATATGGGGTGTTGAGTCCATTTCGTTGAGCAAGGAGTAGCTCTTGTCTATTACATATTTGGCTTAAGGAACTTTATCTGTGCTCATTTCAATCTCTGGTTTTATGCAGCACCCCAACTCACCTTTCCCCTTAAGCAAGCATAAGTTGATTTTCTAAATTTGGGACCATGTTCTGTTTTGAAATTCAGTTCCTGTGTAGCCAAGTTTACATTCCGTGTATTAGTGATATCTTATGATGTTTCTTTTTCTGTGTGACTTATTTCAGTTAGAATCATCATACCTGAATCCACTCATTATGCTGCTATGGGCCTGATGACATAGATGTCATTGCTGAGTGATATTGCATTGTACGTAAGTACCACAACTTCTTTATCCATTTTTCGCTTTATGCGATATTGAACTTGTACCGTAAATGAGTTTCTTGTAAACAGAGCCATCCCAAACTTTGGGGTGGCTGTGTCTTTTTGATTTCAATTTCCCTAAACTATAGGACCATAAGTGGAAGTGCCCTAGGCTCTGTTGCTTTGTTTTTTAGATGTTTCAGGAAACACCATACACTTCTCCCGAGTGGCTGTTGGCAATTTACATCCCGCCCATCAGCATAACAAGGCTCCCAGTTCTCCATGGCCTGTCCTGCCTTTCTGGATTTTACACTTTTTTCAGATGGCCCTTTTGACGGGGGGGAAGTGAGACTTCATTGTAGTGCAGATTTCCTTTGCAAGCTTGCTTGGTTGGCCAAAAAGGGCGTATGCGTTTTTTCCTGAATATATTCAGGAAAAAACGCATACGCCCTTTTTGGCCAAGTGCATCATTGTCGACCTTCTGCCTCTTTTCCTATGCTTTAAATGCAATTCCAGTCTACCTCCTGAAATCGGTTTCCTGCAATTCTGCCCGGCTTTCAAGTCCTCTTGGCAGCCTTACTGCAGTATATTTTTGGATGATAGCTGTCATTTATAACTCTGCAGGTTTGTGAATTACAGTGCCCCTGAGCTCCTTTCTTCAACTCGCTTTCTTGTGAGCTGGCCGCAACACCGCAGGATTGCTTCAGGCCCTAATCTGGTTCCGGCATGGCACGCTGAGCCTTTGGTTAATTCCTCTTCCTGGTGGGAAATGAGAGTTAAATTTTCCCGTCCAGACACCTCCAGCTAGTCTCTCATTGGTTCTCCCTATTTCTGTTCATCTTCCGCGGAATTTGCAAACTGGGCCAAACAGGAGGTTAAAGGCACTGACTCTCCAAGTCGGGAGAGTGTTAGTAAAGCATCTGGAATGTTGCACCCGAGTACCAGGGGACGAGAACTGAGACATATTTCAACACGTCTCCCGATCACACGGTTGATCATATTCTGGGTTCCACATGCATGTTTTAGCTGAAGGAGAATCCCTTAAACCTGGAGAGTTGAGACCCGTGGAATGGGTACCATGCAATATGACTTCAAAGGGTCTTCATTTGCTCACCAAAACTCTCCAATCCTATCACTGCTGCGTTTTTGCCCCTGTACTCACGATTGATTCACTTTCAGAGACATAGCAATCCATAGGTTTTAAGACACTTACTAGTCAGGTACATTATTAGGCGTTTGATATGGGGTTTTGAGTCCATTTCGTTGAGCAAGGAGTAGCTCTTGTCTATTACATATTTGGCTTAAGGAACTTTATCTGTGCTCATTTCAATCTCTGGTTTTATGCAGCACCCCAACTCACCTTTCCCCTTAAGCAAGCATAAGTTGATTTTCTAAATTTGGGACCATGTTCTGTTTTGAAATTCAGTTCCTGTGTAGCCAAGTTTACATTCCGTGTATTAGTGATATCTTATGATGTTTCTTTTTCTGTGTGACTTATTTCAGTTAGAATCATCATACCTGAATCCACTCATTATGCTGCTATGGGCCTGATGACATAGATGTCATTGCTGAGTGATATTGCATTGTACGTAAGTACCACAACTTCTTTATCCATTTTTCGCTTTATGCGATATTGAACTTGTACCGTAAACGAGTTTCTTGTAAACAGAGCCATCCCAAACTTTGGGGTGGCTGTGTCTTTTTGATTTCAATTTCCCTAAATTATAGGACCATAAGTGGAAGTGCCCTAGGCTCTGTTGCTTTGTTTTTTAGATGTTTCAGGAAACACCATACACTTCTCCCGAGTGGCTGTTGGCAATTTACATCCCGCCCATCAGCATAACAAGGCTCCCAGTTCTCCATGGCCTGTCCTGCCTTTCTGGATTTTACACTTTTTTCAGATGGCCCTTTTGACGGGGGGGAAGTGAGACTTCATTGTAGTGCAGATTTCCTTTGCAAGCTTGCTTGGTTGGCCAAAAAGGGCGTATGCGTTTTTTCCTGAATATATTCAGGAAAAAACGCATACGCCCTTTTTGGCCAAGTGCATCATTGTCGACCTTCTGCCTCTTTTCCTATGCTTTAAATGCAATTCCAGTCTACCTCCTGAAATCGGTTTCCTGCAATTCTGCCCGGCTTTCAAGTCCTCTTGGCAGCCTTACTGCAGTATATTTTTGGATGATAGCTGTCATTTATAACTCTGCAGGTTTGTGAATTACAGTGCCCCTGAGCTCCTTTCTTCAACTCGCTTTCTTGTGAGCTGGCCGCAACACCGCAGGATTGCTTCAGGCCCTAATCTGGTTCCGGCATGGCACGCTGAGCCTTTGGTTAATTCCTCTTCCTGGTGGGAAATGAGAGTTAAATTTTCCCGTCCAGACACCTCCAGCTAGTCTCTCATTGGTTCTCCCTATTTCTGTTCATCTTCCGCGGAATTTGCAAACTGGGCCAAACAGGAGGTTAAAGGCACTGACTCTCCAAGTCGGGAGAGTGTTAGTAAAGCATCTGGAATGTTGCACCCGAGTACCAGGGGACGAGAACTGAGACATATTTCAACACGTCTCCCGATCACACGGTTGATCATATTCTGGGTTCCACATGCATGTTTTAGCTGAAGGAAGAATCCCTTAAACCTGGAGAGTTGAGACCCGTGGAATGGGTACCATGCAATATGACTTCAAAGGGTCTTCATTTGCTCACCAAAACTCTCCAATCCTATCACTGCTGCGTTTTTGCCCCTGTACTCACGATTGATTCACTTTCAGAGACATAGCAATCCATAGGTTTTAAGATACTTACTAGTCAGGTACATTATTAGGCGTTTAATATGGGGTGTTGAGTCCATTTCGTTGAGCAAGGAGTAGCTCTTGTCTATTACATATTTGGCTTAAGGAACTTTATCTGTGCTCATTTCAATCTCTGGTTTTATGCAGCACCCCAACTCACCTTTCCCCTTAAGCAAGCATAAGTTGATTTTCTAAATTTGGGACCATGTTCTGTTTTGAAATTCAGTTCCTGTGTAGCCAAGTTTACATTCCGTGTATTAGTGATATCTTATGATGTTTCTTTTTCTGTGTGACTTATTTCAGTTAGAATCATCATACCTGAATCCACTCATTATGCTGCTATGGGCCTGATGACATAGATGTCATTGCTGAGTGATATTGCATTGTACGTAAGTACCACAACTTCTTTATCCATTTTTCGCTTTATGCGATATTGAACTTGTACCGTAAACGAGTTTCTTGTAAACAGAGCCATCCCAAACTTTGGGGTGGCTGTGTCTTTTTGATTTCAATTTCCCTAAACTATAGGACCATAAGTGGAAGTGCCCTAGGCTCTGTTGCTTTGTTTTTTAGATGTTTCAGGAAACACCATACACTTCTCCCGAGTGGCTGTTGGCAATTTACATCCCGCCCATCAGCATAACAAGGCTCCCAGTTCTCCATGGCCTGTCCTGCCTTTCTGGATTTTACACTTTTTTCAGATGGCCCTTTTGACGGGGGGGAAGTGAGACTTCATTGTAGTGCAGATTTCCTTTGCAAGCTTGCTTGGTTGGCCAAAAAGGGCATATGCGTTTTTTCCTGAATATATTCAGGAAAAAACGCATACGCCCTTTTTGGCCAAGTGCATCATTGTCGACCTTCTGCCTCTTTTCCTATGCTTTAAATGCAATTCCAGTCTACCTCCTGAAATCGGTTTCCTGCAATTCTGCCCGGCTTTCAAGTCCTCTTGGCAGCCTTACTGCAGTATATTTTTGGATGATAGCTGTCATTTATAACTCTGCAGGTTTGTGAATTACAGTGCCCCTGAGCTCCTTTCTTCAACTCGCTTTCTTGTGAGCTGGCCGCAACACCGCAGGATTGCTTCAGGCCCTAATCTGGTTCCGGCATGGCACGCTGAGCCTTTGGTTAATTCCTCTTCCTGGTGGGAAATGAGAGTTAAATTTTCCCGTCCAGACACCTCCAGCTAGTCTCTCATTGGTTCTCCCTATTTCTGTTCATCTTCCGCGGAATTTGCAAACTGGGCCAAACAGGAGGTTAAAGGCACTGACTCTCCAAGTCGGGAGAGTGTTAGTAAAGCATCTGGAATGTTGCACCCGAGTACCAGGGGACGAGAACTGAGACATATTTCAACACGTCTCCCGATCACACGGTTGATCATATTCTGGGTTCCACATGCATGTTTTAGCTGAAGGAAGAATCCCTTAAACCTGGAGAGTTGAGACCCGTGGAATGGGTACCATGCAATATGACTTCAAAGGGTCTTCATTTGCTCACCAAAACTCTCCAATCCTATCACTGCTGCGTTTTTGCCCCTGTACTCACGATTGATTCACTTTCAGAGACATAGCAATCCATAGGTTTTAAGATACTTACTAGTCAGGTACATTATTAGGCGTTTAATATGGGGTGTTGAGTCCATTTCGTTGAGCAAGGAGTAGCTCTTGTCTATTACATATTTGGCTTAAGGAACTTTATCTGTGCTCATTTCAATCTCTGGTTTTATGCAGCACCCCAACTCACCTTTCCCCTTAAGCAAGCATAAGTTGATTTTCTAAATTTGGGACCATGTTCTGTTTTGAAATTCAGTTCCTGTGTAGCCAAGTTTACATTCCGTGTATTAGTGATATCTTATGATGTTTCTTTTTCTGTGTGACTTATTTCAGTTAGAATCATCATACCTGAATCCACTCATTATGCTGCTATGGGCCTGATGACATAGATGTCATTGCTGAGTGATATTGCATTGTACGTAAGTACCACAACTTCTTTATCCATTTTTCGCTTTATGCGATATTGAACTTGTACCGTAAACGAGTTTCTTGTAAACAGAGCCATCCCAAACTTTGGGGTGGCTGTGTCTTTTTGATTTCAATTTCCCTAAACTATAGGACCATAAGTGGAAGTGCCCTAGGCTCTGTTGCTTTGTTTTTTAGATGTTTCAGGAAACACCATACACTTCTCCCGAGTGGCTGTTGGCAATTTACATCCCGCCCATCAGCATAACAAGGCTCCCAGTTCTCCATGGCCTGTCCTGCCTTTCTGGATTTTACACTTTTTTCAGATGGCCCTTTTGACGGGGGGGAAGTGAGACTTCATTGTAGTGCAGATTTCCTTTGCAAGCTTGCTTGGTTGGCCAAAAAGGGCGTATGCGTTTTTTCCTGAATATATTCAGGAAAAAACGCATACGCCCTTTTTGGCCAAGTGCATCATTGTCGACCTTCTGCCTCTTTTCCTATGCTTTAAATGCAATTCCAGTCTACCTCCTGAAATCGGTTTCCTGCAATTCTGCCCGGCTTTCAAGTCCTCTTGGCAGCCTTACTGCAGTATATTTTTGGATGATAGCTGTCATTTATAACTCTGCAGGTTTGTGAATTACAGTGCCCCTGAGCTCCTTTCTTCAACTCGCTTTCTTGTGAGCTGGCCGCAACACCGCAGGATTGCTTCAGGCCCTAATCTGGTTCCGGCATGGCACGCTGAGCCTTTGGTTAATTCCTCTTCCTGGTGGGAAATGAGAGTTAAATTTTCCCGTCCAGACACCTCCAGCTAGTCTCTCATTGGTTCTCCCTATTTCTGTTCATCTTCCGCGGAATTTGCAAACTGGGCCAAACAGGAGGTTAAAGGCACTGACTCTCCAAGTCGGGAGAGTGTTAGTAAAGCATCTGGAATGTTGCACCCGAGTACCAGGGGACGAGAACTGAGACATATTTCAACACGTCTCCCGATCACACGGTTGATCATATTCTGGGTTCCACATGCATGTTTTAGCTGAAGGAAGAATCCCTTAAACCTGGAGAGTTGAGACCCGTGGAATGGGTACCATGCAATATGACTTCAAAGGGTCTTCATTTGCTCACCAAAACTCTCCAATCCTATCACTGCTGCGTTTTTGCCCCTGTACTCACGATTGATTCACTTTCAGAGACATAGCAATCCATAGGTTTTAAGATACTTACTAGTCAGGTACATTATTAGGCGTTTAATATGGGGTGTTGAGTCCATTTCGTTGAGCAAGGAGTAGCTCTTGTCTATTACATATTTGGCTTAAGGAACTTTATCTGTGCTCATTTCAATCTCTGGTTTTATGCAGCACCCCAACTCACCTTTCCCCTTAAGCAAGCATAAGTTGATTTTCTAAATTTGGGACCATGTTCTGTTTTGAAATTCAGTTCCTGTGTAGCCAAGTTTACATTCCGTGTATTAGTGATATCTTATGATGTTTCTTTTTCTGTGTGACTTATTTCAGTTAGAATCATCATACCTGAATCCACTCATTATGCTGCTATGGGCCTGATGACATAGATGTCATTGCTGAGTGATATTGCATTGTACGTAAGTACCACAACTTCTTTATCCATTTTTCGCTTTATGCGATATTGAACTTGTACCGTAAACGAGTTTCTTGTAAACAGAGCCATCCCAAACTTTGGGGTGGCTGTGTCTTTTTGATTTCAATTTCCCTAAACTATAGGACCATAAGTGGAAGTGCCCTAGGCTCTGTTGCTTTGTTTTTTAGATGTTTCAGGAAACACCATACACTTCTCCCGAGTGGCTGTTGGCAATTTACATCCCGCCCATCAGCATAACAAGGCTCCCAGTTCTCCATGGCCTGTCCTGCCTTTCTGGATTTTACACTTTTTTCAGATGGCCCTTTTGACGGGGGGGAAGTGAGACTTCATTGTAGTGCAGATTTCCTTTGCAAGCTTGCTTGGTTGGCCAAAAAGGGCGTATGCGTTTTTTCCTGAATATATTCAGGAAAAAACGCATACGCCCTTTTTGGCCAAGTGCATCATTGTCGACCTTCTGCCTCTTTTCCTATGCTTTAAATGCAATTCCAGTCTACCTCCTGAAATCGGTTTCCTGCAATTCTGCCCGGCTTTCAAGTCCTCTTGGCAGCCTTACTGCAGTATATTTTTGGATGATAGCTGTCATTTATAACTCTGCAGGTTTGTGAATTACAGTGCCCCTGAGCTCCTTTCTTCAACTCGCTTTCTTGTGAGCTGGCCGCAACACCGCAGGATTGCTTCAGGCCCTAATCTGGTTCCGGCATGGCACGCTGAGCCTTTGGTTAATTCCTCTTCCTGGTGGGAAATGAGAGTTAAATTTTCCCGTCCAGACACCTCCAGCTAGTCTCTCATTGGTTCTCCCTATTTCTGTTCATCTTCCGCGGAATTTGCAAACTGGGCCAAACAGGAGGTTAAAGGCACTGACTCTCCAAGTCGGGAGAGTGTTAGTAAAGCATCTGGAATGTTGCACCCGAGTACCAGGGGACGAGAACTGAGACATATTTCAACACGTCTCCCGATCACACGGTTGATCATATTCTGGGTTCCACATGCATGTTTTAGCTGAAGGAAGAATCCCTTAAACCTGGAGAGTTGAGACCCGTGGAATGGGTACCATGCAATATGACTTCAAAGGGTCTTCATTTGCTCACCAAAACTCTCCAATCCTATCACTGCTGCGTTTTTGCCCCTGTACTCACGATTGATTCACTTTCAGAGACATAGCAATCCATAGGTTTTAAGATACTTACTAGTCAGGTACATTATTAGGCGTTTAATATGGGGTGTTGAGTCCATTTCGTTGAGCAAGGAGTAGCTCTTGTCTATTACATATTTGGCTTAAGGAACTTTATCTGTGCTCATTTCAATCTCTGGTTTTATGCAGCACCCCAACTCACCTTTCCCCTTAAGCAAGCATAAGTTGATTTTCTAAATTTGGGACCATGTTCTGTTTTGAAATTCAGTTCCTGTGTAGCCAAGTTTACATTCCGTGTATTAGTGATATCTTATGATGTTTCTTTTTCTGTGTGACTTATTTCAGTTAGAATCATCATACCTGAATCCACTCATTATGCTGCTATGGGCCTGATGACATAGATGTCATTGCTGAGTGATATTGCATTGTACGTAAGTACCACAACTTCTTTATCCATTTTTCGCTTTATGCGATATTGAACTTGTACCGTAAACGAGTTTCTTGTAAACAGAGCCATCCCAAACTTTGGGGTGGCTGTGTCTTTTTGATTTTAATTTCCCTAAGCTATAGGACCATAAGTGGAAGTGCCCTAGGCTCTGTTGCTTTGTTTTTTAGATATTTCAGGAAACACCATACACTTCTCCCGAGTGGCTGTTGGCAATTTACATCCCGCCCATCAGCATAACAAGGCTCCCAGTTCTCCATGGCCTGTCCTGCCTTTCTGGATTTTACACTTTTTTCAGATGGCCCTTTTGACGGGGGGGAAGTGAGACTTCATTGTAGTGCAGATTTCCTTTGCAAGCTTGCTTGGTTGGCCAAAAAGGGCGTATGCGTTTTTTCCTGAATATATTCAGGAAAAAACGCATACGCCCTTTTTGGCCAAGTGCATCATTGTCGACCTTCTGCCTCTTTTCCTATGCTTTAAATGCAATTCCAGTCTACCTCCTGAAATCGGTTTCCTGCAATTCTGCCCGGCTTTCAAGTCCTCTTGGCAGCCTTACTTCAGTATATTTTTGGATGATAGCTGTCATTTATAACTCTGCAGGTTTGTGAATTACAGTGCCCCTGAGCTCCTTTCTTCAACTCGCTTTCTTGTGAGCTGGCCGCAACACCGCAGGATTGCTTCAGGCCCTAATCTGGTTCCGGCATGGCACGCTGAGCCTTTGGTTAATTCCTCTTCCTGGTGGGAAATGAGAGTTAAATTTTCCCGTCCAGACACCTCCAGCTAGTCTCTCATTGGTTCTCCCTATTCCTGTTCATCTTCCGCGGAATTTGCAAACTGGGCCAAACAGGAGGTTAAAGGCACTGACTCTCCAAGTCGGGAGAGTGTTAGTAAAGCATCTGGAATGTTGCACCCGAGTACCAGGGGACGAGAACTGAGACATATTTCAACACGTCTCCCGATCACACGGTTGATCATACTCTGGGTTCCACATGCATGTTTTAGCTGAAGGAAGAATCCCTTAAACCTGGAGAGTTGAGACCCGTGGAATGGGTACCATGCAATATGACTTCAAAGGGTCTTCATTTGCTCACCAAAACTCTCCAATCCTATCACTGCTGCGTTTTTGCCCCTGTACTCACGATTGATTCACTTTCAGAGACATAGCAATCCATAGGTTTTAAGATACTTACTAGTCAGGTACATTATTAGGCGTTTAATATGGGGTTTTGAGTCCATTTCGTTGAGCAAGGAGTAGCTCTTGTCTATTACATATTTGGCTTAAGGAACTTTATCTGTGCTCATTTCAATCTCTGGTTTTATGCAGCACCCCAACTCACCTTTCCCCTTAAGCAAGCATAAGTTGATTTTCTAAATTTGGGACCATGTTCTGTTTTGAAATTCAGTTCCTGTGTAGCCAAGTTTACATTCCGTGTATTAGTGATATCTTATGATGTTTCTTTTTCTGTGTGACTTATTTCAGTTAGAATCATCATACCTGAATCCACTCATTATGCTGCTATGGGCCTGATGACATAGATGTCATTGCTGAGTGATATTGCATTGTACGTAAGTACCACAACTTCTTTATCCATTTTTCGCTTTATGCGATATTGAACTTGTACGGTAAACGAGTTTCTTGTAAACAGAGCCATCCCAATCTTTGGGGTGGCTGTGTCTTTTTGATTTCAATTTCCCTAAGCTATAGGACCATAAGTGGAAGTGCCCTAGGCTCTGTTGCTTTGTTTTTTAGATGTTTCAGGAAACACCATACACTTCTCCCGAGTGGCTGTTGGCAATTTACATCCCGCCCATCAGCATAACAAGGCTCCCAGTTCTCCATGGCCTGTCCTGCCTTTCTGGATTTTACACTTTTTTCAGATGGCCCTTTTGACGGGGGGGAAGTGAGACTTCATTGTAGTGCAGATTTCCTTTGCAAGCTTGCTTGGTTGGCCAAAAAGGGCGTATGCGTTTTTTCCTGAATATATTCAGGAGAAAACGCATACACCCTTTTTGGCCAAGTGCATCATTGTCGACCTTCTGCCTCTTTTCCTATGCTTTAAATGCAATTCCAGTCTACCTCCTGAAATCGGTTTCCTGCAATTCTGCCCGGCTTTCAAGTCCTCTTGGCAGCCTTACTTCAGTATATTTTTGGATGATAGCTGTCATTTATAACTCTGCAGGTTTGTGAATTACAGTGCCCCTGAGCTCCTTTCTTCAACTCGCTTTCTTGTGAGCTGGCCGCAACACCGCAGGATTGCTTCAGGCCCTAATCTGGTTCCGGCATGGCACGCTGAGCCTTTGGTTAATTCCTCTTCCTGGTGGGAAATGAGAGTTAAATTTTCCCGTCCAGACACCTCCAGCTAGTCTCTCATTGGTTCTCCCTATTTCTGTTCATCTTCCGCGGAATTTGCAAACTGGGCCAAACAGGAGGTTAAAGGCACTGACTCTCCAAGTCGGGAGAGTGTTAGTAAAGCATCTGGAATGTTGCACCCGAGTACCAGGGGACGAGAACTGAGACATATTTCAACACGTCTCCCGATCACACGGTTGATCATATTCTGGGTTCCACATGCATGTTTTAGCTGAAGGAAGAATCCCTTAAACCTGGAGAGTTGAGACCCGTGGAATGGGTACCATGCAATATGACTTCAAAGGGTCTTCATTTGCTCACCAAAACTCTCCAATCCTATCACTGCTGCGTTTTTGCCCCTGTACTCACGATTGATTCACTTTCAGAGACATAGCAATCCATAGGTTTTAAGATACTTACTAGTCAGGTACATTATTAGGCGTTTAATATGGGGTGTTGAGTCCATTTCGTTGAGCAAGGAGTAGCTCTTGTCTATTACATATTTGGCTTAAGGAACTTTATCTGTGCTCATTTCAATCTCTGGTTTTATGCAGCACCCCAACTCACCTTTCCCCTTAAGCAAGCATAAGTTGATTTTCTAAATTTGGGACCATGTTCTGTTTTGAAATTCAGTTCCTGTGTAGCCAAGTTTACATTCCATGTATTAGTGATATCTTATGATGTTTCTTTTTCTGTGTGACTTATTTCAGTTAGAATCATCATACCTGAATCCACTCATTATGCTGCTATGGGCCTGATGACATAGATGTCATTGCTGAGTGATATTGCATTGTACGTAAGTACCACAACTTCTTTATCCATTTTTCGCTTTATGCGATATTGAACTTGTACCATAAACGAGTTTCTTGTAAACAGAGCCATCCCAAACTTTGGGGTGGCTGTGTCTTTTTGATTTCAATTTCCCTAAACTATAGGACCATAAGTGGAAGTGCCCTAGGCTCTGTTGCTTTGTTTTTTAGATGTTTCAGGAAACACCATACACTTCTCCCGAGTGGCTGTTGGCAATTTACATCCCGCCCATCAGCATAACAAGGCTCCCAGTTCTCCATGGCCTGTCCTGCCTTTCTGGATTTTACACTTTTTTCAGATGGCCCTTTTGACGGGGGGGAAGTGAGACTTCATTGTAGTGCAGATTTCCTTTGCAAGCTTGCTTGGTTGGCCAAAAAGGGCGTATGCGTTTTTTCCTGAATATATTCAGGAAAAAACGCATACGCCCTTTTTGGCCAAGTGCATCATTGTCGACCTTCTGCCTCTTTTCCTATGCTTTAAATGCAATTCCAGTCTACCTCCTGAAATCGGTTTCCTGCAATTCTGCCCGGCTTTCAAGTCCTCTTGGCAGCCTTACTTCAGTATATTTTTGGATGATAGCTGTCATTTATAACTCTGCAGGTTTGTGAATTACAGTGCCCCTGAGCTCCTTTCTTCAACTCGCTTTCTTGTGAGCTGGCCGCAACACCGCAGGATTGCTTCAGGCCCTAATCTGGTTCCGGCATGGCACGCTGAGCCTTTGGTTAATTCCTCTTCCTGGTGGGAAATGAGAGTTAAATTTTCCCGTCCAGACACCTCCAGCTAGTCTCTCATTGGTTCTCCCTATTTCTGTTCATCTTCCGCGGAATTTGCAAACTGGGCCAAACAGGAGGTTAAAGGCACTGACTCTCCAAGTCGGGAGACTGTTAGTAAACCATCTGGAATGTTGCACCCGAGTACCAGGGGACGAGAACTGAGACATATTTCAACACGTCTCCCGATCACACGGTTGATCATATTCTGGGTTCCACATGCATGTTTTAGCTGAAGGAAGAATCCCTTAAACCTGGAGAGTTGAGACCCGTGGAATGGTACCATGCAATATGACTTCAAAGGGTCTTCATTTGCTCACCAAAACTCTCCAATCCTATCACTGCTGCGTTTTTGCCCCTGTACTCACGATTGATTCACTTTCAGAGACATAGCAATCCATAGGTTTTAAGATAATTACTAGTCAGGTACATTATTAGGCGTTTAATATGGGGTTTTGAGTCCATTTCGTTGAGCAAGGAGTAGCTCTTGTCTATTACATATTTGGCTTAAGGAACTTTATCTGTGCTCATTTCAATCTCTGGTTTTATGCAGCACCCCAACTCACCTTTCCCCTTAAGCAAGCATAAGTTGATTTTCTAAATTTGGGACCATGTTCTGTTTTGAAATTCAGTTCCTGTGTAGCCAAGTTTACATTCCGTGTATTAGTGATATCTTATGATGTTTCTTTTTCTGTGTGACTTATTTCAGTTAGAATCATCATACCTGAATCCACTCATTATGCTGCTATGGGCCTGATGACATAGATGTCATTGCTGAGTGATATTGCATTGTACGTAAGTACCACAACTTCTTTATCCATTTTTCGCTTTATGCGATATTGAACTTGTACGGTAAACGAGTTTCTTGTAAACAGAGCCATCCCAATCTTTGGGGTGGCTGTGTCTTTTTGATTTCAATTTCCCTAAGCTATAGGACCATAAGTGGAAGTGCCCTAGGCTCTGTTGCTTTGTTTTTTAGATGTTTCAGGAAACACCATACACTTCTCCCGAGTGGCTGTTGGCAATTTACATCCCGCCCATCAGCATAACAAGGCTCCCAGTTCTCCATGGCCTGTCCTGCCTTTCTGGATTTTACACTTTTTTCAGATGGCCCTTTTGACGGGGGGGAAGTGAGACTTCATTGTAGTGCAGATTTCCTTTGCAAGCTTGCTTGGTTGGCCAAAAAGGGCGTATGCGTTTTTTCCTGAATATATTCAGGAGAAAACGCATACACCCTTTTTGGCCAAGTGCATCATTGTCGACCTTCTGCCTCTTTTCCTATGCTTTAAATGCAATTCCAGTCTACCTCCTGAAATCGGTTTCCTGCAATTCTGCCCGGCTTTCAAGTCCTCTTGGCAGCCTTACTTCAGTATATTTTTGGATGATAGCTGTCATTTATAACTCTGCAGGTTTGTGAATTACAGTGCCCCTGAGCTCCTTTCTTCAACTCGCTTTCTTGTGAGCTGGCCGCAACACCGCAGGATTGCTTCAGGCCCTAATCTGGTTCCGGCATGGCACGCTGAGCCTTTGGTTAATTCCTCTTCCTGGTGGGAAATGAGAGTTAAATTTTCCCGTCCAGACACCTCCAGCTAGTCTCTCATTGGTTCTCCCTATTTCTGTTCATCTTCCGCGGAATTTGCAAACTGGGCCAAACAGGAGGTTAAAGGCACTGACTCTCCAAGTCGGGAGAGTGTTAGTAAAGCATCTGGAATGTTGCACCCGAGTACCAGGGGACGAGAACTGAGACATATTTCAACACGTCTCCCGATCACACGGTTGATCATATTCTGGGTTCCACATGCATGTTTTAGCTGAAGGAAGAATCCCTTAAACCTGGAGAGTTGAGACCCGTGGAATGGGTACCATGCAATATGACTTCAAAGGGTCTTCATTTGCTCACCAAAACTCTCCAATCCTATCACTGCTGCGTTTTTGCCCCTGTACTCACGATTGATTCACTTTCAGAGACATAGCAATCCATAGGTTTTAAGATACTTACTAGTCAGGTACATTATTAGGCGTTTAATATGGGGTGTTGAGTCCATTTCGTTGAGCAAGGAGTAGCTCTTGTCTATTACATATTTGGCTTAAGGAACTTTATCTGTGCTCATTTCAATCTCTGGTTTTATGCAGCACCCCAACTCACCTTTCCCCTTAAGCAAGCATAAGTTGATTTTCTAAATTTGGGACCATGTTCTGTTTTGAAATTCAGTTCCTGTGTAGCCAAGTTTACATTCCATGTATTAGTGATATCTTATGATGTTTCTTTTTCTGTGTGACTTATTTCAGTTAGAATCATCATACCTGAATCCACTCATTATGCTGCTATGGGCCTGATGACATAGATGTCATTGCTGAGTGATATTGCATTGTACGTAAGTACCACAACTTCTTTATCCATTTTTCGCTTTATGCGATATTGAACTTGTACCATAAACGAGTTTCTTGTAAACAGAGCCATCCCAAACTTTGGGGTGGCTGTGTCTTTTTGATTTCAATTTCCCTAAACTATAGGACCATAAGTGGAAGTGCCCTAGGCTCTGTTGCTTTGTTTTTTAGATGTTTCAGGAAACACCATACACTTCTCCCGAGTGGCTGTTGGCAATTTACATCCCGCCCATCAGCATAACAAGGCTCCCAGTTCTCCATGGCCTGTCCTGCCTTTCTGGATTTTACACTTTTTTCAGATGGCCCTTTTGACGGGGGGGAAGTGAGACTTCATTGTAGTGCAGATTTCCTTTGCAAGCTTGCTTGGTTGGCCAAAAAGGGCGTATGCGTTTTTTCCTGAATATATTCAGGAAAAAACGCATACGCCCTTTTTGGCCAAGTGCATCATTGTCGACCTTCTGCCTCTTTTCCTATGCTTTAAATGCAATTCCAGTCTACCTCCTGAAATCGGTTTCCTGCAATTCTGCCCGGCTTTCAAGTCCTCTTGGCAGCCTTACTTCAGTATATTTTTGGATGATAGCTGTCATTTATAACTCTGCAGGTTTGTGAATTACAGTGCCCCTGAGCTCCTTTCTTCAACTCGCTTTCTTGTGAGCTGGCCGCAACACCGCAGGATTGCTTCAGGCCCTAATCTGGTTCCGGCATGGCACGCTGAGCCTTTGGTTAATTCCTCTTCCTGGTGGGAAATGAGAGTTAAATTTTCCCGTCCAGACACCTCCAGCTAGTCTCTCATTGGTTCTCCCTATTTCTGTTCATCTTCCGCGGAATTTGCAAACTGGGCCAAACAGGAGGTTAAAGGCACTGACTCTCCAAGTCGGGAGACTGTTAGTAAACCATCTGGAATGTTGCACCCGAGTACCAGGGGACGAGAACTGAGACATATTTCAACACGTCTCCCGATCACACGGTTGATCATATTCTGGGTTCCACATGCATGTTTTAGCTGAAGGAAGAATCCCTTAAACCTGGAGAGTTGAGACCCGTGGAATGGTACCATGCAATATGACTTCAAAGGGTCTTCATTTGCTCACCAAAACTCTCCAATCCTATCACTGCTGCGTTTTTGCCCCTGTACTCACGATTGATTCACTTTCAGAGACATAGCAATCCATAGGTTTTAAGATAATTACTAGTCAGGTACATTATTAGGCGTTTAATATGGGGTTTTGAGTCCATTTCGTTGAGCAAGGAGTAGCTCTTGTCTATTACATATTTGGCTTAAGGAACTTTATCTGTGCTCATTTCAATCTCTGGTTTTATGCAGCACCCCAACTCACCTTTCCCCTTAAGCAAGCATAAGTTGGTTTTCTAAATTTGGGACCATGTTCTGTTTTGAAATTCAGTTCCTGTGTAGCCAAGTTTACATTCCATGTATTAGTGATATCTTATGATGTTTCTTTTTCTGTGTGACTTATTTCAGTTAGAATCATCATACCTGAATCCACTCATTATGCTGCTATGGGCCTGATGACATAGATGTCATTGCTGAGTGATATTGCATTGTACGTAAGTACCACAACTTCTTTATCCATTTTTCGCTTTATGCGATATTGAACTTGTACCGTAAACGAGTTTCTTGTAAACAGAGCCATCCCAAACTTTGGGGTGGCTGTGTCTTTTTGATTTTAATTTCCCTAAGCTATAGGACCATAAGTGGAAGTGCCCTAGGCTCTGTTGCTTTGTTTTTTAGATGTTTCAGGAAACACCATACACTTCTCCCGAGTGGCTGTTGGCAATTTACATCCCGCCCATCAGCATAACAAGGCTCCCAGTTCTCCATGGCCTGTCCTGCCTTTCTGGATTTTACACTTTTTTCAGATGGCCCTTTTGACGGGGGGGAAGTGAGACTTCATTGTAGTGCAGATTTCCTTTGCAAGCTTGCTTGGTTGGCCAAAAAGGGCGTATGCGTTTTTTCCTGAATATATTCAGGAAAAAACGCATACGCCCTTTTTGGCCAAGTGCATCATTGTGGACGTTCTGCCTCTTTTCCTATGCTTTAAATGCAATTCCAGTCTACCTCCTGAAATCGGTTTCCTGCAATTCTGCCTTGCCTCCAATGCCTCTTCACAGCCTTACCTCAATATATTTTTTGAAAATAGTTGGCCTTTATAACTCTGCAGGTTTTTGAATTGCAGTGGCCCTTTGCTCCATTTTTCTGCTCTTATTTTTGTAATCTTGCCTCATAACCACAGGATTCCTTCAGGCCCTATTCTTCTTCTGGGGCACCTTGCTGTGCCTTTGGTTTATTCTTCTTACTGATGTGAAATTAGACTGACATGTGCCCATTGAAACTGCTACAGCTAGTTTCTCACTGGTTCCCCCTATTCCCATTCATCCTCCGCACTAACTGCAGACTGTGCGATACTAGAACTTAAAGGCATTGACTCTCCATGTGGGGATATTGTTAGTAAAGTGGCTGGAATGTCGATCCGGAGTCCCAGGAGAGGAAAAATGAGGTGCGTTTTAGAAACCTTTCCCGATCATATGGTATACCAGTCGCTGGGTTTCCCAAGCATGGTTTAGCTGTAGGAAGATTCCCTTCAACCTGGAGTTTTGGGACCCTTGGAATGAGTAGCATGAAGTATTGCATTAAACTTTTGGCAGTTGCTCACCAAAGCTCACCAATCCTCTCAGCCCCAAGTGTGCAGCCTTATGTCTTATCCAGCTGTGGGTTTATATGTGGTCAATCCAGGTTGCATCACAGCCCCTGAGCAAATTTTGTAAGAATTTTTCTCTCTTTCATTGTTTCTGCATTTTGTTTTTAAAATTTATTTCTATAATGGGGTTTAGCTCATTTTCACTGCTGTGTTTGTGCCACTCTGCACACACTTGATTCCCTTATGGAGATATATCAATACATGGGTTTTAAGATTCTTATTACTCAGATATATTTCTCTGCGGTGTATAGGGTGTGTTGAGGCCAGTTCATTGAGCAAGGTGTAGATCTTGTCTAATATCTATTTGGTTTATTGAACGGTATCTGTGCTAATTTCAAACTCTGGTTTAATGCATCACCCCACCTCTCCTTTCCCCTTAAGCTGACATAAGTGTGTTTTCTAAATGTGAGACACTGTTCTGTTCTGTAATTCATTTCTTGTGCAGCCATATTTACCCTCCCTCTATAAGTGATATCTTATGATATGTTTCTTTTTCTGTTTGACTTATTTCAAGTAGTATTATCGGACCTAAATCCACTCTTTATCCTTCTACTAGCCTTATTACCTTGATTTCATGGTGAAGAGATATTCCATTGTACATAAGTACCACATCTTCTTTATCCATTGTTCTCTTTCCTGGGATATTTAAGGTGTACTGAAGTTGAGGTTCTTGTAAACAGAGTAGCCCTAAACTGTGGTGTGCTTGTGTCTTGTTGATTTTTAGACTTCCCTAGATATACTCCCATGATTGGAAGTGTCCTATGCTCTGTAGCTCTGTTTTTTAGATGATTTAGGAACCACCATACACTTCTCCAGAGTGGCTCTCGGCAGTTCACACACTGCCCATCAGCGTATAAAGGCTCCCTGTTCTCTATGGCCTGTCCTGCATTTCTGGTTTTTACAATTTTTTAGGATGGCCCTTTTGACCGGTGGGAAATGAGATTTCTTTGTTGTGCACATTTGCATTGCTTGCTTGCTTCGTTGCCCATAAAGTGCGTATGCGTTTTTTCCTGGATATAATCAGGAAAAAACGCATACGCCCTTTTGGGCCAACTGCATCATTGTCGAAATTCTGCCGCTTTTCATGTGCTTTAAAGACGAGTCCAATCTATCTCTTGAAATCTGTTTCTTGCAATTCTGTCTTGCATTCAGATCCTCTTCTTTGCCTTACCTCAACATATTTTTGGACGTTAGTTTTCATTTATAACTCTGCAGGTTTGTGAATTGCAGTGACCCTGAGCTCCATTTTTTAAGTTGCTCTTTTGTGAGCTGGCCTCAAACCCACAGGATTGCTTCAGGCCCTATTTTGGCTCCGGCGAGGCGGGCTGAGCCTTTTTTCAATTCTTATTCTTAATGGGAAATTAGAGTGATATGTGCCCGTCCAAACCCCTACAACTATTCTCTCATTGGTTCCCCCTCTTCCCGTTCATCCTCCTCACAATTTGCAAAATGTGTGAAACAGAAGTTGAAATGTGCTGATTCTCCAAGTGGGCAGATTCTAAGTAACGTGGCTGGAATGGTGAACAGGAGCACCAGGAGAGGATAAATGAGCTGCATTTTAGACACATCTCCCGATCACATGGTGTACAGTCCTCTGGGTTTTCCATGCATGTTTTAGCTGTAGGAAGATCCCTTGAACCTGCAGATTTGGGACCCATTGAATGGGTACCAGGTAGTATTACTTTAAAGGGTGTGCATTTCCTCACCCAACCTCACATTTCTCTTAGTGCAAACAGTTTCCAGCCTTATGTCTCATCCTGCTGTGGGTCTAGATGTGTTCAATCCATGTTGCATCACCGTCCCTGAGGAAAAGTTGTAAGAGGTTTTCTCTGTCTCTCTGTCGTTTATTTTTTTCAATTTATTACTATATTGGTTACAGCTGATTTTCAAAGCTCTGTTTCTTGCTGCTGTACATCCACTTGATTCACGTACAGAGAGACATCAGTAAATTCTTTTTCAGATTCTTACCAGTCGTATATATTCTTTTCCGGTGACTTGAGTGTGCTGAGTGCAGTTCTTTTAGCTACCGTGTGGGCCTTGTTGATTATCAGTTTGGTATTTGGAATGGTATCTTTGCTAATTTCAACCTCCTGGATGATGCCTCACCCCTCCCCACCTTTCCCGTTTAGCAGCCTTATGCGTGTTTTCTACATATTTGACTATGTTTTTGTTTTGTAATTTATTTCATGTGTAGCCATTTTGGATTCCACCTTTAAGTGATATCTTATGATATGTGTCTTTTTCTTTTTGAATTATGTCACTTAGAAAGATCATACGTAACTCCTCCGGAGTTGTTACAACTGGCCATATTTCATTGATTTCCAGGCTGAATAATATTCCACTCTACCTAAGTACCACATCTCTATCCATTTTTTCCCTCCAGAGACATTTAAGTTATATCCTAGTCGAGGATCTTTTAAACAGAGAGGGGGTAAACATTGGGGTGCCTGTGTCCTCTCAATTTTTGTTTTTCCCAAGATATACGCCCATGAGTGCAAGTGCCCTATGCTCTGTAGCTCATTTTTTAGATGCTTTAGTAAACACAATACACTTCTCCAGAATGGCCGTTGGCAATATACATTTCCACTATAAGTCTCACAGGGCTCCCTCTTCTCCTTGCCCTGTCCTGCATTTCTGTTGTTTACGCTTTATGAGGATGGCTCTTCTGACTGATGCGAAGTGATATCTTTTGTAGTATTGACTTCCAGTGCCCACCTGTTTGCTTGGCTAAAAAAGTGTATGCCCTTTTCTTGAATATATACAGAAAAAAACGCATACACCCTTTTTGGCCAACTGCAATGTTGGCAATGTTCAGCTCCTTTTCTTGTGCTTAATGGCGAGTCCTTTCTACCTCCTCAGATCCCTTTCCTGCCATTCTCCCTTGCTTACAAGTCCTTTTCTCTGACTTTCCTCAAGACATTTTTCAGTGATGGATATTTTCAACTCTGCAGTTTCGTGAATTTTACTGCCCCTGAGTTCCATTGTTCAACTTGTGTTTATGGGAACTGGCCACAAAGCAGCGGGATTTCCTCAAGCCCTATACTGTTTCCATGGGCAACCCTAGCCTTTGGTCAGTTCGTCTTCCTGATTGGAAATTAGAGTGACATGTGCCTGTCTGAACACCTAGGACTTGTCTCTCATTGTTCTTCATCCTTCCGCTTCATCCTCTGGACAAATTCCAAACTGTACACAACAGGATGTTGACAGTGCTGACATCTCCAAGTGGGGAGACTGTTAGTAAAGACGCTGGAGGGGTGAACCCGAGCACCAGGAGATGAGGAGATGAGATGCCTTTTCCAAACTCTTCCCGATCAGACGGTATACCATCCTCTGGGTGTGACAGACATGTTTTAGCAGTAGGAAGAGTCCCATTCATGTAAGGAGAACATCAGGGCTTTTTCAAAATCAGTGTCTCCCCGAAACACAAACTGGGGAATTTTTTAAGCTACGGCTACACATATGTTCATTAAGGGCCTTGGGAAGTAGGCAGAGTCCAAACTTTAGATGATTGAAGTCTTCAGGGTCAGAAGCACTCACCACCAGCTTCCCTTAGGTTACACTTTAACTGTCATTGATAGATGATGTCAGTAAAAATATCTATTCTTTTTCAGATTATTTCCCCTTATAGCTTATTGCAAAATGTTGAGTGTAGTTCCCTGTGCTATACAGTAGTTCCTTGTTGATGATCTATTTTATACATAGCAGTGTGTATGTGTTAATCCCAAACTGTTAATTTATCCCTCCTCCCACCTTTCCCCTTTGGTAATAATAAATTATAAGATTTTATACTTCTCAGAAATGGGGGAGCTGAAAGAGAGGTATCATTTTCAATGGAAAAGCATTTAAAACAAGATTGAAGCTTTAACCAAGATTATTAGATGTACATCCTTGGAAAGAAATCACTTCGTTTCTCTAATATTGACCTGACAAATAAGACAAACCTTTTCACTGAACTTGCTTATAATAAAGTGATGGAAATATCAAATGGAAGTGTTAGAAACATCTTATTTTACCCGAGCCTTATACACTGTTCTATGTTAACTACAGTTTGGCTCACACATCTGTTCATTGAGGTTACAATAGTCTCAATTTCTGTTACTGATCCTCCAGAGTGGACCCCAACAAGTGTCCCCCTGCCCAGTGTCATTGGGGCCAACAGATCGAGACTGAGTTTGGTTCACAAGCAAAGGAAACTTTATATTTTGATCAGAGAATGGAGAGGTGAGAGCATGCACTACCCCCTGGGCTGTGGGCTGGGCTGCTGTGTAGAGATCCTGTCAGAGTCAGTGGGAGGGAGGGGGCGGAGCTCTCGAGGGCCGGGTTGGCTGCAGCTCAGGCTCTGTATCGCGGAGTCTGCACTGGGCCCCAGGAGCTGAGGTGTCGTCCCAGCCATTCTGCACTAGGAAATCTGGTCTGAAGTGCCGGGTGTGGAACCTCTGCATGCGGGACCCTAGGAGCACATGAAATTAGACAAAGCACAAAGGATAAAAAAGGTTAGACTTGACTTTATTGCCCAGATTCTATTTTTATCTCCCAGGGATTTTTAATGGGCTTTGCTGGGGACAAACCCCTCCTCTGCCTTTTGTCCCGTTCCTCATTCTTGGAGTGCTGAGGGTGCAGACCCTTCTTCTGTAACTGCTGAGTGCTGAGTTGGGAGCCCTCATACCCGGGGGCGAGGGTCAGAGCTTCTCCCCAGCAGCCTCCAGGTGACGTTGATTGTCCCCAGGCCCCCTGCCTCCCTGCTCGTCCACCTGAGCACCAGCATTGGAAGTGTTATAGATTCTAATGACCTTTAAGGGTCCAGGAAAGAGATGTGCAGAGACGCTGTGGGGGCCGGTTTCACCCCGCCCCACATTTGTTCAGCCACCTTAGGCTGACCGTTTCTGCCAGCCTAGATGCTCTGACCAGTAGTCTGAGCTTTCTTCAATTAGGCCCCTGAATTAACGTACAAACAGCACCAGGTGTCAGAGCCCTGCCTGCTCAACTCCCAGACAGTCCAGGGTCAGTGGTGATCAAGGACCATGATGGCCACTGAGTCAACAGCCTTTTGAAGTAAACAGGAGTCCAGCCAGTCTTATTGGCCACCATCATCACGGTGTCTGTAGGCTTTTCTATGGTGACAGTGTGATATACGGTTCCCCCGCCAAGATTATTAGCTCCCCTCTGGGTGCAGTATGTCCTGCAAGCAGTAGTCTACTCTTTTGGGACACACTCTTGTTGTTTTATGAGAGAAACTCCAGGTCAAGTGATGTTCACATGAGTCGTCATGGTGCCCTGTTGCCCCCGGTTATCTCTCTGGATGTTGGAGTTGGAAGGCCTCCTCACTCGAGGTTGGTGTGCCCACAGAGCGAACCCTGCAACTTCAGGGCATGGTTGGTGGTTAGGATCACCACATGGGGTCCTTTTCCCTTAGGAGGGAGGTGGCCTTTGGGGCTGCTGATTTCCAGGTTTTTAGATACCGCCAGTATCTTGGCCAGATGTGGCAGTTGGCCAAGCCCCTTGGTGACCGTAGTTTATCCTACCTGGATGGCATTCTTGCATTGTTCCATTTCAAGTGGTCCCAGTTTTTGCACTAATTCTCCAATGGCGATTCACCTTTCACCGGGAATGTAAAGGTCAAAGGGTTTAGCTAAATTAGGGAGTTCCAGGGCAAGGGTCTGAATTGACTGCTCTTTCCATTCTTGAAAGGCCACTTCTGGATTCTATTCAACAGGATCATCATCTTTTCCTTTCAGTGTTTCATATAGAGGCCCAGCTAGTAGACTGTAGTTAGGGATCCAGAAGCAGCAAACCCTGGCCTCCCCAAGAACCCCTAAGCTGTCTTCTAGTTTTAGAAAGGGGTAAGGCTGAAAATGGTTTCTTCCCTTTCCTGGGATGGGCTTCTCCGACCTTCTGTGAGAATGAAGCCCAGGCAGGTCACCGCAGTCTGTGATATTTGAGCTTTTTCTTGGACAACTTCTATCCTTTATTGGCTTGGTAGTTCAGAGGCCTCCTTAGTAGGGCTGGCGATCAGAATGTCGTCTGTGTACTGAAGGAGGGTTTCCTTTTCCAGAGGTAGAATTTTAGGTCTTTAGCTAAGCTTTCCCCAAAGATGGTGTGGGAATTTTTGCACCCTTGGGGCAAGACGGCCCGGAAGTATTGTTTTAGTTGTATGTTGAGTCCTGCCACTCACAAGCCAAAATTTCTTGTGACTCTGGGACTAATGGAATACAAAAGAAGGCATCATTGAAGACTAATACAGAATACCATGTCCTGGTGGTTGGTAGAATGACCAGCAGGGTGTAGGAATTAGGAGCAGCTGGAGGTATATCCTCGGTGGCTTCACTGACTGTCCTGACATCCTTTACCAGGTCCCCAGCAGCCCATGGGGCTCTCGTGGTCAGACCAATCCCAGAATATGGAGCTCACCTGGGCAGGTATCCCACCCCCACCCCAGCCCACGGGGCTCTCGTGGTCAGGCCCCTCCCAGGATACAGAGCTACCCTTGCAGGTACCGTGGCAGGGCTGGGCACACAGGAACCGTGCACATAGCCCTCATTGCAGAGCACCCCCAGCTCACCTGTCGCTCAGAGCTGACACAGAGCACCTCAGAGCAGGACTTGAACTAACAAACAGCAGCTGCGACAGGTCTGTGACCCTGGGCATCACTCTGTGCGGCCTCCCTCCACCTGGTCTTCCAGAGACTTCCACTGCACCCGGGGCACCAGGCCTCTGTCTCCAACCACCACCCACCCCTCCTCTCCCTGACTCCTGGGTTCCTCTCATTAGGAGAGGGTTTTCTTGAAGTTGTCTCCCACTCATGGGCCAGATAAAATGATTAGAAAACAAGCCAAAGCTGCAGCCCCTTGTCTATCCTGACTCTCAGGAGCCCACACCTGTTCCTTGGACCTGGCCGGTTCAGCAATTTCCATTTTCTGCAACTGTGAGCCCCTGAGGGGTGATGATTGGCTGACCTGGGCAGCCTTACCGTGCCGGCCAGCCCTCCCCAGGTGTGCCTGGGTTGAGATCAATATAAATACCACTCCAGGCAGCAAGAGCCCCTGCAGCCGTGCCTGACGCCATTTTCTCTGCCCTGTCAGCAGTCTCGGGGCTGGGCTGGTGGGAGGGAGTGAGAGGCCACGGCTTTGTGGGTGGCCCAGTGTGAGTGGGGCTCTGCTGGACTTTCTGCAGCAGTTGCCAGGCTGCCACCTGCTAAAGAAGAGGATGTGTCACCTATACCTGCTGCTGGAATTTCTCCCTGGGCAGAGGTGAGGAAGGAAAGAAGCAGTGGGGGCAGGGACAGGACGGGTATCTCAGGCAGGGAAATGGAAATCTTCCAGAAGAGCACCCAGGGCCAGGACCATCCTGGCTGGCCTGCAGGCACCAAGTCGGCCGGCATGCTGTCACTCGTGTGGCTCTATGGCCCTTCCTCTACGCTTTCAAGTCCTTGTATATATTCAGGTGTTTTACCTGGGACGGGTGGGAATAGTTCAGCAGCAACTGGCCTGGGGCTCAGCTCACGTTTACTCACAGATGCCTCGGCACGGTGCCCCAGCTTTGCAATGAGGACGCTTGTTGCGTGGGGGCTGCTGGCTGAATGGGAGACGATTCCCCACCACTGACCAACTTCAGAATTGTTTACAACTGGAGCAAGTGCCCTGATACGGTTTTCCTCTGTGGAACTGGTGGGTTCTGTGTTTTTTTTCTCTTTTTCGTTTTTGGTTCAAGGTAGATTTTATTCCTCTTTTTTGTATTTACAGATACAAGCATGGAAATAATTTATTCATATAAATACATGTATGTGAAGGGAATAATTGTTTTTTCTGTTTTATTTTTTAAATTTTATTTCTTTTTAATTTTGAATTTTATTTTATATTTTTATACAGCAGGTTCTTATTGGTTACCTATTTTATACGTATAAATGTATACATGCCAATCCCAGTCTCTCAACTCCTCCCACCACCACCCCCCCAACAGCCTTCCACCCTTGTTGTCCATACGTTTGTTGTCTACATCTGTTGCTCTATTTATGCCTTGCAAAATGGTTAACCTGTACAGTTTTTCTAGGTTCCACATATATGCATGAATATACAAGATTTGTTTTTCTCTTTCTGACTTACTTCACTCTGTATGAGACTCTCTAGATCCATCGACGTCTTGACAAATGACCCAATTTCATTCCTTTTCATGGCTTAGTAATATTCCATTTTATATATGTACCACAGCTTTATGCATACGTCTGTCTGTGGGCATTTAGGTTGCTTCCATTACCTCGATATTGTAAAGAGTGAGGCAATGAACATTGCGGTGAATGTCTCTTTTTGATTTATGGTTTTGTCTGGGTATATGTCCAGAACTGGGATTGCTGTATCATATGGTAATTCTACTGTTAGTTTCTTAAGAAACTCCATATTGTTCTCCATAGTGACTGTATCAATTTATATTCCCAACAATAGTGGAAGAGGGTTCCTTTTCTCCACACCCTTTCCAGCATTTTTTGTTTGTAGATTTTCTGATGATGCCCATTCTACCAGGTGTGAGGTGATACCTCATTGCTGAGTCCATTTCCTTGAGCAAGGGGTAGGTCTTGTCTATTAAATATTTGGCTTATGGAACGGTATCTGTGCTAATTTCAAACTCTGGTTTTATGCAGCACCCCAACTCACCTTCCCACTTAAGCAAGCATAAGTTGGTTTTCTAAATTTGAGACCGTGTTCTGTTTTGTAAATCAGTTCATGTGTAGCCAAGTTCTCATTCCATGTATTAGTGGTACCTTATGATGTTTCTTTTTCTGTGTGACTTTTTTCACTTAGAATCACCGTGCCTCAATCCACTCATTATGCTGGTACGGGCCTGGTGACATAGTTTTCATTGCTGAGAGGTATTCTGTTGTACGTAAGTACCGCAACTTCTTTATCCATTATTTGTTCTCTGGCATATTTAACTTGTGCTGCAGAAGAGGTTCTTGTAAACAGAGCTGTCCCAAACTTTGGGGTGGCTGTGTCTTTTTGATTTTAATTTCCCTAAGCTATAGGACCATAAGTGGAAGTGCCCTAGGCTCTGTTGCTTTGTTTTTTATATGTTTCAGGAAACACCATACACTTCTCCCGAGTGGCTGTTGGCAATTTACATCCCGCCCATCAGCATAACAAGGCTCCCAGTTCTCCATGGCCTGTCCTGCCTTTCTGGATTTTACACTTTTTTCAGATTGCCCTTTTGACCGGGGGGAAGTGAGACTTCATTGTAGTGCAGATTTCCTTTGCAAGCTTGCTTGGTTGGCCAAAAAGTGCGTATGCGTTTTTCCCTGAATATATTCAGGAAAAAACGCATACGCCCTTTTTGGCCAAGTGCATCATTGTCGACGTTCTGCCTCTTTTCCTATGCTTTAAATGCAATTCCAGTCTGCCTCCTGAAATCGGTTTCCTGCAATTCTGCCCCGCTTTCAAGTCCGCTTGGCAGCCTTACTTCAGTATATTTTTGGACGATAGCTGTCATTTATAACTCTGCAGGTTTGTGAATTACAGTGCTCTTGAGCTCCTTTCTTCAACTCGCTTTCTTGTGAGCTGCCCGCAACACTGCAGGATTGCTTCAGGCCCTAATCTGGGTCTGGCACGGCATGCTGAGCCTTTGGTTAATCCTCTTCCTGGTGTGAAATAAGAGTTAAATTTGCCCGTCCAGAAACCTCCAGCTAGTCTCTCATTGGTTCTCCCTATTCCTGTTCATCTTCCGCAGAAATTGCAAACTGGGCCAAACAGGAGGTTAAAGGCACTGACTCTCCAAGTCAGCAGAGCGTTAGTAAAGCATCTGGAATGTTGCACACGAGTACCAGGGAACGAGAACTGAGACATATTGGAACACGTCTCCCGATCACACGGTTGATCATACTCTGGGTTCCACATGCATGTTTTAGCTGAAGGAAGAATCCCTTAAACCTGGAGAGTTGAGACCCGTGGAATGGGTACCATGCAATATGACTTCAAAGGGTCTTCATTGGCTCACCGAATGTCTCCAATCCTATGACTGCTGCGTTTATGCCCCTGTACACATGCTTGATTCTCTTTCGGAGACATAGCAATCCATAGGTTTTAAGATACTTACTAGTCAGGTACATTCTTAGGCATTTAATAGGGGGTGTTGAGTCCATTTCCCTGAGCAAGGAGTAGCTCTTGTCTATTACATGTCTGGCTTAAGGAACTATCTGTGCTCATGTCAATCTCTGGTTTTATGCAGCACCCCAACTCACCTTTCCTCTTAAGCAAGCATAAGTTGGTTTTCTAAATTTGAGACCCTGTTCTGTTTTGTAATTGAGTTCCTGTGTAGCCAAGTTTACATTCAGTGTATTAGTGATATCTTATGATGTTTCTTTTTCTGTGTGACTTATTTCAGTTAGAATCATCATACCTGAATCCACTCATTATGCTGCTACGGGCCTGATGACATAGATTTCATTGTTGAGTGATATTGCATTGTACGTAAGTACCACAACTTCTTTGTCCATTTTTCACTTTCTGCGATATTGAACTTGTACCGTAAACTAGGTTCTTGTAAACAGAGCCATCCAAAACTTTTGGGTGGCTGTGTCTTTTTGATTTTAATTTCCCTAATCTATAGTACCATAAGTGGAAGTGCCCTAGGCTCTGTTGCTTTGTTTTTTACATGTTTCAGGAAACACCATACACTTCTCCCGAGTGGCTGTTGGCAATTTACATCCCGCCCATCAGCATAACAAGGCTCCCAGTTCTCCATGGCCTGTCCTGCCTTTCTGGATTTTACACTTTTTTCAGATGGCCCTTTTGACCAGTGGGAAGTGAGACTTCATTGTAGTGCAGATTTCCTTTGCAAGCTTGCTTGGTTGGCCAAAAAGGGCGTATGCGTTTTTTCCTGAATATATTCAGGAAAAAACGCATACGCCCTTTTTGGCCAAGTGCATCATTGTGGACGTTCTGCCTCTTTTCCTATGCTTTAAATGCAATTCCAGTCTACCTCCTGAAATCGGTTTCCTGCAATTCTGCCTTGCCTCCAATGCCTCTTCATAGCCTTACCTCAATATATTTTTTGAAAATAGTTGGCCTTTATAACTCTGCAGGTTTTTGAATTGCAGTGGCCCTTAGCTCCATTTTTCTGCTCTTATTTTTGTAATCTTGCCTCATAACCACAGGATTCCTTCAGGCCCTATTCTTCTTCTGGGGCACCTTGCTGTGCCTTTGGTTTATTCTTCTTACTGATGTGAAATTAGACTGACATGTGCCCATTGAAACTGCTACAGCTAGTTTCTCACTGGTTCCCCCTATTCCCATTCATCCTCCGCACTAACTGCAGACTGTGCGATACTAGAACTTAAAGGCATTGACTCTCCATGTGGGGATATTGTTAGTAAAGTGGCTGGAATGTCGATCCGGAGTCCCAGGAGAGGAAAAATGAGGTGCGTTTTAGAAACCTTTCCCGATCATATGGTATACCAGTCGCTGGGTTTCCCAAGCATGGTTTAGCTGTAGGAAGATTCCCTTCAACCTGGAGTTTTGGGACCCTTGGAATGAGTAGCATGAAGTATTGCATTAAACTTTTGGCAGTTGCTCACCAAAGCTCACCAATCCTCTCAGCCCCAAGTGTGCAGCCTTATGTCTTATCCAGCTGTGGGTTTATATGTGGTCAATCCAGGTTGCATCACAGCCCCTGAGCAAATTTTGTAAGAATTTTTCTCTCTTTCATTGTTTCTGCATTTTGTTTTTAAAATTTATTTCTATAATGGGGTTTAGCTCATTTTCACTGCTGTGTTTGTGCCACTCTGCACACACTTGATTCCCTTATGGAGATATATCAATACATGGGTTTTAAGATTCTTATTACTCAGATATATTTCTCTGCGGTGTATAGGGTGTGTTGAGGCCAGTTCATTGAGCAAGGTGTAGATCTTGTCTAATATCTATTTGGTTTATTGAACGGTATCTGTGCTAATTTCAAACTCTGGTTTAATGCATCACCCCACCTCTCCTTTCCCCTTAAGCTGACATAAGTGTGTTTTCTAAATGTGAGACACTGTTCTGTTCTGTAATTCATTTCTTGTGCAGCCATATTTACCCTCCCTCTATAAGTGATATCTTATGATATGTTTCTTTTTCTGTTTGACTTATTTCAAGTAGTATTATCGGACCTAAATCCACTCTTTATCCTTCTACTAGCCTTATTACCTTGATTTCATGGTGAAGAGATATTCCATTGTACATAAGTACCACATCTTCTTTATCCATTGTTCTCTTTCCTGGGATATTTAAGGTGTACTGAAGTTGAGGTTCTTGTAAACAGAGTAGCCCTAAACTGTGGTGTGCTTGTGTCTTGTTGATTTTTAGACTTCCCTAGATATACTCCCATGATTGGAAGTGTCCTATGCTCTGTAGCTCTGTTTTTTAGATGATTTAGGAACCACCATACACTTCTCCAGAGTGGCTCTCGGCAGTTCACACACTGCCCATCAGCGTATAAAGGCTCCCTGTTCTCCATGGCCTGTCCTGCATTTCTGGTTTTTACAATTTTTTAGGATGGCCCTTTTGACCGGTGGGAAATGAGATTTCTTTGTTGTGCACATTTGCATTGCTTGCTTGCTTCGTTGCCCATAAAGTGCGTATGCGTTTTTTCCTGGATATAATCAGGAAAAAACGCATACGCCCTTTTGGGCCAACTGCATCATTGTCGAAATTCTGCCGCTTTTCATGTGCTTTAAAGACGAGTCCAATCTATCTCTTGAAATCTGTTTCTTGCAATTCTGTCTTGCATTCAGATCCTCTTCTTTGCCTTACCTCAACATATTTTTGGACGTTAGTTTTCATTTATAACTCTGCAGGTTTGTGAATTGCAGTGACCCTGAGCTCCATTTTTTAAGTTGCTCTTTTGTGAGCTGGCCTCAAACCCACAGGATTGCTTCAGGCCCTATTTTGGCTCCGGCGAGGCGGGCTGAGCCTTTTTTCAATTCTTATTCTTAATGGGAAATTAGAGTGATATGTGCCCGTCCAAACCCCTACAACTATTCTCTCATTGGTTCCCCCTCTTCCCGTTCATCCTCCTCACAATTTGCAAAATGTGTGAAACAGAAGTTGAAATGTGCTGATTCTCCAAGTGGGCAGATTCTAAGTAACGTGGCTGGAATGGTGAACAGGAGCACCAGGAGAGGATAAATGAGCTGCATTTTAGACACATCTCCCGATCACATGGTGTACAGTCCTCTGGGTTTTCCATGCATGTTTTAGCTGTAGGAAGATCCCTTGAACCTGCAGATTTGGGACCCATTGAATGGGTACCAGGTAGTATTACTTTAAAGGGTGTGCATTTCCTCACCCAACCTCACATTTCTCTTAGTGCAAACAGTTTCCAGCCTTATGTCTCATCCTGCTGTGGGTCTAGATGTGTTCAATCCATGTTGCATCACCGTCCCTGAGGAAAAGTTGTAAGAGGTTTTCTCTGTCTCTCTGTCGTTTATTTTTTTCAATTTATTACTATATTGGTTACAGCTGATTTTCAAAGCTCTGTTTCTTGCTGCTGTACATCCACTTGATTCACGTACAGAGAGACATCAGTAAATTCTTTTTCAGATTCTTACCAGTCGTATATATTCTTTTCCGGTGACTTGAGTGTGCTGAGTGCAGTTCTTTTAGCTACCGTGTGGGCCTTGTTGATTATCAGTTTGGTATTTGGAATGGTATCTTTGCTAATTTCAACCTCCTGGATGATGCCTCACCCCTCCCCACCTTTCCCGTTTAGCAGCCTTATGCGTGTTTTCTACATATTTGACTATGTTTTTGTTTTGTAATTTATTTCATGTGTAGCCATTTTGGATTCCACCTTTAAGTGATATCTTATGATATGTGTCTTTTTCTTTTTGAATTATGTCACTTAGAAAGATCATACGTAACTCCTCCGGAGTTGTTACAACTGGCCATATTTCATTGATTTCCAGGCTGAATAATATTCCACTCTACCTAAGTACCACATCTCTATCCATTTTTTCCCTCCAGAGACATTTAAGTTATATCCTAGTCGAGGATCTTTTAAACAGAGAGGGGGTAAACATTGGGGTGCCTGTGTCCTCTCAATTTTTGTTTTTCCCAAGATATACGCCCATGAGTGCAAGTGCCCTATGCTCTGTAGCTCATTTTTTAGATGCTTTAGTAAACACAATACACTTCTCCAGAATGGCCGTTGGCAATATACATTTCCACTATAAGTCTCACAGGGCTCCCTCTTCTCCTTGCCCTGTCCTGCATTTCTGTTGTTTACGCTTTATGAGGATGGCTCTTCTGACTGATGCGAAGTGATATCTTTTGTAGTATTGACTTCCAGTGCCCACCTGTTTGCTTGGCTAAAAAAGTGTATGCCCTTTTCTTGAATATATACAGAAAAAAACGCATACACCCTTTTTGGCCAACTGCAATGTTGGCAATGTTCAGCTCCTTTTCTTGTGCTTAATGGCGAGTCCTTTCTACCTCCTCAGATCCCTTTCCTGCCATTCTCCCTTGCTTACAAGTCCTTTTCTCTGACTTTCCTCAAGACATTTTTCAGTGATGGATATTTTCAACTCTGCAGTTTCGTGAATTTTACTGCCCCTGAGTTCCATTGTTCAACTTGTGTTTATGGGAACTGGCCACAAAGCAGCGGGATTTCCTCAAGCCCTATACTGTTTCCATGGGCAACCCTAGCCTTTGGTCAGTTCGTCTTCCTGATTGGAAATTAGAGTGACATGTGCCTGTCTGAACACCTAGGACTTGTCTCTCATTGTTCTTCATCCTTCCGCTTCATCCTCTGGACAAATTCCAAACTGTACACAACAGGATGTTGACAGTGCTGACATCTCCAAGTGGGGAGACTGTTAGTAAAGACGCTGGAGGGGTGAACCCGAGCACCAGGAGATGAGGAGATGAGATGCCTTTTCCAAACTCTTCCCGATCAGACGGTATACCATCCTCTGGGTGTGACAGACATGTTTTAGCAGTAGGAAGAGTCCCATTCATGTAAGGAGAACATCAGGGCTTTTTCAAAATCAGTGTCTCCCCGAAACACAAACTGGGGAATTTTTTAAGCTACGGCTACACATATGTTCATTAAGGGCCTTGGGAAGTAGGCAGAGTCCAAACTTTAGATGATTGAAGTCTTCAGGGTCAGAAGCACTCACCACCAGCTTCCCTTAGGTTACACTTTAACTGTCATTGATAGATGATGTCAGTAAAAATATCTATTCTTTTTCAGATTATTTCCCCTTATAGCTTATTGCAAAATGTTGAGTGTAGTTCCCTGTGCTATACAGTAGTTCCTTGTTGATGATCTATTTTATACATAGCAGTGTGTATGTGTTAATCCCAAACTGTTAATTTATCCCTCCTCCCACCTTTCCCCTTTGGTAATAATAAATTATAAGATTTTATACTTCTCAGAAATGGGGGAGCTGAAAGAGAGGTATCATTTTCAATGGAAAAGCATTTAAAACAAGATTGAAGCTTTAACCAAGATTATTAGATGTACATCCTTGGAAAGAAATCACTTCGTTTCTCTAATATTGACCTGACAAATAAGACAAACCTTTTCACTGAACTTGCTTATAATAAAGTGATGGAAATATCAAATGGAAGTGTTAGAAACATCTTATTTTACCCGAGCCTTATACACTGTTCTATGTTAACTACAGTTTGGCTCACACATCTGTTCATTGAGGTTACAATAGTCTCAATTTCTGTTACTGATCCTCCAGAGTGGACCCCAACAAGTGTCCCCCTGCCCAGTGTCATTGGGGCCAACAGATCGAGACTGAGTTTGGTTCACAAGCAAAGGAAACTTTATATTTTGATCAGAGAATGGAGAGGTGAGAGCATGCACTACCCCCTGGGCTGTGGGCTGGGCTGCTGTGTAGAGATCCTGTCAGAGTCAGTGGGAGGGAGGGGGCGGAGCTCTCGAGGGCCGGGTTGGCTGCAGCTCAGGCTCTGTATCGCGGAGTCTGCACTGGGCCCCAGGAGCTGAGGTGTCGTCCCAGCCATTCTGCACTAGGAAATCTGGTCTGAAGTGCCGGGTGTGGAACCTCTGCATGCGGGACCCTAGGAGCACATGAAATTAGACAAAGCACAAAGGATAAAAAAGGTTAGACTTGACTTTATTGCCCAGATTCTATTTTTATCTCCCAGGGATTTTTAATGGGCTTTGCTGGGGACAAACCCCTCCTCTGCCTTTTGTCCCGTTCCTCATTCTTGGAGTGCTGAGGGTGCAGACCCTTCTTCTGTAACTGCTGAGTGCTGAGTTGGGAGCCCTCATACCCGGGGGCGAGGGTCAGAGCTTCTCCCCAGCAGCCTCCAGGTGACGTTGATTGTCCCCAGGCCCCCTGCCTCCCTGCTCGTCCACCTGAGCACCAGCATTGGAAGTGTTATAGATTCTAATGACCTTTAAGGGTCCAGGAAAGAGATGTGCAGAGACGCTGTGGGGGCCGGTTTCACCCCGCCCCACATTTGTTCAGCCACCTTAGGCTGACCGTTTCTGCCAGCCTAGATGCTCTGACCAGTAGTCTGAGCTTTCTTCAATTAGGCCCCTGAATTAACGTACAAACAGCACCAGGTGTCAGAGCCCTGCCTGCTCAACTCCCAGACAGTCCAGGGTCAGTGGTGATCAAGGACCATGATGGCCACTGAGTCAACAGCCTTTTGAAGTAAACAGGAGTCCAGCCAGTCTTATTGGCCACCATCATCACGGTGTCTGTAGGCTTTTCTATGGTGACAGTGTGATATACGGTTCCCCCGCCAAGATTATTAGCTCCCCTCTGGGTGCAGTATGTCCTGCAAGCAGTAGTCTACTCTTTTGGGACACACTCTTGTTGTTTTATGAGAGAAACTCCAGGTCAAGTGATGTTCACATGAGTCGTCATGGTGCCCTGTTGCCCCCGGTTATCTCTCTGGATGTTGGAGTTGGAAGGCCTCCTCACTCGAGGTTGGTGTGCCCACAGAGCGAACCCTGCAACTTCAGGGCATGGTTGGTGGTTAGGATCACCACGTGGGGTCCTTTTCCCTTAGGAGGGAGGTGGCCTTTGGGGCTGCTGATTTCCAGGTTTTTAGATACCGCCAGTATCTTGGCCAGATGTGGCAGTTGGCCAAGCCCCTTGGTGACCGTAGTTTATCCTACCTGGATGGCATTCTTGCATTGTTCCATTTCAAGTGGTCCCAGTTTTTGCACTAATTCTCCAATGGCGATTCACCTTTCACCGGGAATGTAAAGGTCAAAGGGTTTAGCTAAATTAGGGAGTTCCAGGGCAAGGGTCTGAATTGACTGCTCTTTCCATTCTTGAAAGGCCACTTCTGGATTCTATTCAACAGGATCATCATCTTTTCCTTTCAGTGTTTCATATAGAGGCCCAGCTAGTAGACTGTAGTTAGGGATCCAGAAGCAGCAAACCCTGGCCTCCCCAAGAACCCCTAAGCTGTCTTCTAGTTTTAGAAAGGGGTAAGGCTGAAAATGGTTTCTTCCCTTTCCTGGGATGGGCTTCTCCGACCTTCTGTGAGAATGAAGCCCAGGCAGGTCACCGCAGTCTGTGATATTTGAGCTTTTTCTTGGACAACTTCTATCCTTTATTGGCTTGGTAGTTCAGAGGCCTCCTTAGTAGGGCTGGCGATCAGAATGTCGTCTGTGTACTGAAGGAGGGTTTCCTTTTCCAGAGGTAGAATTTTAGGTCTTTAGCTAAGCTTTCCCCAAAGATGGTGTGGGAATTTTTGCACCCTTGGGGCAAGACGGCCCGGAAGTATTGTTTTAGTTGTATGTTGAGTCCTGCCACTCACAAGCCAAAATTTCTTGTGACTCTGGGACTAATGGAATACAAAAGAAGGCATCATTGAAGACTAATACAGAATACCATGTCCTGGTGGTTGGTAGAATGACCAGCAGGGTGTAGGAATTAGGAGCAGCTGGAGGTATATCCTCGGTGGCTTCACTGACTGTCCTGACATCCTTTACCAGGTCCCCAGCAGCCCATGGGGCTCTCGTGGTCAGACCAATCCCAGAATATGGAGCTCACCTGGGCAGGTACCCCACCCCCACCCCAGCCCACGGGGCTCTCGTGGTCAGGCCCCTCCCAGGATACAGAGCTACCCTTGCAGGTACCGTGGCAGGGCTGGGCACACAGGAACCGTGCACATAGCCCTCATTGCAGAGCACCCCCAGCTCACCTGTCGCTCAGAGCTGACACAGAGCACCTCAGAGCAGGACTTGAACTAACAAACAGCAGCTGCGACAGGTCTGTGACCCTGGGCATCACTCTGTGCGGCCTCCCTCCACCTGGTCTTCCAGAGACTTCCACTGCACCCGGGGCACCAGGCCTCTGTCTCCAACCACCACCCACCCCTCCTCTCCCTGACTCCTGGGTTCCTCTCATTAGGAGAGGGTTTTCTTGAAGTTGTCTCCCACTCATGGGCCAGATAAAATGATTAGAAAACAAGCCAAAGCTGCAGCCCCTTGTCTATCCTGACTCTCAGGAGCCCACACCTGTTCCTTGGACCTGGCCGGTTCAGCAATTTCCATTTTCTGCAACTGTGAGCCCCTGAGGGGTGATGATTGGCTGACCTGGGCAGCCTTACCATGCCGGCCAGCCCTCCCCAGGTGTGCCTGGGTTGAGATCAATATAAATACCACTCCAGGCAGCAAGAGCCCCTGCAGCCGTGCCTGACGCCATTTTCTCTGCCCTGTCAGCAGTCTCGGGGCTGGGCTGGTGGGAGGGAGTGAGAGGCCACGGCTTTGTGGGTGGCCCAGTGTGAGTGGGGCTCTGCTGGACTTTCTGCAGCAGTTGCCAGGCTGCCACCTGCTAAAGAAGAGGATGTGTCACCTATACCTGCTGCTGGAATTTCTCCCTGGGCAGAGGTGAGGAAGGAAAGAAGCAGTGGGGGCAGGGACAGGACGGGTATCTCAGGCAGGGAAATGGAAATCTTCCAGAAGAGCACCCAGGGCCAGGACCATCCTGGCTGGCCTGCAGGCACCAAGTCGGCCGGCATGCTGTCACTCGTGTGGCTCTATGGCCCTTCCTCTACGCTTTCAAGTCCTTGTATATATTCAGGTGTTTTACCTGGGACGGGTGGGAATAGTTCAGCAGCAACTGGCCTGGGGCTCAGCTCACGTTTACTCACAGATGCCTCGGCACGGTGCCCCAGCTTTGCAATGAGGACGCTTGTTGCGTGGGGGCTGCTGGCTGAATGGGAGACGATTCCCCACCACTGACCAACTTCAGAATTGTTTACAACTGGAGCAAGTGCCCTGATACGGTTTTCCTCTGTGGAACTGGTGGGTTCTGTGTTTTTTTTCTCTTTTTCGTTTTTGGTTCAAGGTAGATTTTATTCCTCTTTTTTGTATTTACAGATACAAGCATGGAAATAATTTATTCATATAAATACATGTATGTGAAGGGAATAATTGTTTTTTCTGTTTTATTTTTTAAATTTTATTTCTTTTTAATTTTGAATTTTATTTTATATTTTTATACAGCAGGTTCTTATTGGTTACCTATTTTATACGTATAAATGTATACATGCCAATCCCAGTCTCTCAACTCCTCCCACCACCACCCCCCCAACAGCCTTCCACCCTTGTTGTCCATACGTTTGTTGTCTACATCTGTTGCTCTATTTATGCCTTGCAAAATGGTTAACCTGTACAGTTTTTCTAGGTTCCACATATATGCATGAATATACAAGATTTGTTTTTCTCTTTCTGACTTACTTCACTCTGTATGAGACTCTCTAGATCCATCGACGTCTTGACAAATGACCCAATTTCATTCCTTTTCATGGCTTAGTAATATTCCATTTTATATATGTACCACAGCTTTATGCATACGTCTGTCTGTGGGCATTTAGGTTGCTTCCATTACCTCGATATTGTAAAGAGTGAGGCAATGAACATTGCGGTGAATGTCTCTTTTTGATTTATGGTTTTGTCTGGGTATATGTCCAGAACTGGGATTGCTGTATCATATGGTAATTCTACTGTTAGTTTCTTAAGAAACTCCATATTGTTCTCCATAGTGACTGTATCAATTTATATTCCCAACAATAGTGGAAGAGGGTTCCTTTTCTCCACACCCTTTCCAGCATTTTTTGTTTGTAGATTTTCTGATGATGCCCATTCTACCAGGTGTGAGGTGATACCTCATTGCTGAGTCCATTTCCTTGAGCAAGGGGTAGGTCTTGTCTATTAAATATTTGGCTTATGGAACGGTATCTGTGCTAATTTCAAACTCTGGTTTTATGCAGCACCCCAACTCACCTTCCCACTTAAGCAAGCATAAGTTGGTTTTCTAAATTTGAGACCGTGTTCTGTTTTGTAAATCAGTTCATGTGTAGCCAAGTTCTCATTCCATGTATTAGTGGTACCTTATGATGTTTCTTTTTCTGTGTGACTTTTTTCACTTAGAATCACCGTGCCTCAATCCACTCATTATGCTGGTACGGGCCTGGTGACATAGTTTTCATTGCTGAGAGGTATTCTGTTGTACGTAAGTACCGCAACTTCTTTATCCATTATTTGTTCTCTGGCATATTTAACTTGTGCTGCAGAAGAGGTTCTTGTAAACAGAGCTGTCCCAAACTTTGGGGTGGCTGTGTCTTTTTGATTTTAATTTCCCTAAGCTATAGGACCATAAGTGGAAGTGCCCTAGGCTCTGTTGCTTTGTTTTTTATATGTTTCAGGAAACACCATACACTTCTCCCGAGTGGCTGTTGGCAATTTACATCCCGCCCATCAGCATAACAAGGCTCCCAGTTCTCCATGGCCTGTCCTGCCTTTCTGGATTTTACACTTTTTTCAGATTGCCCTTTTGACCGGGGGGAAGTGAGACTTCATTGTAGTGCAGATTTCCTTTGCAAGCTTGCTTGGTTGGCCAAAAAGGGCGTATGCGTTTTTCCCTGAATATATTCAGGGAAAAACGCATACGCCCTTTTTGGCCAAGTGCATCATTGTCGACGTTCTGCCTCTTTTCCTATGCTTTAAATGCAATTCCAGTCTGCCTCCTGAAATCGGTTTCCTGCAATTCTGCCCCGCTTTCAAGTCCGCTTGGCAGCCTTACTTCAGTATATTTTTGGACGATAGCTGTCATTTATAACTCTGCAGGTTTGTGAATTACAGTGCTCTTGAGCTCCTTTCTTCAACTCGCTTTCTTGTGAGCTGCCCGCAACACTGCAGGATTGCTTCAGGCCCTAATCTGGGTCTGGCACGGCATGCTGAGCCTTTGGTTAATCCTCTTCCTGGTGTGAAATAAGAGTTAAATTTGCCCGTCCAGAAACCTCCAGCTAGTCTCTCATTGGTTCTCCCTATTCCTGTTCATCTTCCGCAGAAATTGCAAACTGGGCCAAACAGGAGGTTAAAGGCACTGACTCTCCAAGTCGGCAGAGCGTTAGTAAAGCATCTGGAATGTTGCACACGAGTACCAGGGAACGAGAACTGAGACATATTGGAACACGTCTCCCGATCACACGGTTGATCATACTCTGGGTTCCACATGCATGTTTTAGCTGAAGGAAGAATCCCTTAAACCTGGAGAGTTGAGACCCGTGGAATGGGTACCATGCAATATGACTTCAAAGGGTCTTCATTGGCTCACCGAATGTCTCCAATCCTATGACTGCTGCGTTTATGCCCCTGTACACATGCTTGATTCTCTTTCGGAGACATAGCAATCCATAGGTTTTAAGATACTTACTAGTCAGGTACATTCTTAGGCATTTAATAGGGGGTGTTGAGTCCATTTCCTTGATCAAGGAGTAGCTCTTGTCTATTACATGTCTGGCTTAAGGAACTTTATCTGTGCTCATGTCAATCTCTGGTTTTATGCAGCACCCCAACTCACCTTTCCTCTTAAGCAAGCATAAGTTGGTTTTCTAAATTTGAGACCCTGTTCTGTTTTGTAATTGAGTTCCTGTGTAGCCAAGTTTACATTCAGTGTATTAGTGATATCTTATGATGTTTCTTTTTCTGTGTGACTTATTTCAGTTAGAATCATCATACCTGAATCCACTCATTATGCTGCTACGGGCCTGATGACATAGATTTCATTGCTGAGTGATATTGCATTGTACGTAAGTACCACAACTTCTTTGTCCATTTTTCACTTTCTGCGATATTGAACTTGTACCGTAAACTAGGTTCTTGTAAACAGAGCCATCCAAAACTTTTGGGTGGCTGTGTCTTTTTGATTTTAATTTCCCTAATCTATAGTACCAGAAGTGGAAGTGCCCTAGGCTCTGTTGCTTTGTTTTTTACATGTTTCAGGAAACACCATACACTTCTCCCGAGTGGCTGTTGGCAATTTACATCCCGCCCATCAGCATAACAAGGCTCCCAGTTCTCCATGGCCTGTCCTGCCTTTCTGGATTTTACACTTTTTTCAGATGGCCCTTTTGACGGGGGGGAAGTGAGACTTCATTGTAGTGCAGATTTCCTTTGCAAGCTTGCTTGGTTGGCCAAAAAGGGCGTATGCGTTTTTTCCTGAATATATTCAGGAAAAAACGCATACGCCCTTTTTGGCCAAGTGCATCATTGTGGACGTTCTGCCTCTTTTCCTATGCTTTAAATGCAATTCCAGTCTACCTCCTGAAATCGGTTTCCTGCAATTCTGCCTTGCCTCCAATGCCTCTTCATAGCCTTACCTCAATATATTTTTTGAAAATAGTTGGCCTTTATAACTCTGCAGGTTTTTGAATTGCAGTGGCCCTTAGCTCCATTTTTCTGCTCTTATTTTTGTAATCTTGCCTCATAACCACAGGATTCCTTCAGGCCCTATTCTTCTTCTGGGGCACCTTGCTGTGCCTTTGGTTTATTCTTCTTACTGATGTGAAATTAGACTGACATGTGCCCATTGAAACTGCTACAGCTAGTTTCTCACTGGTTCCCCCTATTCCCATTCATCCTCCGCACTAACTGCAGACTGTGCGATACTAGAACTTAAAGGCATTGACTCTCCATGTGGGGATATTGTTAGTAAAGTGGCTGGAATGTCGATCCGGAGTCCCAGGAGAGGAAAAATGAGGTGCGTTTTAGAAACCTTTCCCGATCATATGGTATACCAGTCGCTGGGTTTCCCAAGCATGGTTTAGCTGTAGGAAGATTCCCTTCAACCTGGAGTTTTGGGACCCTTGGAATGAGTAGCATGAAGTATTGCATTAAACTTTTGGCAGTTGCTCACCAAAGCTCACCAATCCTCTCAGCCCCAAGTGTGCAGCCTTATGTCTTATCCAGCTGTGGGTTTATATGTGGTCAATCCAGGTTGCATCACAGCCCCTGAGCAAATTTTGTAAGAATTTTTCTCTCTTTCATTGTTTCTGCATTTTGTTTTTAAAATTTATTTCTATAATGGGGTTTAGCTCATTTTCACTGCTGTGTTTGTGCCACTCTGCACACACTTGATTCCCTTATGGAGATATATCAATACATGGGTTTTAAGATTCTTATTACTCAGATATATTTCTCTGCGGTGTATAGGGTGTGTTGAGGCCAGTTCATTGAGCAAGGTGTAGATCTTGTCTAATATCTATTTGGTTTATTGAACGGTATCTGTGCTAATTTCAAACTCTGGTTTAATGCATCACCCCACCTCTCCTTTCCCCTTAAGCTGACATAAGTGTGTTTTCTAAATGTGAGACACTGTTCTGTTCTGTAATTCATTTCTTGTGCAGCCATATTTACCCTCCCTCTATAAGTGATATCTTATGATATGTTTCTTTTTCTGTTTGACTTATTTCAAGTAGTATTATCGGACCTAAATCCACTCTTTATCCTTCTACTAGCCTTATTACCTTGATTTCATGGTGAAGAGATATTCCATTGTACATAAGTACCACATCTTCTTTATCCATTGTTCTCTTTCCTGGGATATTTAAGGTGTACTGAAGTTGAGGTTCTTGTAAACAGAGTAGCCCTAAACTGTGGTGTGCTTGTGTCTTGTTGATTTTTAGACTTCCCTAGATATACTCCCATGATTGGAAGTGTCCTATGCTCTGTAGCTCTGTTTTTTAGATGATTTAGGAACCACCATACACTTCTCCAGAGTGGCTCTCGGCAGTTCACACACTGCCCATCAGCGTATAAAGGCTCCCTGTTCTCCATGGCCTGTCCTGCATTTCTGGTTTTTACAATTTTTTAGGATGGCCCTTTTGACCAGTGGGAAATGAGATTTCTTTGTTGTGCACATTTGCATTGCTTGCTTGCTTCGTTGCCCATAAAGTGCGTATGCGTTTTTTCCTGGATATAATCAGGAAAAAACGCATACGCCCTTTTGGGCCAACTGCATCATTGTCGAAATTCTGCCGCTTTTCATGTGCTTTAAAGACGAGTCCAATCTATCTCTTGAAATCTGTTTCTTGCAATTCTGTCTTGCATTCAGATCCTCTTCTTTGCCTTACCTCAACATATTTTTGGACGTTAGTTTTCATTTATAACTCTGCAGGTTTGTGAATTGCAGTGACCCTGAGCTCCATTTTTTAAGTTGCTCTTTTGTGAGCTGGCCTCAAACCCACAGGATTGCTTCAGGCCCTATTTTGGCTCCGGCGAGGCGGGCTGAGCCTTTTTTCAATTCTTATTCTTAATGGGAAATTAGAGTGATATGTGCCCGTCCAAACCCCTACAACTATTCTCTCATTGGTTCCCCCTCTTCCCGTTCATCCTCCTCACAATTTGCAAAATGTGTGAAACAGAAGTTGAAATGTGCTGATTCTCCAAGTGGGCAGATTCTAAGTAACGTGGCTGGAATGGTGAACAGGAGCACCAGGAGAGGATAAATGAGCTGCATTTTAGACACATCTCCCGATCACATGGTGTACAGTCCTCTGGGTTTTCCATGCATGTTTTAGCTGTAGGAAGATCCCTTGAACCTGCAGATTTGGGACCCATTGAATGGGTACCAGGTAGTATTACTTTAAAGGGTGTGCATTTCCTCACCCAACCTCACATTTCTCTTAGTGCAAACAGTTTCCAGCCTTATGTCTCATCCTGCTGTGGGTCTAGATGTGTTCAATCCATGTTGCATCACCGTCCCTGAGGAAAAGTTGTAAGAGGTTTTCTCTGTCTCTCTGTCGTTTATTTTTTTCAATTTATTACTATATTGGTTACAGCTGATTTTCAAAGCTCTGTTTCTTGCTGCTGTACATCCACTTGATTCACGTACAGAGAGACATCAGTAAATTCTTTTTCAGATTCTTACCAGTCGTATATATTCTTTTCCGGTGACTTGAGTGTGCTGAGTGCAGTTCTTTTAGCTACCGTGTGGGCCTTGTTGATTATCAGTTTGGTATTTGGAATGGTATCTTTGCTAATTTCAACCTCCTGGATGATGCCTCACCCCTCCCCACCTTTCCCGTTTAGCAGCCTTATGCGTGTTTTCTACATATTTGACTATGTTTTTGTTTTGTAATTTATTTCATGTGTAGCCATTTTGGATTCCACCTTTAAGTGATATCTTATGATATGTGTCTTTTTCTTTTTGAATTATGTCACTTAGAAAGATCATACGTAACTCCTCCGGAGTTGTTACAACTGGCCATATTTCATTGATTTCCAGGCTGAATAATATTCCACTCTACTAAGTACCACATCTCTATCCATTTTTTCCCTCCAGAGACATTTAAGTTATATCCTAGTCGAGGATCTTTTAAACAGAGAGGGGGTAAACATTGGGGTGCCTGTGTCCTCTCAATTTTTGTTTTTCCCAAGATATACGCCCATGAGTGCAAGTGCCCTATGCTCTGTAGCTCATTTTTTAGATGCTTTAGTAAACACAATACACTTCTCCAGAATGGCCGTTGGCAATATACATTTCCACTATAAGTCTCACAGGGCTCCCTCTTCTCCTTGCCCTGTCCTGCATTTCTGTTGTTTACGCTTTATGAGGATGGCTCTTCTGACTGATGCGAAGTGATATCTTTTGTAGTATTGACTTCCAGTGCCCACCTGTTTGCTTGGCTAAAAAAGTGTATGCCCTTTTCTTGAATATATACAGAAAAAAACGCATACACCCTTTTTGGCCAACTGCAATGTTGGCAATGTTCAGCTCCTTTTCTTGTGCTTAATGGCGAGTCCTTTCTACCTCCTCAGATCCCTTTCCTGCCATTCTCCCTTGCTTACAAGTCCTTTTCTCTGACTTTCCTCAAGACATTTTTCAGTGATGGATATTTTCAACTCTGCAGTTTCGTGAATTTTACTGCCCCTGAGTTCCATTGTTCAACTTGTGTTTATGGGAACTGGCCACAAAGCAGCGGGATTTCCTCAAGCCCTATACTGTTTCCATGGGCAACCCTAGCCTTTGGTCAGTTCGTCTTCCTGATTGGAAATTAGAGTGACATGTGCCTGTCTGAACACCTAGGACTTGTCTCTCATTGTTCTTCATCCTTCCGCTTCATCCTCTGGACAAATTCCAAACTGTACACAACAGGATGTTGACAGTGCTGACATCTCCAAGTGGGGAGACTGTTAGTAAAGACGCTGGAGGGGTGAACCCGAGCACCAGGAGATGAGGAGATGAGATGCCTTTTCCAAACTCTTCCCGATCAGACGGTATACCATCCTCTGGGTGTGACAGACATGTTTTAGCAGTAGGAAGAGTCCCATTCATGTAAGGAGAACATCAGGGCTTTTTCAAAATCAGTGTCTCCCCGAAACACAAACTGGGGAATTTTTTAAGCTACGGCTACACATATGTTCATTAAGGGCCTTGGGAAGTAGGCAGAGTCCAAACTTTAGATGATTGAAGTCTTCAGGGTCAGAAGCACTCACCACCAGCTTCCCTTAGGTTACACTTTAACTGTCATTGATAGATGATGTCAGTAAAAATATCTATTCTTTTTCAGATTATTTCCCCTTATAGCTTATTGCAAAATGTTGAGTGTAGTTCCCTGTGCTATACAGTAGTTCCTTGTTGATGATCTATTTTATACATAGCAGTGTGTATGTGTTAATCCCAAACTGTTAATTTATCCCTCCTCCCACCTTTCCCCTTTGGTAATAATAAATTATAAGATTTTATACTTCTCAGAAATGGGGGAGCTGAAAGAGAGGTATCATTTTCAATGGAAAAGCATTTAAAACAAGATTGAAGCTTTAACCAAGATTATTAGATGTACATCCTTGGAAAGAAATCACTTCGTTTCTCTAATATTGACCTGACAAATAAGACAAACCTTTTCACTGAACTTGCTTATAATAAAGTGATGGAAATATCAAATGGAAGTGTTAGAAACATCTTATTTTACCCGAGCCTTATACACTGTTCTATGTTAACTACAGTTTGGCTCACACATCTGTTCATTGAGGTTACAATAGTCTCAATTTCTGTTACTGATCCTCCAGAGTGGACCCCAACAAGTGTCCCCCTGCCCAGTGTCATTGGGGCCAACAGATCGAGACTGAGTTTGGTTCACAAGCAAAGGAAACTTTATATTTTGATCAGAGAATGGAGAGGTGAGAGCATGCACTACCCCCTGGGCTGTGGGCTGGGCTGCTGTGTAGAGATCCTGTCAGAGTCAGTGGGAGGGAGGGGGCGGAGCTCTCGAGGGCCGGGTTGGCTGCAGCTCAGGCTCTATATCGCGGAGTCTGCACTGGGCCCCAGGAGCTGAGGTGTCGTCCCAGCCATTCTGCACTAGGAAATCTGGTCTGAAGTGCCGGGTGTGGAACCTCTGCATGCGGGACCCTAGGAGCACATGAAATTAGACAAAGCACAAAGGATAAAAAAGGTTAGACTTGACTTTATTGCCCAGATTCTATTTTTATCTCCCAGGGATTTTTAATGGGCTTTGCTGGGGACAAACCCCTCCTCTGCCTTTTGTCCCGTTCCTCATTCTTGGAGTGCTGAGGGTGCAGACCCTTCTTCTGTAACTGCTGAGTGCTGAGTTGGGAGCCCTCATACCCAGGGGCGAGGGTCAGAGCTTCTCCCCAGCAGCCTCCAGGTGACGTTGATTGTCCCCAGGCCCCCTGCCTCCCTGCTCGTCCACCTGAGCACCAGCATTGGAAGTGTTATAGATTCTAATGACCTTTAAGGGTCCAGGAAAGAGATGTGCAGAGACGCTGTGGGGGCCGGTTTCACCCCGCCCCACATTTGTTCAGCCACCTTAGGCTGACCGTTTCTGCCAGCCTAGATGCTCTGACCAGTAGTCTGCGCTTTCTTCAATTAGGCCCCTGAATTAACGTACAAACAGCACCAGGTGTCAGAGCCCTGCCTGCTCAACTCCCAGACAGTCCAGGGTCAGTGGTGATCAAGGACCATGATGGCCACTGAGTCAACAGCCTTTTGAAGTAAACAGGAGTCCAGCCAGTCTTATTGGCCACCATCATCACGGTGTCTGTAGGCTTTTCTATGGTGACAGTGTGATATACGGTTCCCCCGCCAAGATTATTAGCTCCCCTCTGGGTGCAGTATGTCCTGCAAGCAGTAGTCTACTCTTTTGGGACACACTCTTGTTGTTTTATGAGAGAAACTCCAGGTCAAGTGATGTTCACATGAGTCGTCATGGTGCCCTGTTGCCCCCGGTTATCTCTCTGGATGTTGAAGTTGGAAGGCCTCCTCACTCGAGGTTGGTGTGCCCACAGAGCGAACCCTGCAACTTCAGGGCATGGTTGGTGGTTAGGATCACCACATGGGGTCCTTTTCCCTTAGGAGGGAGGTGACCTTTGGGGCTGCTGATTTCCAGGTTTTTAGATACCGCCAGTATCTTGGCCAGATGTGGCAGTTGGCCAAGCCCCTTGGTGACCGTAGTTTATCCTACCTGGATGGCATTCTTGCATTGTTCCATTTCAAGTGGTCCCAGTTTTTGCACTAATTCTCCAATGGCGATTCACCTTTCACCGGGAATGTAAAGGTCAAAGGGTTTAGCTAAATTAGGGAGTTCCAGGGCAAGGGTCTGAATTGACTGCTCTTTCCATTCTTGAAAGGCCACTTCTGGATTCTATTCAACAGGATCATCATCTTTTCCTTTCAGTGTTTCATATAGAGGCCCAGCTAGTAGACTGTAGTTAGGGATCCAGAAGCAGCAAACCCTGGCCTCCCCAAGAACCCCTAAGCTGTCTTCTAGTTTTAGAAAGGGGTAAGGCTGAAAATGGTTTCTTCCCTTTCCTGGGATGGGCTTCTCTGACCTTCTGTGAGAATGAAGCCCAGGCAGGTCACCGCAGTCTGTGATATTTGAGCTTTTTCTTGGACAACTTCTATCCTTTATTGGCTTGGTAGTTCAGAGGCCTCCTTAGTAGGGCTGGCGATCAGAATGTCGTCTGTGTACTGAAGGAGGGTTTCCTTTTCCAGAGGTAGAATTTTAGGTCTTTAGCTAAGCTTTCCCCAAAGATGGTGTGGGAATTTTTGCACCCTTGGGGCAAGACGGCCCGGAAGTATTGTTTTAGTTGTATGTTGAGTCCTGCCACTCACAAGCCAAAATTTCTTGTGACTCTGGGACTAATGGAATACAAAAGAAGGCATCATTGAAGACTAATACAGAATACCATGTCCTGGTGGTTGGTAGAATGACCAGCAGGGTGTAGGAATTAGGAGCAGTTGGAGGTATATCCTCGGTGGCTTCACTGACTGTCCTGACATCCTTTACCAGGTCCCCAGCAGCCCATGGGGCTCTCGTGGTCAGACCAATCCCAGAATATGGAGCTCACCTGGGCAGGTACCCCACCCCCACCCCAGCCCACGGGGCTCTCGTGGTCAGGCCCCTCCCAGGATACAGAGCTACCCTTGCAGGTACCGTGGCAGGGCTGGGCACACAGGAACCGTGCACATAGCCCTCATTGCAGAGCACCCCCAGCTCACCTGTCGCTCAGAGCTGACACAGAGCACCTCAGAGCAGGACTTGAACTAACAAACAGCAGCTGCGACAGGTCTGTGACCCTGGGCATCACTCTGTGCGGCCTCCCTCCACCTGGTCTTCCAGAGACTTCCACTGCACCCGGGGCACCAGGCCTCTGTCTCCAACCACCACCCACCCCTCCTCTCCCTGACTCCTGGGTTCCTCTCATTAGGAGAGGGTTTTCTTGAAGTTGTCTCCCACTCATGGGCCAGATAAAATGATTAGAAAACAAGCCAAAGCTGCAGCCCCTTGTCTATCCTGACTCTCAGGAGCCCACACCTGTTCCTTGGACCTGGCCGGTTCAGCAAGTTCCATTTTCTGCAACTGTGAGCCCCTGAGGGGTGATGATTGGCTGACCTGGGCAGCCTTACCATGCCGGCCAGCCCTCCCCAGGTGTGCCTGGGTTGAGATCAATATAAATACCACTCCAGGCAGCAAGAGCCCCTGCAGCCGTGCCTGACGCCATTTTCTCTGCCCTGTCAGCAGTCTCGGGCTGGGCTGGTGGGAGGGAGTGAGAGGCCACGGCTTTGTGGGTGGCCCAGTGTGAGTGGGGCTCTGCTGGACTTTCTGCAGCAGTTGCCAGGCTGCCACCTGCTAAAGAAGAGGATGTGTCACCTATACCTGCTGCTGGAATTTCTCCCTGGGCAGAGGTGAGGAAGGAAAGAAGCAGTGGGGGCAGGGACAGGACGGGTATCTCAGGCAGGGAAATGGAAATCTTCCAGAAGAGCACCCAGGGCCAGGACCATCCTGGCTGGCCTGCAGGCACCAAGTCGGCCGGCATGCTGTCACTCGTGTGGCTCTATGGCCCTTCCTCTACGCTTTCAAGTCCTTGTATATATTCAGGTGTTTTACCTGGGACGGGTGGGAATAGTTCAGCAGCAACTGGCCTGGGGCTCAGCTCACGTTTACTCACAGATGCCTCGGCACGGTGCCCCAGCTTTGCAATGAGGACGCTTGTTGCGTGGGGGCTGCTGGCTGAATGGGAGACGATTCCCCACCACTGACCAACTTCAGAATTGTTTACAACTGGAGCAAGTGCCCTGATACGGTTTTCCTCTGTGGAACTGGTGGGTTCTGTGTTTTTTTTCTCTTTTTCGTTTTTGGTTCAAGGTAGATTTTATTCCTCTTTTTTGTATTTACAGATACAAGCATGGAAATAATTTATTCATATAAATACATGTATGTGAAGGGAATAATTGTTTTTTCTGTTTTATTTTTTAAATTTTATTTCTTTTTAATTTTGAATTTTATTTTATATTTTTATACAGCAGGTTCTTATTGGTTACCTATTTTATACGTATAAATGTATACATGCCAATCCCAGTCTCTCAACTCCTCCCACCACCACCCCCCCAACAGCCTTCCACCCTTGTTGTCCATACGTTTGTTGTCTACATCTGTTGCTCTATTTATGCCTTGCAAAATGGTTAACCTGTACAGTTTTTCTAGGTTCCACATATATGCATGAATATACAAGATTTGTTTTTCTCTTTCTGACTTACTTCACTCTGTATGAGACTCTCTAGATCCATCGACGTCTTGACAAATGACCCAATTTCATTCCTTTTCATGGCTTAGTAATATTCCATTTTATATATGTACCACAGCTTTATGCATACGTCTGTCTGTGGGCATTTAGGTTGCTTCCATTACCTCGATATTGTAAAGAGTGAGGCAATGAACATTGCGGTGAATGTCTCTTTTTGATTTATGGTTTTGTCTGGGTATATGTCCAGAACTGGGATTGCTGTATCATATGGTAATTCTACTGTTAGTTTCTTAAGAAACTCCATATTGTTCTCCATAGTGACTGTATCAATTTATATTCCCAACAATAGTGGAAGAGGGTTCCTTTTCTCCACACCCTTTCCAGCATTTTTTGTTTGTAGATTTTCTGATGATGCCCATTCTACCAGGTGTGAGGTGATACCTCATTGCTGAGTCCATTTCCTTGAGCAAGGGGTAGGTCTTGTCTATTAAATATTTGGCTTATGGAACGGTATCTGTGCTAATTTCAAACTCTGGTTTTATGCAGCACCCCAACTCACCTTCCCACTTAAGCAAGCATAAGTTGGTTTTCTAAATTTGAGACCGTGTTCTGTTTTGTAAATCAGTTCATGTGTAGCCAAGTTCTCATTCCATGTATTAGTGGTACCTTATGATGTTTCTTTTTCTGTGTGACTTTTTTCACTTAGAATCACCGTGCCTCAATCCACTCATTATGCTGGTACGGGCCTGGTGACATAGTTTTCATTGCTGAGAGGTATTCTGTTGTACGTAAGTACCGCAACTTCTTTATCCATTATTTGTTCTCTGGCATATTTAACTTGTGCTGCAGAAGAGGTTCCTGTAAACAGAGCTGTCCCAAACTTTGGGGTGGCTGTGTCTTTTTGATTTTAATTTCCCTAAGCTATAGGACCATAAGTGGAAGTGCCCTAGGCTCTGTTGCTTTGTTTTTTATATGTTTCAGGAAACACCATACACTTCTCCCGAGTGGCTGTTGGCAATTTACATCCCGCCCATCAGCATAACAAGGCTCCCAGTTCTCCATGGCCTGTCCTGCCTTTCTGGATTTTACACTTTTTTCAGATTGCCCTTTTGACCGGGGGGAAGTGAGACTTCATTGTAGTGCAGATTTCCTTTGCAAGCTTGCTTGGTTGGCCAAAAAGTGCGTATGCGTTTTTCCCTGAATATATTCAGGAAAAAACGCATACGCCCTTTTTGGCCAAGTGCATCATTGTCGACGTTCTGCCTCTTTTCCTATGCTTTAAATGCAATTCCAGTCTGCCTCCTGAAATCGGTTTCCTGCAATTCTGCCCCGCTTTCAAGTCCGCTTGGCAGCCTTACTTCAGTATATTTTTGGACGATAGCTGTCATTTATAACTCTGCAGGTTTGTGAATTACAGTGCTCTTGAGCTCCTTTCTTCAACTCGCTTTCTTGTGAGCTGCCCGCAACACTGCAGGATTGCTTCAGGCCCTAATCTGGGTCTGGCACGGCATGCTGAGTCTTTGGTTAATCCTCTTCCTGGTGTGAAATAAGAGTTAAATTTGCCCGTCCAGAAACCTCCAGCTAGTCTCTCATTGGTTCTCCCTATTCCTGTTCATCTTCCGCAGAAATTGCAAACTGGGCCAAACAGGAGGTTAAAGGCACTGACTCTCCAAGTCGGCAGAGCGTTAGTAAAGCATCTGGAATGTTGCACACGAGTACCAGGGGACGAGAACTGAGACATATTGGAACACGTCTCCCGATCACACGGTTGATCATACTCTGGGTTCCACATGCATGCTTTAGCTGAAGGAAGAATCCCTTAAACCTGGAGAGTTGAGACCCGTGGAATGGGTACCATGCAATATGACTTCAAAGGGTCTTCATTTGCTCACCGAACCTCTCCAATCCTATGACTGCTGCGTTTATGCCACTGTACACACGCTTGATTCTCTTTCGGAGACATAGCAATCCATAGGTTTTAAGATACTTACTAGTCAGGCACATTCTTAGGCGTTTAATATGGGGTGTTGAGTCCATTTTGTTGAGTAAGGAGTAGCTCTTGTCTATTACATATTTGGCTTAAGGAACTTTATCTGTGCTCATTTCAATCTCTGGTTTTATGCAGCACCCCAACTCACCTTTCCCCTTAAGCAAGCATAAGTTGGTTTTCTATATTTGAGACCCTGTTGTGTTTTGTAATCCAGTTCCTGTGTAGCCAAGTTTACATTCCGTGTATTAGTGATATCTTATGATGTTTCTTTTTCTGTGTGACTTATTTCAGTTAGAAACATCATACCTGAATCCACTCATTATGCTGCTACGGGCCTGATGACATAGATTTCATTGCTGAGTGATATTGCATTGTACATAAGTACCACAACTTCTTTATCCATTTTTCACTTTCTGCGATATTAAACTTGCCCCATAAACGAGTTTCTTGTAAACAGAGCCGTCCCAAACTTTGGGGTGGCTGTGCCTTTTTGATTTTAATTTCCCTAAGCTATAGGACCATAAGTGGAAGTGCCCTAGGCTCTGTTGTTTTGTTTTTTAGATGTTTCAGTAAACACCATACACTTCTCCCGAGTGGCTGTTGGCAATTTACATCCCACCCATCAGCATAACAAGGCTCCCATTTCTCCATGGCCTGTCCTGCCTTTCTGGATTTTACACTTTTTTCAGATGGCACTTTTGACCAGGGGGAAGTGAGACTTCATTGTAGTGCAGATTTCCTTTGCAAGCTTGCTTGGTTGGCCAAAAAGGGCGTATGCGTTTTTTCCTGAATATATTCAGGGAAAAACGCATACGCCCTTTTTGGCCAAGTGCATCATTGTCGACGTTCTGCCTCTTTTCCTATGCTTTAAATGCAATTCCAGTCTACCTCCTGAAATCGGTTTCCTGCAATTCTGCCCCGCTTTCAAGTCCTCTTGGCAGGCTTACTTCAGTATATTTTTGGACGATAGCTGTCATTTATAACTCTGCAGGTTTGTGAATTACAGTGCCCCTGAGCTCCTTTCTTCAACTCGCTTTCTTGTGAGCTGGCCACAACACCGCAGGATTGCTTCAGGCCCTAATCAGGTTCCGGCACGGCACGCTGAGCCTTTGCTTAATTCCTCTTCCTGGTGGGAAATGAGAGTTAAATTTGCCCGTCCAGACACCTCCAGCTAGTCTCTCATTGGTTCTCCCTATTCCTGTTCATCTTCCGCGGAATTTGCAAACTGGGCCAAACAGGAGGTTAAAGGCACTGACTCTCCAAGTCGGGAGAGTGTTAGTAAAGCATCTGGAATGTTGCACCCGAGTACCAGGGGACGAGAACTGAGACATATTTCAACACGTCTCCCAATCACACGGTTGATCATACTCTGGGTTCCACATGCATGTTTTAGCTGAAGGAAGAATCCCTTAAACCTGGAGAGTTGAGACCCGTGGAATGGGTACCATGCAATATGACTTCAAAGGGTCTTCATTTGCTCACCAAAACTCTCCAATCCTATCACTGCTGCGTTTTTGCCCCTGTACTCACGATTGATTCACTTTCAGAGACATAGCAATCCATAGGTTTTAAGATACTTACTAGTCAGGTACATTATTAGGCGTTTAATATGGGGTTTTGAGTCCATTTCATTGAGCAAGGAGTAGCTCTTGTCTATTACATATTTGGCTTAAGGAACTTTATCTGTGCTCATTTCAATCTCTGGTTTTATGCAGCACCCCAACTCACCTTTCCCCTTAAGCAAGCATAAGTTGATTTTCTAAATTTGGGACCATGTTCTGTTTTGAAATTCAGTTCCTGTGTAGCCAAGTTTACATTCCGTGTATTAGTGATATCTTATGATGTTTCTTTTTCTGTGTGACTTATTTCAGTTAGAATCATCATACCTGAATCCACTCATTATGCTGCTATGGGCCTGATGACATAGATGTCATTGCTGAGTGATATTGCATTGTACGTAAGTACCACAACTTCTTTATCCATTTTTCGCTTTATGCAATATTGAACTTGTACCGTAAACGAGTTTCTTGTAAACAGAGCCATCCCAAACTTTGGGGTGGCTGTGTCTTTTTGATTTTAATTTCCCTAAGCTATAGGACCATAAGTGGAAGTGCCCTAGGCTCTGTTGCTTTGTTTTTTAGATGCTTCAGGAAACACCATACACTTCTCCCGAGTGGCTGTTGGCAATGTACATCCCGCCCATCAGCATAACAAGGCTCCCAGTTCTCCATGGCCTGTCCTGCCTTTCTGGATTTTACACTTTTTTCAGATGGCCCTTTTGACGGGGGGGGAAGTGAGACTTCATTGTAGTGCAGATTTCCTTTGCAAGCTTGCTTGGTTGGCCAAAAAGGGCGTATGCGTTTTTTCCTGAATATATTCAGGAAAAAACGCATACGCCCTTTTTGGCCAAGTGCATCATTGTCGACCTTCTGCCTCTTTTCCTATGCTTTAAATGCAATTCCAGTCTACCTCCTGAAATCGGTTTCCTGCAATTCTGCCCGGCTTTCAAGTCCTCTTGGCAGCCTTACTTCAGTATATTTTTGGATGATAGCTGTCATTTATAACTCTGCAGGTTTGTGAATTACAGTGCCCCTGAGCTCCTTTCTTCAACTCGCTTTCTTGTGAGCTGGCCGCAACACCGCAGGATTGCTTCAGGCCCTAATCTGGTTCCGGCATGGCACGCTGAGCCTTTGGTTAATTCCTCTTCCTGGTGGGAAATGAGAGTTAAATTTTCCCGTCCAGACACCTCCAGCTAGTCTCTCATTGGTTCTCCCTATTTCTGTTCATCTTCCGCGGAATTTGCAAACTGGGCCAAACAGGAGGTTAAAGGCACTGACTCTCCAAGTCGGGAGAGTGTTAGTAAAGCATCTGGAATGTTGCACCCGAGTACCAGGGGACGAGAACTGAGACATATTTCAACACGTCTCCCGATCACACGGTTGATCATATTCTGGGTTCCACATGCATGTTTTAGCTGAAGGAAGAATCCCTTAAACCTGGAGAGTTGAGACCCGTGGAATGGGTACCATGCAATATGACTTCAAAGGGTCTTCATTTGCTCACCAAAACTCTCCAATCCTATCACTGCTGCGTTTTTGCCCCTGTACTCACGATTGATTCACTTTCAGAGACATAGCAATCCATAGGTTTTAAGATACTTACTAGTCAGGTACATTATTAGGCGTTTAATATGGGGTGTTGAGTCCATTTCGTTGAGCAAGGAGTAGCTCTTGTCTATTACATATTTGGCTTAAGGAACTTTATCTGTGCTCATTTCAATCTCTGGTTTTATGCAGCACCCCAACTCACCTTTCCCCTTAAGCAAGCATAAGTTGATTTTCTAAATTTGGGACCATGTTCTGTTTTGAAATTCAGTTCCTGTGTAGCCAAGTTTACATTCCGTGTATTAGTGATATCTTATGATGTTTCTTTTTCTGTGTGACTTATTTCAGTTAGAATCATCATACCTGAATCCACGCATTATGCTGCTATGGGCCTGATGACATAGATGTCATTGCTGAGTGATATTGCATTGTACGTAAGTACCACAAATTCTTTATCCATTTTTCGCTTTATGCGATATTGAACTTGTACCGTAAACGAGTTTCTTGTAAACAGAGCCATCCCAAACTTTGGGGTGGCTGTGTCTTTTTGATTTTAATTTCCCTAAGCTATAGGGCCATAAGTGGAAGTGCCCTAGGCTCTGTTGCTTTGTTTTTTAGATGTTTCAGGAAACACCATACACTTCTCCCGAGTGGCTGTTGGCAATTTACATCCCGCCCATCAGCATAACAAGGCTCCCATTTCTCCATGGCCTGTCCTGCCTTTCTGGATTTTACACTTTTTTCAGATGGCCCTTTTGACAGGGGGGAAGTGAGACTTCATTGTAGTGCAGATTTCCTTTGCAAGCTTGCTTGGTTGGCCAAAAAGGGCGTATGCGTTTTTTCCTGAATATATTCAGGAAAAAACGCATACGCCCTTTTTGGCCAAGTGCATCATTGTCGACCTTCTGCCTCTTTTCCTATGCTTTAAATGCAATTCCAGTCTACCTCCTGAAATCGGTTTCCTGCAATTCTGCCCGGCTTTCAGGTCCTCTTGGCAGCCTTACTTCAGTATATTTTTGGATGATAGCTGTCATTTATAACTCTGCAGGTTTGTGAATTACAGTGCCCCTGAGCTCCTTTCTTCAACTCGCTTTCTTGTGAGCTGGCCACAACACCGCAGGATTGCTTCAGGCCCTAATCTGGTTCCGGCATGGCACGCTGAGCCTTTGGTTAATTCCTCTTCCTGGTGGGAAATGAGAGTTAAATTTTCCCGTCCAGACACCTCCAGCTAGTCTCTCATTGGTTCTCCCTATTCCTGTTCATCTTCCGCGGAATTTGCAAACTGGGCCAAACAGGAGGTTAAAGGCACTGACTCTCCAAGTCGGGAGAGTGTTAGTAAAGCATCTGGAATGTTGCACCCGAGTACCAGGGGACGAGACCTGAGACATATTTCAACACGTCTCCCGATCACATGGTTGATCATACTCTGGGTTCCACATGCATGTTTTAGCTGAAGGAAGAATCCCTTAAACCTGGAGAGTTGAGACCCGTGGAATGGGTACCATGCAATATAACTTCAAAGGGTCTTCATTTGCTCAACAAAACTCTCCAATCCTATCACTGCTGCGTTTTTGCCCCTGTACTCACGATTGATTCACTTTCAGAGACATAGCAATCCATAGGTTTTAAGGTACTTACTAGTCAGGTACATTATTAGGCGTTTAATATGGGGTTTTGAGTCCATTTCGTTGAGCAAGGAGTAGCTCTTGTCTATTACATATTTGGCTTAAGGAACTTTATCTGTGCTCATTTCAATCTCTGGTTTTATGCAGCACCCCAACTCACCTTTCCCCTTAAGCAAGCATAAGTTGGTTTTCTAAATTTGGGACCATGTTCTGTTTTGAAATTCAGTTCCTGTGTAGCCAAGTTTACATTCCGTGTATTAGTGATATCTTATGATGTTTCTTTTTCTGTGTGACTTATTTCAGTTAGAATCATCATACCTGAATCCACGCATTATGCTGCTATGGGCCTGATGACATAGATGTCATTGCTGAGTGATATTGCATTGTACGTAAGTACCACAACTTCTTTATCCATTTTTCGCTTTATGCGATATTGAACTTGTACCGTAAACGAGTTTCTTGTAAACAGAGCCATCCCAAACTTTGGGGTGGCTGTGTCTTTTTGATTTTAATTTCCCTAAGCTATAGGACCATAAGTGGAAGTGCCCTAGGCTCTGTTGCTTTGTTTTTTAGATGTTTCAGGAAACACCATACACTTCTCCCGAGTGGCTGTTGGCAATTTACATCCCGCCCATCAGCATAACAAGGCTCCCAGTTCTCCATGGCCTGTCCTGCCTTTCTGGATTTTACACTTTTTTCAGATGGCCCTTTTGACGGGGGGGAAGTGAGACTTCATTGTAGTGCAGATTTCCTTTGTAAGCTTGCTTGGTTGGCCAAAAAGGGCGTATGCGTTTTTTCCTGAATATATTCAGGAAAAAACGCATACGCCCTTTTTGGCCAAGTGCATCATTGTCGACCTTCTGCCTCTTTTCCTATGCTTTAAATGCAATTCCAGTCTACCTCCTGAAATCGGTTTCCTGCAATTCTGCCCGGCTTTCAAGTCCTCTTGGCAGACTTACTTCAGTATATTTTTGGATGATAGCTGTCATTTATAACTCTGCAGGTTTGTGAATTACAGTGCCCCTGAGCTCCTTTCTTCAACTCGCTTTCTTGTGAGCTGGCCGCAACACCGCAGGATTGCTTCAGGCCCTAATCTGGTTCCGGCATGGCACGCTGAGCCTTTGGTTAATTCCTCTTCCTGGTGGGAAATGAGAGTTAAATTTTCCCGTCCAGACACCTCCAGCTAGTCTCTCATTGGTTCTCCCTATTCCTGTTCATCTTCCGCGGAATTTGCAAACTGGGCCAAACAGGAGGTTAAAGGCACTGACTCTCCAAGTCGGGAGAGTGTTAGTAAAGCATCTGGAATGTTGCACCCGAGTACCAGGGGACGAGACCTGAGACATATTTCAACACGTCTCCCGATCACACGGTTGATCATACTCTGGGTTCCACATGCATGTTTTAGCTGAAGGAAGAATCCCTTAAACCTGGAGAGTTGAGACCCGTGGAATGGGTACCATGCAATATGACTTCAAAGGGTCTTCATTTGCTCACCAAAACTCTCCAATCCTCTCACTGCTGCGTTTTTGCCCCTGTACTCACGATTGATTCACTTTCAGAGACATAGCAATCCATAGGTTTTAAGATACTTACTAGTCAGGTACATTATTAGGCGTTTAATATGGGGTTTTGAGTCCATTTCGTTGAGCAAGGAGTAGCTCTTGCCTATTACATATTTGGCTTAAGGAACTTTATCTGTGCTCATTTCAATCTCTGGTTTTATGCAGCACCCCAACTCACCTTTCCCCTTAAGCAAGCATAAGTTGATTTTCTAAATTTGGGACCATGTTCTGTTTTGAAATTCAGTTCCTGTGTAGCCAAGTTTACATTCCGTGTATTAGTGATATCTTATGATGTTTCTTTTTCTGTGTGACTTATTTCAGTTAGAATCATCATACCTGAATCCACTCATTATGCTGCTATGGGCCTGATGACATAGATGTCATTGCTGAGTGATATTGCATTGTACGTAAGTACCACAACTTCTTTATCCATTTTTCGCTTTATGCGATATTGAACTTGTACCGTAAACGAGGTTCTTGTAAACAGAGCCGTCCCAAACTTTGGGGTGGCTGTGTCTTTTTGATTTTAATTTCCCTAAGCTATAGGACCATAAGTGGAAGTGCCCTAGGCTCTGTTGCTTTGTTTTTTAGATGTTTCAGGAAACACCATACACTTCTCCCGAGTGGCTGTTGGCAATTTACATCCCGCCCATCAGCATAACAAGGCTCCCAGTTCTCCATGGCCTGTCCTGCCTTTCTGGATTTTACACTTTTTTCAGATGGCCCTTTTGACGGGGGGGAAGTGAGACTTCATTGTAGTGCAGATTTCCTTTGCAAGCTTGCTTGGTTGGCCAAAAAGGGCGTATGCGTTTTTTCCTGAATATATTCAGGAAAAAACGCATACGCCCTTTTTGGCCAAGTGCATCATTGTCGACCTTCTGCCTCTTTTCCTATGCTTTAAATGCAATTCCAGTCTACCTCCTGAAATCGGTTTCCTGCAATTCTGCCCGGCTTTCAAGTCCTCTTGGCAGCCTTACTTCAGTATATTTTTGGATGATAGCTGTCATTTATAACTCTGCAGGTTTGTGAATTACAGTGCCCCTGAGCTCCTTTCTTCAACTCGCTTTCTTGTGAGCTGGCCGCAACACCGCAGGATTGCTTCAGGCCCTAATCTGGTTCCGGCATGGCACGCTGAGCCTTTGGTTAATTCCTCTTCCTGGTGGGAAATGAGAGTTAAATTTTCCCGTCCAGACACCTCCAGCTAGTCTCTCATTGGTTCTCCCTATTCCTGTTCATCTTCCGCGGAATTTGCAAACTGGGCCAAACAGGAGGTTAAAGGCACTGACTCTCCAAGTCGGGAGAGTGTTAGTAAAGCATCTGGAATGTTGCACCCGAGTACCAGGGGACGAGAACTGAGACATATTTCAACACGTCTCCCGATCACACGGTTGATCATATTCTGGGTTCCACATGCATGTTTTAGCTGAAGGAAGAATCCCTTAAACCTGGAGAGTTGAGACCCGTGGAATGGGTACCATGCAATATGACTTCAAAGGGTCTTCATTTGCTCACCAAAACTCTCCAATCCTATCACTGCTGCGTTTTTGCCCCTGTACTCACGATTGATTCACTTTCAGAGACATAGCAATCCATAGGTTTTAAGATACTTACTAGTCAGGTACATTATTAGGCGTTTAATATGGGGTTTTGAGTCCATTTCGTTGAGCAAGGAGTAGCTCTTGTCTATTACATATTTGGCTTAAGGAACTTTATCTGTGCTCATTTCAATCTCTGGTTTTATGCAGCACCCCAACTCACCTTTCCCCTTAAGCAAGCATAAGTTGATTTTCTAAATTTGGGACCATGTTCTGTTTTGAAATTCAGTTCCTGTGTAGCCAAGTTTACATTCCGTGTATTAGTGATATCTTATGATGTTTCTTTTTCTGTGTGACTTATTTCAGTTAGAATCATCATACCTGAATCCACTCATTATGCTGCTATGGGCCTGATGACATAGATGTCATTGCTGAGTGATATTGCATTGTACGTAAGTACCACAACTTCTTTATCCATTTTTCGCTTTATGCGATATTGAACTTGTACCGTAAACGAGTTTCTTGTAAACAGAGCCATCCCAAACTTTGGGGTGGCTGTGTCTTTTTGATTTCAATTTCCCTAAGCTATAGGACCATAAGTGGAAGTGCCCTAGGCTCTGTTGCTTTGTTTTTTAGATGTTTCAGGAAACACCATACACTTCTCCCGAGTGGCTGTTGGCAATTTACATCCCGCCCATCAGCATAACAAGGCTCCCAGTTCTCCATGGCCTGTCCTGCCTTTCTGGATTTTACACTTTTTTCAGATGGCCCTTTTGACGGGGGGGAAGTGAGACTTCATTGTAGTGCAGATTTCCTTTGCAAGCTTGCTTGGTTGGCCAAAAAGGGCGTATGCGTTTTTTCCTGAATATATTCAGGAAAAAACGCATACGCCCTTTTTGGCCAAGTGCATCATTGTCGACCTTCTGCCTCTTTTCCTATGCTTTAAATGCAATTCCAGTCTACCTCCTGAAATCGGTTTCCTGCAATTCTGCCCGGCTTTCAAGTCCTCTTGGCAGCCTTACTTCAGTATATTTTTGGATGATAGCTGTCATTTATAACTCTGCAGGTTTGTGAATTACAGTGCCCCTGAGCTCCTTTCTTCAACTCGCTTTCTTGTGAGCTGGCCGCAACACCGCAGGATTGCTTCAGGCCCTAATCTGGTTCCGGCATGGCACGCTGAGCCTTTGGTTAATTCCTCTTCCTGGTGGGAAATGAGAGTTAAATTTTCCCGTCCAGACACCTCCAGCTAGTCTCTCATTGGTTCTCCCTATTCCTGTTCATCTTCCGCGGAATTTGCAAACTGGGCCAAACAGGAGGTTAAAGGCACTGACTCTCCAAGTCGGGAGAGTGTTAGTAAAGCATCTGGAATGTTGCACCCGAGTACCAGGGGACGAGAACTGAGACATATTTCAACACGTCTCCCGATCACACGGTTGATCATACTCTGGGTTCCACATGCATGTTTTAGCTGAAGGAAGAATCCCTTAAACCTGGAGAGTTGAGACCCGTGGAATGGGTACCATGCAATATGACTTCAAAGGGTCTTCATTTGCTCACCAAAACTCTCCAATCCTATCACTGCTGCGTTTTTGCCCCTGTAATCACGATTGATTCACTTTCAGAGACATAGCAATCCATAGGTTTTAAGATACTTACTAGTCAGGTACATTATTAGGCGTTTAATATGGGGTTTTGAGTCCATTTCGTTGAGCAAGGAGTAGCTCTTGTCTATTACATATTTGGCTTAAGGAACTTTATCTGTGCTCATTTCAATCTCTGGTTTTATGCAGCACCCCAACTCACCTTTCCCCTTAAGCAAGCATAAGTTGATTTTCTAAATTTGGGACCATGTTCTGTTTTGAAATTCAGTTCCTGTGTAGCCAAGTTTACATTCCGTGTATTAGTGATATCTTATGATGTTTCTTTTTCTGTGTGACTTATTTCAGTTAGAATCATCATACCTGAATCCACTCATTATGCTGCTATGGGCCTGATGACATAGATGTCATTGCTGAGTGATATTGCATTGTACGTAAGTACCACAACTTCTTTATCCATTTTTCGCTTTATGCGATATTGAACTTGTACCGTAAACGAGTTTCTTGTAAACAGAGCCATCCCAAACTTTGGGGTGGCTGTGTCTTTTTGATTTCAATTTCCCTAAATTATAGGACCATAAGTGGAAGTGCCCTAGGCTCTGTTGCTTTGTTTTTTAGATGTTTCAGGAAACACCATACACTTCTCCCGAGTGGCTGTTGGCAATTTACATCCCGCCCATCAGCATAACAAGGCTCCCAGTTCTCCATGGCCTGTCCTGCCTTTCTGGATTTTACACTTTTTTCAGATGGCCCTTTTGACGGGGGGGAAGTGAGACTTCATTGTAGTGCAGATTTCCTTTGCAAGCTTGCTTGGTTGGCCAAAAAGGGCGTATGCGTTTTTTCCTGAATATATTCAGGAAAAAACGCATACGCCCTTTTTGGCCAAGTGCATCATTGTCGACCTTCTGCCTCTTTTCCTATGCTTTAAATGCAATTCCAGTCTACCTCCTGAAATCGGTTTCCTGCAATTCTGCCCGGCTTTCAAGTCCTCTTGGCAGCCTTACTGCAGTATATTTTTGGATGATAGCTGTCATTTATAACTCTGCAGGTTTGTGAATTACAGTGCCCCTGAGCTCCTTTCTTCAACTCGCTTTCTTGTGAGCTGGCCGCAACACCGCAGGATTGCTTCAGGCCCTAATCTGGTTCCGGCATGGCACGCTGAGCCTTTGGTTAATTCCTCTTCCTGGTGGGAAATGAGAGTTAAATTTTCCCGTCCAGACACCTCCAGCTAGTCTCTCATTGGTTCTCCCTATTTCTGTTCATCTTCCGCGGAATTTGCAAACTGGGCCAAACAGGAGGTTAAAGGCACTGACTCTCCAAGTCGGGAGAGTGTTAGTAAAGCATCTGGAATGTTGCACCCGAGTACCAGGGGACGAGAACTGAGACATATTTCAACACGTCTCCCGATCACACGGTTGATCATATTCTGGGTTCCACATGCATGTTTTAGCTGAAGGAAGAATCCCTTAAACCTGGAGAGTTGAGACCCGTGGAATGGGTACCATGCAATATGACTTCAAAGGGTCTTCATTTGCTCACCAAAACTCTCCAATCCTATCACTGCTGCGTTTTTGCCCCTGTACTCACGATTGATTCACTTTCAGAGACATAGCAATCCATAGGTTTTAAGATACTTACTAGTCAGGTACATTATTAGGCGTTTAATATGGGGTGTTGAGTCCATTTCGTTGAGCAAGGAGTAGCTCTTGTCTATTACATATTTGGCTTAAGGAACTTTATCTGTGCTCATTTCAATCTCTGGTTTTATGCAGCACCCCAACTCACCTTTCCCCTTAAGCAAGCATAAGTTGATTTTCTAAATTTGGGACCATGTTCTGTTTTGAAATTCAGTTCCTGTGTAGCCAAGTTTACATTCCGTGTATTAGTGATATCTTATGATGTTTCTTTTTCTGTGTGACTTATTTCAGTTAGAATCATCATACCTGAATCCACTCATTATGCTGCTATGGGCCTGATGACATAGATGTCATTGCTGAGTGATATTGCATTGTACGTAAGTACCACAACTTCTTTATCCATTTTTCGCTTTATGCGATATTGAACTTGTACCGTAAATGAGTTTCTTGTAAACAGAGCCATCCCAAACTTTGGGGTGGCTGTGTCTTTTTGATTTCAATTTCCCTAAACTATAGGACCATAAGTGGAAGTGCCCTAGGCTCTGTTGCTTTGTTTTTTAGATGTTTCAGGAAACACCATACACTTCTCCCGAGTGGCTGTTGGCAATTTACATCCCGCCCATCAGCATAACAAGGCTCCCAGTTCTCCATGGCCTGTCCTGCCTTTCTGGATTTTACACTTTTTTCAGATGGCCCTTTTGACGGGGGGGAAGTGAGACTTCATTGTAGTGCAGATTTCCTTTGCAAGCTTGCTTGGTTGGCCAAAAAGGGCGTATGCGTTTTTTCCTGAATATATTCAGGAAAAAACGCATACGCCCTTTTTGGCCAAGTGCATCATTGTCGACCTTCTGCCTCTTTTCCTATGCTTTAAATGCAATTCCAGTCTACCTCCTGAAATCGGTTTCCTGCAATTCTGCCCGGCTTTCAAGTCCTCTTGGCAGCCTTACTTCAGTATATTTTTGGATGATAGCTGTCATTTATAACTCTGCAGGTTTGTGAATTACAGTGCCCCTGAGCTCCTTTCTTCAACTCGCTTTCTTGTGAGCTGGCCGCAACACCGCAGGATTGCTTCAGGCCCTAATCTGGTTCCGGCATGGCACGCTGAGCCTTTGGTTAATTCCTCTTCCTGGTGGGAAATGAGAGTTAAATTTTCCCGTCCAGACACCTCCAGCTAGTCTCTCATTGGTTCTCCCTATTCCTGTTCATCTTCCGCGGAATTTGCAAACTGGGCCAAACAGGAGGTTAAAGGCACTGACTCTCCAAGTCGGGAGAGTGTTAGTAAAGCATCTGGAATGTTGCACCCGAGTACCAGGGGACGAGAACTGAGACATATTTCAACACGTCTCCCGATCACACGGTTGATCATACTCTGGGTTCCACATGCATGTTTTAGCTGAAGGAGAATCCCTTAAACCTGGAGAGTTGAGACCCGTGGAATGGGTACCATGCAATATGACTTCAAAGGGTCTTCATTTGCTCACCAAAACTCTCCAATCCTATCACTGCTGCGTTTTTGCCCCTGTACTCACGATTGATTCACTTTCAGAGACATAGCAATCCATAGGTTTTAAGACACTTACTAGTCAGGTACATTATTAGGCGTTTGATATGGGGTTTTGAGTCCATTTCGTTGAGCAAGGAGTAGCTCTTGTCTATTACATATTTGGCTTAAGGAACTTTATCTGTGCTCATTTCAATCTCTGGTTTTATGCAGCACCCCAACTCACCTTTCCCCTTAAGCAAGCATAAGTTGATTTTCTAAATTTGGGACCATGTTCTGTTTTGAAATTCAGTTCCTGTGTAGCCAAGTTTACATTCCGTGTATTAGTGATATCTTATGATGTTTCTTTTTCTGTGTGACTTATTTCAGTTAGAATCATCATACCTGAATCCACTCATTATGCTGCTATGGGCCTGATGACATAGATGTCATTGCTGAGTGATATTGCATTGTACGTAAGTACCACAACTTCTTTATCCATTTTTCGCTTTATGCGATATTGAACTTGTACCGTAAATGAGTTTCTTGTAAACAGAGCCATCCCAAACTTTGGGGTGGCTGTGTCTTTTTGATTTCAATTTCCCTAAACTATAGGACCATAAGTGGAAGTGCCCTAGGCTCTGTTGCTTTGTTTTTTAGATGTTTCATGAAACACCATACACTTCTCCCGAGTGGCTGTTGGCAATTTACATCCCGCCCATCAGCATAACAAGGCTCCCAGTTCTCCATGGCCTGTCCTGCCTTTCTGGATTTTACACTTTTTTCAGATGGCCCTTTTGACCGGGGGGAAGTGAGACTTCATTGTAGTGCAGATTTCCTTTGCAAGCTTGCTTGGTTGGCCAAAAAGGACGTATGCGTTTTTTCCTGAATATATTCAGGAAAAAACGCATACGCCCTTTTTGGCCAAGTGCATCATTGTCGACCTTCTGCCTCTTTTCCTATGCTTTAAATGCAATTCCAGTCTACCTCCTGAAATCGGTTTCCTGCAATTCTGCCCGGCTTTCAAGTCCTCTTGGCAGCCTTACTTCAGTATATTTTTGGATGATAGCTGTCATTTATAACTCTGCAGGTTTGTGAATTACAGTGCCCCTGAGCTCCTTTCTTCAACTCGCTTTCTTGTGAGCTGGCCGCAACACCGCAGGATTGCTTCAGGCCCTAATCTGGTTCCGGCATGGCACGCTGAGCCTTTGGTTAATTCCTCTTCCTGGTGGGAAATGAGAGTTAAATTTTCCCGTCCAGACACCTCCAGCTAGTCTCTCATTGGTTCTCCCTATTCCTGTTCATCTTCCGCGGAATTTGCAAACTGGGCCAAACAGGAGGTTAAAGGCACTGACTCTCCAAGTCGGGAGAGTGTTAGTAAAGCATCTGGAATGTTGCACCCGAGTACCAGGGGACGAGAACTGAGACATATTTCAACACGTCTCCCGATCACACGGTTGATCATACTCTGGGTTCCACATGCATGTTTTAGCTGAAGGAAGAATCCCTTAAACCTGGAGAGTTGAGACCCGTGGAATGGGTACCATGCAATATGACTTCAAAGGGTCTTCATTTGCTCACCAAAACTCTCCAATCCTATCACTGCTGCGTTTTTGCCCCTGTAATCACGATTGATTCACTTTCAGAGACATAGCAATCCATAGGTTTTAAGATACTTACTAGTCAGGTACATTATTAGGCGTTTAATATGGGGTTTTGAGTCCATTTCGTTGAGCAAGGAGTAGCTCTTGTCTATTACATATTTGGCTTAAGGAACTTTATCTGTGCTCATTTCAATCTCTGGTTTTATGCAGCACCCCAACTCACCTTTCCCCTTAAGCAAGCATAAGTTGATTTTCTAAATTTGGGACCATGTTCTGTTTTGAAATTCAGTTCCTGTGTAGCCAAGTTTACATTCCGTGTATTAGTGATATCTTATGATGTTTCTTTTTCTGTGTGACTTATTTCAGTTAGAATCATCATACCTGAATCCACTCATTATGCTGCTATGGGCCTGATGACATAGATGTCATTGCTGAGTGATATTGCATTGTACGTAAGTACCACAACTTCTTTATCCATTTTTCGCTTTATGCGATATTGAACTTGTACCGTAAACGAGTTTCTTGTAAACAGAGCCATCCCAAACTTTGGGGTGGCTGTGTCTTTTTGATTTCAATTTCCCTAAATTATAGGACCATAAGTGGAAGTGCCCTAGGCTCTGTTGCTTTGTTTTTTAGATGTTTCAGGAAACACCATACACTTCTCCCGAGTGGCTGTTGGCAATTTACATCCCGCCCATCAGCATAACAAGGCTCCCTGTTCTCCATGGCCTGTCCTGCCTTTCTGGATTTTACACTTTTTTCAGATGGCCCTTTTGACGGGGGGGAAGTGAGACTTCATTGTAGTGCAGATTTCCTTTGCAAGCTTGCTTGGTTGGCCAAAAAGGGCGTATGCGTTTTTTCCTGAATATATTCAGGAAAAAACGCATACGCCCTTTTTGGCCAAGTGCATCATTGTCGACCTTCTGCCTCTTTTCCTATGCTTTAAATGCAATTCCAGTCTACCTCCTGAAATCGGTTTCCTGCAATTCTGCCCGGCTTTCAAGTCCTCTTGGCAGCCTTACTGCAGTATATTTTTGGATGATAGCTGTCATTTATAACTCTGCAGGTTTGTGAATTACAGTGCCCCTGAGCTCCTTTCTTCAACTCGCTTTCTTGTGAGCTGGCCGCAACACCGCAGGATTGCTTCAGGCCCTAATCTGGTTCCGGCATGGCACGCTGAGCCTTTGGTTAATTCCTCTTCCTGGTGGGAAATGAGAGTTAAATTTTCCCGTCCAGACACCTCCAGCTAGTCTCTCATTGGTTCTCCCTATTTCTGTTCATCTTCCGCGGAATTTGCAAACTGGGCCAAACAGGAGGTTAAAGGCACTGACTCTCCAAGTCGGGAGAGTGTTAGTAAAGCATCTGGAATGTTGCACCCGAGTACCAGGGGACGAGAACTGAGACATATTTCAACACGTCTCCCGATCACACGGTTGATCATATTCTGGGTTCCACATGCATGTTTTAGCTGAAGGAAGAATCCCTTAAACCTGGAGAGTTGAGACCCGTGGAATGGGTACCATGCAATATGACTTCAAAGGGTCTTCATTTGCTCACCAAAACTCTCCAATCCTATCACTGCTGCGTTTTTGCCCCTGTACTCACGATTGATTCACTTTCAGAGACATAGCAATCCATAGGTTTTAAGATACTTACTAGTCAGGTACATTATTAGGCGTTTAATATGGGGTGTTGAGTCCATTTCGTTGAGCAAGGAGTAGCTCTTGTCTATTACATATTTGGCTTAAGGAACTTTATCTGTGCTCATTTCAATCTCTGGTTTTATGCAGCACCCCAACTCACCTTTCCCCTTAAGCAAGCATAAGTTGATTTTCTAAATTTGGGACCATGTTCTGTTTTGAAATTCAGTTCCTGTGTAGCCAAGTTTACATTCCGTGTATTAGTGATATCTTATGATGTTTCTTTTTCTGTGTGACTTATTTCAGTTAGAATCATCATACCTGAATCCACTCATTATGCTGCTATGGGCCTGATGACATAGATGTCATTGCTGAGTGATATTGCATTGTACGTAAGTACCACAACTTCTTTATCCATTTTTCGCTTTATGCGATATTGAACTTGTACCGTAAATGAGTTTCTTGTAAACAGAGCCATCCCAAACTTTGGGGTGGCTGTGTCTTTTTGATTTCAATTTCCCTAAACTATAGGACCATAAGTGGAAGTGCCCTAGGCTCTGTTGCTTTGTTTTTTAGATGTTTCAGGAAACACCATACACTTCTCCCGAGTGGCTGTTGGCAATTTACATCCCGCCCATCAGCATAACAAGGCTCCCAGTTCTCCATGGCCTGTCCTGCCTTTCTGGATTTTACACTTTTTTCAGATGGCCCTTTTGACGGGGGGGAAGTGAGACTTCATTGTAGTGCAGATTTCCTTTGCAAGCTTGCTTGGTTGGCCAAAAAGGGCGTATGCGTTTTTTCCTGAATATATTCAGGAAAAAACGCATACGCCCTTTTTGGCCAAGTGCATCATTGTCGACCTTCTGCCTCTTTTCCTATGCTTTAAATGCAATTCCAGTCTACCTCCTGAAATCGGTTTCCTGCAATTCTGCCCGGCTTTCAAGTCCTCTTGGCAGCCTTACTTCAGTATATTTTTGGATGATAGCTGTCATTTATAACTCTGCAGGTTTGTGAATTACAGTGCCCCTGAGCTCCTTTCTTCAACTCGCTTTCTTGTGAGCTGGCCGCAACACCGCAGGATTGCTTCAGGCCCTAATCTGGTTCCGGCATGGCACGCTGAGCCTTTGGTTAATTCCTCTTCCTGGTGGGAAATGAGAGTTAAATTTTCCCGTCCAGACACCTCCAGCTAGTCTCTCATTGGTTCTCCCTATTCCTGTTCATCTTCCGCGGAATTTGCAAACTGGGCCAAACAGGAGGTTAAAGGCACTGACTCTCCAAGTCGGGAGAGTGTTAGTAAAGCATCTGGAATGTTGCACCCGAGTACCAGGGGACGAGAACTGAGACATATTTCAACACGTCTCCCGATCACACGGTTGATCATACTCTGGGTTCCACATGCATGTTTTAGCTGAAGGAGAATCCCTTAAACCTGGAGAGTTGAGACCCGTGGAATGGGTACCATGCAATATGACTTCAAAGGGTCTTCATTTGCTCACCAAAACTCTCCAATCCTATCACTGCTGCGTTTTTGCCCCTGTACTCACGATTGATTCACTTTCAGAGACATAGCAATCCATAGGTTTTAAGACACTTACTAGTCAGGTACATTATTAGGCGTTTGATATGGGGTTTTGAGTCCATTTCGTTGAGCAAGGAGTAGCTCTTGTCTATTACATATTTGGCTTAAGGAACTTTATCTGTGCTCATTTCAATCTCTGGTTTTATGCAGCACCCCAACTCACCTTTCCCCTTAAGCAAGCATAAGTTGATTTTCTAAATTTGGGACCATGTTCTGTTTTGAAATTCAGTTCCTGTGTAGCCAAGTTTACATTCCGTGTATTAGTGATATCTTATGATGTTTCTTTTTCTGTGTGACTTATTTCAGTTAGAATCATCATACCTGAATCCACTCATTATGCTGCTATGGGCCTGATGACATAGATGTCATTGCTGAGTGATATTGCATTGTACGTAAGTACCACAACTTCTTTATCCATTTTTCGCTTTATGCGATATTGAACTTGTACCGTAAACGAGTTTCTTGTAAACAGAGCCATCCCAAACTTTGGGGTGGCTGTGTCTTTTTGATTTCAATTTCCCTAAATTATAGGACCATAAGTGGAAGTGCCCTAGGCTCTGTTGCTTTGTTTTTTAGATGTTTCAGGAAACACCATACACTTCTCCCGAGTGGCTGTTGGCAATTTACATCCCGCCCATCAGCATAACAAGGCTCCCAGTTCTCCATGGCCTGTCCTGCCTTTCTGGATTTTACACTTTTTTCAGATGGCCCTTTTGACGGGGGGGAAGTGAGACTTCATTGTAGTGCAGATTTCCTTTGCAAGCTTGCTTGGTTGGCCAAAAAGGGCGTATGCGTTTTTTCCTGAATATATTCAGGAAAAAACGCATACGCCCTTTTTGGCCAAGTGCATCATTGTCGACCTTCTGCCTCTTTTCCTATGCTTTAAATGCAATTCCAGTCTACCTCCTGAAATCGGTTTCCTGCAATTCTGCCCGGCTTTCAAGTCCTCTTGGCAGCCTTACTGCAGTATATTTTTGGATGATAGCTGTCATTTATAACTCTGCAGGTTTGTGAATTACAGTGCCCCTGAGCTCCTTTCTTCAACTCGCTTTCTTGTGAGCTGGCCGCAACACCGCAGGATTGCTTCAGGCCCTAATCTGGTTCCGGCATGGCACGCTGAGCCTTTGGTTAATTCCTCTTCCTGGTGGGAAATGAGAGTTAAATTTTCCCGTCCAGACACCTCCAGCTAGTCTCTCATTGGTTCTCCCTATTTCTGTTCATCTTCCGCGGAATTTGCAAACTGGGCCAAACAGGAGGTTAAAGGCACTGACTCTCCAAGTCGGGAGAGTGTTAGTAAAGCATCTGGAATGTTGCACCCGAGTACCAGGGGACGAGAACTGAGACATATTTCAACACGTCTCCCGATCACACGGTTGATCATATTCTGGGTTCCACATGCATGTTTTAGCTGAAGGAAGAATCCCTTAAACCTGGAGAGTTGAGACCCGTGGAATGGGTACCATGCAATATGACTTCAAAGGGTCTTCATTTGCTCACCAAAACTCTCCAATCCTATCACTGCTGCGTTTTTGCCCCTGTACTCACGATTGATTCACTTTCAGAGACATAGCAATCCATAGGTTTTAAGATACTTACTAGTCAGGTACATTATTAGGCGTTTAATATGGGGTGTTGAGTCCATTTCGTTGAGCAAGGAGTAGCTCTTGTCTATTACATATTTGGCTTAAGGAACTTTATCTGTGCTCATTTCAATCTCTGGTTTTATGCAGCACCCCAACTCACCTTTCCCCTTAAGCAAGCATAAGTTGATTTTCTAAATTTGGGACCATGTTCTGTTTTGAAATTCAGTTCCTGTGTAGCCAAGTTTACATTCCGTGTATTAGTGATATCTTATGATGTTTCTTTTTCTGTGTGACTTATTTCAGTTAGAATCATCATACCTGAATCCACTCATTATGCTGCTATGGGCCTGATGACATAGATGTCATTGCTGAGTGATATTGCATTGTACGTAAGTACCACAACTTCTTTATCCATTTTTCGCTTTATGCGATATTGAACTTGTACCGTAAATGAGTTTCTTGTAAACAGAGCCATCCCAAACTTTGGGGTGGCTGTGTCTTTTTGATTTCAATTTCCCTAAACTATAGGACCATAAGTGGAAGTGCCCTAGGCTCTGTTGCTTTGTTTTTTAGATGTTTCAGGAAACACCATACACTTCTCCCGAGTGGCTGTTGGCAATTTACATCCCGCCCATCAGCATAACAAGGCTCCCAGTTCTCCATGGCCTGTCCTGCCTTTCTGGATTTTACACTTTTTTCAGATGGCCCTTTTGACGGGGGGGAAGTGAGACTTCATTGTAGTGCAGATTTCCTTTGCAAGCTTGCTTGGTTGGCCAAAAAGGGCGTATGCGTTTTTTCCTGAATATATTCAGGAAAAAACGCATACGCCCTTTTTGGCCAAGTGCATCATTGTCGACCTTCTGCCTCTTTTCCTATGCTTTAAATGCAATTCCAGTCTACCTCCTGAAATCGGTTTCCTGCAATTCTGCCCGGCTTTCAAGTCCTCTTGGCAGCCTTACTTCAGTATATTTTTGGATGATAGCTGTCATTTATAACTCTGCAGGTTTGTGAATTACAGTGCCCCTGAGCTCCTTTCTTCAACTCGCTTTCTTGTGAGCTGGCCGCAACACCGCAGGATTGCTTCAGGCCCTAATCTGGTTCCGGCATGGCACGCTGAGCCTTTGGTTAATTCCTCTTCCTGGTGGGAAATGAGAGTTAAATTTTCCCGTCCAGACACCTCCAGCTAGTCTCTCATTGGTTCTCCCTATTCCTGTTCATCTTCCGCGGAATTTGCAAACTGGGCCAAACAGGAGGTTAAAGGCACTGACTCTCCAAGTCGGGAGAGTGTTAGTAAAGCATCTGGAATGTTGCACCCGAGTACCAGGGGACGAGAACTGAGACATATTTCAACACGTCTCCCGATCACACGGTTGATCATACTCTGGGTTCCACATGCATGTTTTAGCTGAAGGAGAATCCCTTAAACCTGGAGAGTTGAGACCCGTGGAATGGGTACCATGCAATATGACTTCAAAGGGTCTTCATTTGCTCACCAAAACTCTCCAATCCTATCACTGCTGCGTTTTTGCCCCTGTACTCACGATTGATTCACTTTCAGAGACATAGCAATCCATAGGTTTTAAGACACTTACTAGTCAGGTACATTATTAGGCGTTTGATATGGGGTTTTGAGTCCATTTCGTTGAGCAAGGAGTAGCTCTTGTCTATTACATATTTGGCTTAAGGAACTTTATCTGTGCTCATTTCAATCTCTGGTTTTATGCAGCACCCCAACTCACCTTTCCCCTTAAGCAAGCATAAGTTGATTTTCTAAATTTGGGACCATGTTCTGTTTTGAAATTCAGTTCCTGTGTAGCCAAGTTTACATTCCGTGTATTAGTGATATCTTATGATGTTTCTTTTTCTGTGTGACTTATTTCAGTTAGAATCATCATACCTGAATCCACTCATTATGCTGCTATGGGCCTGATGACATAGATGTCATTGCTGAGTGATATTGCATTGTACGTAAGTACCACAACTTCTTTATCCATTTTTCGCTTTATGCGATATTGAACTTGTACCGTAAACGAGTTTCTTGTAAACAGAGCCATCCCAAACTTTGGGGTGGCTGTGTCTTTTTGATTTCAATTTCCCTAAATTATAGGACCATAAGTGGAAGTGCCCTAGGCTCTGTTGCTTTGTTTTTTAGATGTTTCAGGAAACACCATACACTTCTCCCGAGTGGCTGTTGGCAATTTACATCCCGCCCATCAGCATAACAAGGCTCCCAGTTCTCCATGGCCTGTCCTGCCTTTCTGGATTTTACACTTTTTTCAGATGGCCCTTTTGACGGGGGGGAAGTGAGACTTCATTGTAGTGCAGATTTCCTTTGCAAGCTTGCTTGGTTGGCCAAAAAGGGCGTATGCGTTTTTTCCTGAATATATTCAGGAAAAAACGCATACGCCCTTTTTGGCCAAGTGCATCATTGTCGACCTTCTGCCTCTTTTCCTATGCTTTAAATGCAATTCCAGTCTACCTCCTGAAATCGGTTTCCTGCAATTCTGCCCGGCTTTCAAGTCCTCTTGGCAGCCTTACTTCAGTATATTTTTGGATGATAGCTGTCATTTATAACTCTGCAGGTTTGTGAATTACAGTGCCCCTGAGCTCCTTTCTTCAACTCGCTTTCTTGTGAGCTGGCCGCAACACCGCAGGATTGCTTCAGGCCCTAATCTGGTTCCGGCATGGCACGCTGAGCCTTTGGTTAATTCCTCTTCCTGGTGGGAAATGAGAGTTAAATTTTCCCGTCCAGACACCTCCAGCTAGTCTCTCATTGGTTCTCCCTATTTCTGTTCATCTTCCGCGGAATTTGCAAACTGGGCCAAACAGGAGGTTAAAGGCACTGACTCTCCAAGTCGGGAGAGTGTTAGTAAAGCATCTGGAATGTTGCACCCGAGTACCAGGGGACGAGAACTGAGACATATTTCAACACGTCTCCCGATCACACGGTTGATCATATTCTGGGTTCCACATGCATGTTTTAGCTGAAGGAAGAATCCCTTAAACCTGGAGAGTTGAGACCCGTGGAATGGGTACCATGCAATATGACTTCAAAGGGTCTTCATTTGCTCACCAAAACTCTCCAATCCTATCACTGCTGCGTTTTTGCCCCTGTACTCACGATTGATTCACTTTCAGAGACATAGCAATCCATAGGTTTTAAGATACTTACTAGTCAGGTACATTATTAGGCGTTTAATATGGGGTGTTGAGTCCATTTCGTTGAGCAAGGAGTAGCTCTTGTCTATTACATATTTGGCTTAAGGAACTTTATCTGTGCTCATTTCAATCTCTGGTTTTATGCAGCACCCCAACTCACCTTTCCCCTTAAGCAAGCATAAGTTGATTTTCTAAATTTGGGACCATGTTCTGTTTTGAAATTCAGTTCCTGTGTAGCCAAGTTTACATTCCGTGTATTAGTGATATCTTATGATGTTTCTTTTTCTGTGTGACTTATTTCAGTTAGAATCATCATACCTGAATCCACTCATTATGCTGCTATGGGCCTGATGACATAGATGTCATTGCTGAGTGATATTGCATTGTACGTAAGTACCACAACTTCTTTATCCATTTTTCGCTTTATGCGATATTGAACTTGTACCGTAAACGAGTTTCTTGTAAACAGAGCCATCCCAAACTTTGGGGTGGCTGTGTCTTTTTGATTTCAATTTCCCTAAACTATAGGACCATAAGTGGAAGTGCCCTAGGCTCTGTTGCTTTGTTTTTTAGATGTTTCAGGAAACACCATACACTTCTCCCGAGTGGCTGTTGGCAATTTACATCCCGCCCATCAGCATAACAAGGCTCCCAGTTCTCCATGGCCTGTCCTGCCTTTCTGGATTTTACACTTTTTTCAGATGGCCCTTTTGACGGGGGGGAAGTGAGACTTCATTGTACTGCAGATTTCCTTTGCAAGCTTGCTTGGTTGGCCAAAAAGGGCGTATGCGTTTTTTCCTGAATATATTCAGGAAAAAACGCATACGCCCTTTTTGGCCAAGTGCATCATTGTCGACCTTCTGCCTCTTTTCCTATGCTTTAAATGCAATTCCAGTCTACCTCCTGAAATCGGTTTCCTGCAATTCTGCCCGGCTTTCAAGTCCTCTTGGCAGCCTTACTTCAGTATATTTTTGGATGATAGCTGTCATTTATAACTCTGCAGGTTTGTGAATTACAGTGCCCCTGAGCTCCTTTCTTCAACTCGCTTTCTTGTGAGCTGGCCGCAACACCGCAGGATTGCTTCAGGCCCTAATCTGGTTCCGGCATGGCACGCTGAGCCTTTGGTTAATTCCTCTTCCTGGTGGGAAATGAGAGTTAAATTTTCCCGTCCAGACACCTCCAGCTAGTCTCTCATTGGTTCTCCCTATTTCTGTTCATCTTCCGCGGAATTTGCAAACTGGGCCAAACAGGAGGTTAAAGGCACTGACTCTCCAAGTCGGGAGAGTGTTAGTAAAGCATCTGGAATGTTGCACCCGAGTACCAGGGGACGAGAACTGAGACATATTTCAACACGTCTCCCGATCACACGGTTGATCATATTCTGGGTTCCACATGCATGTTTTAGCTGAAGGAAGAATCCCTTAAAGCTGGAGAGTTGAGACCCGTGGAATGGGTACCATGCAATATGACTTCAAAGGGTCTTCATTTGCTCACCAAAACTCTCCAATCCTATCACTGCTGCGTTTTTGCCCCTGTACTCACGATTGATTCACTTTCAGAGACATAGCAATCCATAGGTTTTAAGATACTTACTAGTCAGGTACATTATTAGGCGTTTAATATGGGGTGTTGAGTCCATTTCGTTGAGCAAGGAGTAGCTCTTGTCTATTACATATTTGGCTTAAGGAACTTTATCTGTGCTCATTTCAATCTCTGGTTTTATGCAGCACCCCAACTCACCTTTCCCCTTAAGCAAGCATAAGTTGATTTTCTAAATTTGGGACCATGTTCTGTTTTGAAATTCAGTTCCTGTGTAGCCAAGTTTACATTCCGTGTATTAGTGATATCTTATGATGTTTCTTTTTCTGTGTGACTTATTTCAGTTAGAATCATCATACCTGAATCCACTCATTATGCTGCTATGGGCCTGATGACATAGATGTCATTGCTGAGTGATATTGCATTGTACGTAAGTACCACAACTTCTTTATCCATTTTTCGCTTTATGCGATATTGAACTTGTACCGTAAACGAGTTTCTTGTAAACAGAGCCATCCCAAACTTTGGGGTGGCTGTGTCTTTTTGATTTCAATTTCCCTAAATTATAGGACCATAAGTGGAAGTGCCCTAGGCTCTGTTGCTTTGTTTTTTAGATGTTTCAGGAAACACCATACACTTCTCCCGAGTGGCTGTTGGCAATTTACATCCCGCCCATCAGCATAACAAGGCTCCCAGTTCTCCATGGCCTGTCCTGCCTTTCTGGATTTTACACTTTTTTCAGATGGCCCTTTTGACGGGGGGGGGAAGTGAGACTTCATTGTAGTGCAGATTTCCTTTGCAAGCTTGCTTGGTTGGCCAAAAAGGGCGTATGCGTTTTTTCCTGAATATATTCAGGAAAAAACGCATACGCCCTTTTTGGCCAAGTGCATCATTGTCGACCTTCTGCCTCTTTTCCTATGCTTTAAATGCAATTCCAGTCTACCTCCTGAAATCGGTTTCCTGCAATTCTGCCCGGCTTTCAAGTCCTCTTGGCAGCCTTACTTCAGTATATTTTTGGATGATAGCTGTCATTTATAACTCTGCAGGTTTGTGAATTACAGTGCCCCTGAGCTCCTTTCTTCAACTCGCTTTCTTGTGAGCTGGCCGCAACACCGCAGGATTGCTTCAGGCCCTAATCTGGTTCCGGCATGGCACGCTGAGCCTTTGGTTAATTCCTCTTCCTGGTGGGAAATGAGAGTTAAATTTTCCCGTCCAGACACCTCCAGCTAGTCTCTCATTGGTTCTCCCTATTTCTGTTCATCTTCCGCGGAATTTGCAAACTGGGCCAAACAGGAGGTTAAAGGCACTGACTCTCCAAGTCGGGAGAGTGTTAGTAAAGCATCTGGAATGTTGCACCCGAGTACCAGGGGACGAGAACTGAGACATATTTCAACACGTCTCCCGATCACACGGTTGATCATATTCTGGGTTCCACATGCATGTTTTAGCTGAAGGAAGAATCCCTTAAACCTGGAGAGTTGAGACCCGTGGAATGGGTACCATGCAATATGACTTCAAAGGGTCTTCATTTGCTCACCAAAACTCTCCAATCCTATCACTGCTGCGTTTTTGCCCCTGTACTCACGATTGATTCACTTTCAGAGACATAGCAATCCATAGGTTTTAAGATACTTACTAGTCAGGTACATTATTAGGCGTTTAATATGGGGTGTTGAGTCCATTTCGTTGAGCAAGGAGTAGCTCTTGTCTATTACATATTTGGCTTAAGGAACTTTATCTGTGCTCATTTCAATCTCTGGTTTTATGCAGCACCCCAACTCACCTTTCCCCTTAAGCAAGCATAAGTTGATTTTCTAAATTTGGGACCATGTTCTGTTTTGAAATTCAGTTCCTGTGTAGCCAAGTTTACATTCCGTGTATTAGTGATATCTTATGATGTTTCTTTTTCTGTGTGACTTATTTCAGTTAGAATCATCATACCTGAATCCACTCATTATGCTGCTATGGGCCTGATGACATAGATGTCATTGCTGAGTGATATTGCATTGTACGTAAGTACCACAACTTCTTTATCCATTTTTCACTTTCTGCGATATTGAACTTGTACCGTAAACGAGGTTCTTGTAAACAGAGCCATCCCAAACTTTGGGGTGGCTGTGTCTTTTTGATTTCAATTTCCCTAAACTATAGGACCATAAGTGGAAGTGCCCTAGGCTCTGTTGCTTTGTTTTTTAGATGTTTCAGGAAACACCATACACTTCTCCCGAGTGGCTGTTGGCAATTTACATCCCGCCCATCAGCATAACAAGGCTCCCAGTTCTCCATGGCCTGTCCTGCCTTTCTGGATTTTACACTTTTTTCAGATGGCCCTTTTGACGGGGGGGAAGTGAGACTTCATTGTAGTGCAGATTTCCTTTGCAAGCTTGCTTGGTTGGCCAAAAAGGGCGTATGCGTTTTTTCCTGAATATATTCAGGAAAAAACGCATACGCCCTTTTTGGCCAAGTGCATCATTGTCGACCTTCTGCCTCTTTTCCTATGCTTTAAATGCAATTCCAGTCTACCTCCTGAAATCGGTTTCCTGCAATTCTGCCCGGCTTTCAAGTCCTCTTGGCAGCCTTACTTCAGTATATTTTTGGATGATAGCTGTCATTTATAACTCTGCAGGTTTGTGAATTACAGTGCCCCTGAGCTCCTTTCTTCAACTCGCTTTCTTGTGAGCTGGCCGCAACACCGCAGGATTGCTTCAGGCCCTAATCTGGTTCCGGCATGGCACGCTGAGCCTTTGGTTAATTCCTCTTCCTGGTGGGAAATGAGAGTTAAATTTTCCCGTCCAGACACCTCCAGCTAGTCTCTCATTGGTTCTCCCTATTTCTGTTCATCTTCCGCGGAATTTGCAAACTGGGCCAAACAGGAGGTTAAAGGCACTGACTCTCCAAGTCGGGAGAGTGTTAGTAAAGCATCTGGAATGTTGCACCCGAGTACCAGGGGACGAGAACTGAGACATATTTCAACACGTCTCCCGATCACACAGTTGATCATACTCTGGGTTCCACATGCATGTTTTAGCTGAAGGAAGAATCCCTTAAACCTGGAGATTTGAGACCCGTGGAATGGGTACCATGCAATATGACTTCAAAGGGTCTTCATTTGCTCACCAAAACTCTCCAATCCTATCACTGCTGCGTTTTTGCCCCTGTACTCACGATTGATTCACTTTCAGAGACATAGCAATCCATAGGTTTTAAGATACTTACTAGTCAGGTACATTATTAGGCATTTAATATGGGGTTTTGAGTCCATTTCGTTGAGCAAGGAGTAGCTCTTGTCTATTACATATTTGGCTTAAGGAACTTTATCTGTGCTCATTTCAATCTCTGGTTTTATGCAGCACCCCAACTCACCTTTCCCCTTAAGCAAGCATAAGTTGATTTTCTAAATTTGGGACCATGTTCTGTTTTGAAATTCAGTTCCTGTGTAGCCAAGTTTACATTCCGTGTATTAGTGATATCTTATGATGTTTCTTTTTCTGTGTGACTTATTTCAGTTAGAATCATCATACCTGAATCCACTCATTATGCTGCTATGGGCCTGATGACATAGATGTCATTGCTGAGTGATATTGCATTGTACGTAAGTACCACAACTTCTTTATCCATTTTTCGCTTTATGCGATATTGAACTTGTACCGTAAACGAGTTTCTTGTAAACAGAGCCATCCCAAACTTTGGGGTGGCTGTGTCTTTTTGATTTCAATTTCCCTAAACTATAGGACCATAAGTGGAAGTGCCCTAGGCTCTGTTGCTTTGTTTTTTAGATGTTTCAGGAAACACCATACACTTCTCCCGAGTGGCTGTTGGCAATTTACATCCCGCCCATCAGCATAACAAGGCTCCCAGTTCTCCATGGCCTGTCCTGCCTTTCTGGATTTTACACTTTTTTCAGATGGCCCTTTTGACGGGGGGGAAGTGAGACTTCATTGTAGTGCAGATTTCCTTTGCAAGCTTGCTTGGTTGGCCAAAAAGGGCGTATGCGTTTTTTCCTGAATATATTCAGGAAAAAACGCATACGCCCTTTTTGGCCAAGTGCATCATTGTCGACCTTCTGCCTCTTTTCCTATGCTTTAAATGCAATTCCAGTCTACCTCCTGAAATCGGTTTCCTGCAATTCTGCCCGGCTTTCAAGTCCTCTTGGCAGCCTTACTTCAGTATATTTTTGGATGATAGCTGTCATTTATAACTCTGCAGGTTTGTGAATTACAGTGCCCCTGAGCTCCTTTCTTCAACTCGCTTTCTTGTGAGCTGGCCGCAACACCGCAGGATTGCTTCAGGCCCTAATCTGGTTCCGGCATGGCACGCTGAGCCTTTGGTTAATTCCTCTTCCTGGTGGGAAATGAGAGTTAAATTTTCCCGTCCAGACACCTCCAGCTAGTCTCTCATTGGTTCTCCCTATTTCTGTTCATCTTCCGCGGAATTTGCAAACTGGGCCAAACAGGAGGTTAAAGGCACTGACTCTCCAAGTCGGGAGAGTGTTAGTAAAGCATCTGGAATGTTGCACCCGAGTACCAGGGGACGAGAACTGAGACATATTTCAACACGTCTCCCGATCACACGGTTGATCATACTCTGGGTTCCACATGCATGTTTTAGCTGAAGGAAGAATCCCTTAAACCTGGAGAGTTGAGACCCGTGGAATGGTACCATGCAATATGACTTCAAAGGGTCTTCATTTGCTCACCAAAACTCTCCAATCCTATCACTGCTGCGTTTTTGCCCCTGTACTCACGATTGATTCACTTTCAGAGACATAGCAATCCATAGGTTTTAAGATAATTACTAGTCAGGTACATTATTAGGCGTTTAATATGGGGTTTTGAGTCCATTTCGTTGAGCAAGGAGTAGCTCTTGTCTATTACATATTTGGCTTAAGGAACTTTATCTGTGCTCATTTCAATCTCTGGTTTTATGCAGCACCCCAACTCACCTTTCCCCTTAAGCAAGCATAAGTTGATTTTCTAAATTTGGGACCATGTTCTGTTTTGAAATTCAGTTCCTGTGTAGCCAAGTTTACATTCCGTGTATTAGTGATATCTTATGATGTTTCTTTTTCTGTGTGACTTATTTCAGTTAGAATCATCATACCTGAATCCACTCATTATGCTGCTATGGGCCTGATGACATAGATGTCATTGCTGAGTGATATTGCATTGTACGTAAGTACCACAACTTCTTTATCCATTTTTCGCTTTATGCGATATTGAACTTGTACCGTAAACGAGTTTCCTGTAAACAGAGCCATCCCAAACTTTGGGGTGGCTGTGTCTTTTTGATTTCAATTTCCCTAAGCTATAGGACCATAAGTGGAAGTGCCCTAGGCTCTGTTGCTTTGTTTTTTAGATGTTTCAGGAAACACCATACACTTCTCCCGAGTGGCTGTTGGCAATTTACATCCCGCCCATCAGCATAACAAGGCTCCCAGTTCTCCATGGCCTGTCCTGCCTTTCTGGATTTTACACTTTTTTCAGATGGCCCTTTTGACGGGGGGGAAGTGAGACTTCATTGTAGTGCAGATTTCCTTTGCAAGCTTGCTTGGTTGGCCAAAAAGGGCGTATGCGTTTTTTCCTGAATATATTCAGGAAAAAACGCATACGCCCTTTTTGGCCAAGTGCATCATTGTCGACCTTCTGCCTCTTTTCCTATGCTTTAAATGCAATTCCAGTCTACCTCCTGAAATCGGTTTCCTGCAATTCTGCCCGGCTTTCAAGTCCTCTTGGCAGCCTTACTTCAGTATATTTTTGGATGATAGCTGTCATTTATAACTCTGCAGGTTTGTGAATTACAGTGCCACTGAGCTCCTTTCTTCAACTCGCTTTCTTGTGAGCTGGCCGCAACACCGCAGGATTGCTTCAGGCCCTAATCTGGTTCCGGCATGGCACGCTGAGCCTTTGGTTAATTCCTCTTCCTGGTGGGAAATGAGAGTTAAATTTTCCCGTCCAGACACCTCCAGCTAGTCTCTCATTGGTTCTCCCTATTTCTGTTCATCTTCCGCGGAATTTGCAAACTGGGCCAAACAGGAGGTTAAAGGCACTGACTCTCCAAGTCGGGAGAGTGTTAGTAAAGCATCTGGAATGTTGCACCCGAGTACCAGGGGACGAGAACTGAGACATATTTCAACACGTCTCCCGATCACACGGTTGATCATACTCTGGGTTCCACATGCATGTTTTAGCTGAAGGAAGAATCCCTTAAACCTGGAGAGTTGAGACCCGTGGAATGGTACCATGCAATATGACTTCAAAGGGTCTTCATTTGCTCACCAAAACTCTCCAATCCTATCACTGCTGCGTTTTTGCCCTTGTACTCACGATTGATTCACTTTCAGAGACATAGCAATCCATAGGTTTTAAGATACTTACTAGTCAGGTACATTATTAGGCATTTAATATGGGGTTTTGAGTCCATTTCGTTGAGCAAGGAGTAGCTCTTGTCTATTACATATTTGGCTTAAGGAACTTTATCTGTGCTCATTTCAATCTCTGGTTTTATGCAGCACCCCAACTCACCTTTCCCCTTAAGCAAGCATAAGTTGGTTTTCTAAATTTGGGACCATGTTCTGTTTTGAAATTCAGTTCCTGTGTAGCCAAGTTTACATTCCGTGTATTAGTGATATCTTATGATGTTTCTTTTTCTGTGTGACTTATTTCAGTTAGAATCATCATACCTGAATCCACTCATTATGCTGCTATGGGCCTGATGACATAGATGTCATTGCTGAGTGATATTGCATTGTACGTAAGTACCACAACTTCTTTATCCATTTTTCGCTTTATGCGATATTGAACTTGTACCGTAAACGAGTTTCTTGTAAACAGAGCCATCCCAAACTTTGGGGTGGCTGTGTCTTTTTGATTTCAATTTCCCTAAACTATAGGACCATAAGTGGAAGTGCCCTAGGCTCTGTTGCTTTGTTTTTTAGATATTTCAGGAAACACCATACACTTCTCCCGAGTGGCTGTTGGCAATTTATATCCCGCCCATCAGCATAACTAGGCTCCCAGTTCTCCATGGCCTGTCCTGCCTTTCTGGATTTTACACTTTTTTCAGATGGCCCTTTTGACGGGGGGGAAGTGAGACTTCATTGTAGTGCAGATTTCCTTTGCAAGCTTGCTTGGTTGGCCAAAAAGGGCGTATGCGTTTTTTCCTGAATATATTCAGGAAAAAACGCATACGCCCTTTTTGGCCAAGTGCATCATTGTCGACCTTCTGCCTCTTTTCCTATGCTTTAAATGCAATTCCAGTCTACCTCCTGAAATCGGTTTCCTGCAATTCTGCCCGGCTTTCAAGTCCTCTTGGCAGCCTTACTTCAGTATATTTTTGGATGATAGCTGTCATTTATAACTCTGCAGGTTTGTGAATTACAGTGCCCCTGAGCTCCTTTCTTCAACTCGCTTTCTTGTGAGCTGGCCGCAACACCGCAGGATTGCTTCAGGCCCTAATCTGGTTCCGGCATGGCACGCTGAGCCTTTGGTTAATTCCTCTTCCTGGTGGGAAATGAGAGTTAAATTTTCCCGTCCAGACACCTCCAGCTAGTCTCTCATTGGTTCTCCCTATTTCTGTTCATCTTCCGCGGAATTTGCAAACTGGGCCAAACAGGAGGTTAAAGGCACTGACTCTCCAAGTCGGGAGAGTGTTAGTAAAGCATCTGGAATGTTGCACCCGAGTACCAGGGGACGAGAACTGAGACATATTTCAACACGTCTCCCGATCACACGGTTGATCATACTCTGGGTTCCACATGCATGTTTTAGCTGAAGGAAGAATCCCTTAAACCTGGAGAGTTGAGACCCGTGGAATGGGTACCATGCAATATGACTTCAAAGGGTCTTCATTTGCTCACCAAAACTCTCCAATCCTATCACTGCTGCGTTTTTGCCCCTGTACTCACGATTGATTCACTTTCAGAGACATAGCAATCCATAGGTTTTAAGATACTTACTAGTCAGGTACATTATTAGGCATTTAATATGGGGTTTTGAATCCATTTCGTTGAGCAAGGAGTAGCTCTTGTCTATTACATATTTGGCTTAAGGAACTTTATCTGTGCTCATTTCAATCTCTGGTTTTATGCAGCACCCCAACTCACCTTTCCCCTTAAGCAAGCATAAGTTGATTTTCTAAATTTGGGACCATGTTCTGTTTTGAAATTCAGTTCCTGTGTAGCCAAGTTTACATTCCGTGTATTAGTGATATCTTATGATGTTTCTTTTTCTGTGTGACTTATTTCAGTTAGAATCATCATACCTGAATCCACTCATTATGCTGCTATGGGCCTGATGACATAGATGTCATTGCTGAGTGATATTGCATTGTACGTAAGTACCACAACTTCTTTATCCATTTTTCGCTTTATGCGATATTGAACTTGTACCGTAAACGAGTTTCTTGTAAACAGAGCCATCCCAAACTTTGGGGTGGCTGTGTCTTTTTGATTTCAATTTCCCTAAACTATAGGACCATAAGTGGAAGTGCCCTAGGCTCTGTTGCTTTGTTTTTTAGATGTTTCAGGAAACACCATACACTTCTCCCGAGTGGCTGTTGGCAATTTACATCCCGCCCATCAGCATAACAAGGCTCCCAGTTCTCCATGGCCTGTCCTGCCTTTCTGGATTTTACACTTTTTTCAGATGGCCCTTTTGACGGGGGGGAAGTGAGACTTCATTGTAGTGCAGATTTCCTTTGCAAGCTTGCTTGGTTGGCCAAAAAGGGCGTATGCGTTTTTTCCTGAATATATTCAGGAAAAAACGCATACGCCCTTTTTGGCCAAGTGCATCATTGTCGACCTTCTGCCTCTTTTCCTATGCTTTAAATGCAATTCCAGTCTACCTCCTGAAATCGGTTTCCTGCAATTCTGCCCGGCTTTCAAGTCCTCTTGGCAGCCTTACTTCAGTATATTTTTGGATGATAGCTGTCATTTATAACTCTGCAGGTTTGTGAATTACAGTGCCCCTGAGCTCCTTTCTTCAACTCGCTTTCTTGTGAGCTGGCCGCAACACCGCAGGATTGCTTCAGGCCCTAATCTGGTTCCGGCATGGCACGCTGAGCCTTTGGTTAATTCCTCTTCCTGGTGGGAAATGAGAGTTAAATTTTCCCGTCCAGACACCTCCAGCTAGTCTCTCATTGGTTCTCCCTATTTCTGTTCATCTTCCGCGGAATTTGCAAACTGGGCCAAACAGGAGGTTAAAGGCACTGACTCTCCAAGTCGGGAGAGTGTTAGTAAAGCATCTGGAATGTTGCACCCGAGTACCAGGGGACGAGAACTGAGACATATTTCAACACGTCTCCCGATCACACGGTTGATCATACTCTGGGTTCCACATGCATGTTTTAGCTGAAGGAAGAATCCCTTAAACCTGGAGAGTTGAGACCCGTGGAATGGTACCATGCAATATGAATTCAAAGGGTCTTCATTTGCTCACCAAAACTCTCCAATCCTATCACTGCTGCGTTTTTGCCCCTGTACTCACGATTGATTCACTTTCAGAGACATAGCAATCCATAGGTTTTAAGATAATTACTAGTCAGGTACATTATTAGGCGTTTAATATGGGGTTTTGAGTCCATTTCGTTGAGCAAGGAGTAGCTCTTGTCTATTACATATTTGGCTTAAGGAACTTTATCTGTGCTCATTTCAATCTCTGGTTTTATGCAGCACCCCAACTCACCTTTCCCCTTAAGCAAGCATAAGTTGATTTTCTAAATTTGGGACCATGTTCTGTTTTGAAATTCAGTTCCTGTGTAGCCAAGTTTACATTCCATGTATTAGTGATATCTTATGATGTTTCTTTTTCTGTGTGACTTATTTCAGTTAGAATCATCATACCTGAATCCACTCATTATGCTGCTATGGGCCTGATGACATAGATGTCATTGCTGAGTGATATTGCATTGTACGTAAGTACCACAACTTCTTTATCCATTTTTCGCTTTATGCGATATTGAACTTGTACCGTAAACGAGTTTCTTGTAAACAGAGCCATCCCAAACTTTGGGGTGGCTGTGTCTTTTTGATTTCAATTTCCCTAAACTATAGGACCATAAGTGGAAGTGCCCTAGGCTCTGTTGCTTTGTTTTTTAGATGTTTCAGGAAACACCATACACTTCTCCCGAGTGGCTGTTGGCAATTTACATCCCGCCCATCAGCATAACAAGGCTCCCAGTTCTCCATGGCCTGTCCTGCCTTTCTGGATTTTACACTTTTTTCAGATGGCCCTTTTGACGGGGGGGAAGTGAGACTTCATTGTAGTGCAGATTTCCTTTGCAAGCTTGCTTGGTTGGCCAAAAAGGGCGTATGCGTTTTTTCCTGAATATATTCAGGAAAAAACGCATACGCCCTTTTTGGCCAAGTGCATCATTGTCGACCTTCTGCCTCTTTTCCTATGCTTTAAATGCAATTCCAGTCTACCTCCTGAAATCGGTTTCCTGCAATTCTGCCCGGCTTTCAAGTCCTCTTGGCAGCCTTACTTCAGTATATTTTTGGATGATAGCTGTCATTTATAACTCTGCAGGTTTGTGAATTACAGTGCCCCTGAGCTCCTTTCTTCAACTCGCTTTCTTGTGAGCTGGCCGCAACACCGCAGGATTGCTTCAGGCCCTAATCTGGTTCCGGCATGGCACGCTGAGCCTTTGGTTAATTCCTCTTCCTGGTGGGAAATGAGAGTTAAATTTTCCCGTCCAGACACCTCCAGCTAGTCTCTCATTGGTTCTCCCTATTTCTGTTCATCTTCCGCGGAATTTGCAAACTGGGCCAAACAGGAGGTTAAAGGCACTGACTCTCCAAGTCGGGAGAGTGTTAGTAAAGCATCTGGAATGTTGCACCCGAGTACCAGGGGACGAGAACTGAGACATATTTCAACACGTCTCCCGATCACACGGTTGATCATACTCTGGGTTCCACATGCATGTTTTAGCTGAAGGAAGAATCCCTTAAACCTGGAGAGTTGAGACCCGTGGAATGGTACCATGCAATATGACTTCAAAGGGTCTTCATTTGCTCACCAAAACTCTCCAATCCTATCACTGCTGCGTTTTTGCCCCTGTACTCACGATTGATTCACTTTCAGAGACATAGCAATCCATAGGTTTTAAGATAATTACTAGTCAGGTACATTATTAGGCGTTTAATATGGGGTTTTGAGTCCATTTCGTTGAGCAAGGAGTAGCTCTTGTCTATTACATATTTGGCTTAAGGAACTTTATCTGTGCTCATTTCAATCTCTGGTTTTATGCAGCACCCCAACTCACCTTTCCCCTTAAGCAAGCATAAGTTGATTTTCTAAATTTGGGACCATGTTCTGTTTTGAAATTCAGTTCCTGTGTAGCCAAGTTTACATTCCGTGTATTAGTGATATCTTATGATGTTTCTTTTTCTGTGTGACTTATTTCAGTTAGAATCATCATACCTGAATCCACTCATTATGCTGCTATGGGCCTGATGACATAGATGTCATTGCTGAGTGATATTGCATTGTACGTAAGTACCACAACTTCTTTATCCATTTTTCGCTTTATGCGATATTGAACTTGTACCGTAAACGAGTTTCTTGTAAACAGAGCCATGCCAAACTTTGGGGTGGCTGTGTCTTTTTGATTTCAATTTCCCTAAGCTATAGGACCATAAGTGGAAGTGCCCTAGGCTCTGTTGCTTTGTTTTTTAGATGTTTCAGGAAACACCATACACTTCTCCCGAGTGGCTGTTGGCAATTTACATCCCGCCCATCAGCATAACAAGGCTCCCAGTTCTCCATGGCCTGTCCTGCCTTTCTGGATTTTACACTTTTTTCAGATGGCCCTTTTGACGGGGGGGAAGTGAGACTTCATTGTAGTGCAGATTTCCTTTGCAAGCTTGCTTGGTTGGCCAAAAAGGGCGTATGCGTTTTTTCCTGAATATATTCAGGAAAAAACGCATACGCCCTTTTTGGCCAAGTGCATCATTGTCGACCTTCTGCCTCTTTTCCTATGCTTTAAATGCAATTCCAGTCTACCTCCTGAAATCGGTTTCCTGCAATTCTGCCCGGCTTTCAAGTCCTCTTGGCAGCCTTACTTCAGTATATTTTTGGATGATAGCTGTCATTTATAACTCTGCAGGTTTGTGAATTACAGTGCCACTGAGCTCCTTTCTTCAACTCGCTTTCTTGTGAGCTGGCCGCAACACCGCAGGATTGCTTCAGGCCCTAATCTGGTTCCGGCATGGCACGCTGAGCCTTTGGTTAATTCCTCTTCCTGGTGGGAAATGAGAGTTAAATTTTCCCGTCCAGACACCTCCAGCTAGTCTCTCATTGGTTCTCCCTATTTCTGTTCATCTTCCGCGGAATTTGCAAACTGGGCCAAACAGGAGGTTAAAGGCACTGACTCTCCAAGTCGGGAGAGTGTTAGTAAAGCATCTGGAATGTTGCACCCGAGTACCAGGGGACGAGAACTGAGACATATTTCAACACGTCTCCCGATCACACGGTTGATCATACTCTGGGGTCCACATGCATGTTTTAGCTGAAGGAAGAATCCCTTAAACCTGGAGAGTTGAGACCCGTGGAATGGTACCATGCAATATGACTTCAAAGGGTCTTCATTTGCTCACCAAAACTCTCCAATCCTATCACTGCTGCGTTTTTGCCCTTGTACTCACGATTGATTCACTTTCAGAGACATAGCAATCCATAGGTTTTAAGATACTTACTAGTCAGGTACATTATTAGGCATTTAATATGGGGTTTTGAGTCCATTTCGTTGAGCAAGGAGTAGCTCTTGTCTATTACATATTTGGCTTAAGGAACTTTATCTGTGCTCATTTCAATCTCTGGTTTTATGCAGCACCCCAACTCACCTTTCCCCTTAAGCAAGCATAAGTTGGTTTTCTAAATTTGGGACCATGTTCTGTTTTGAAATTCAGTTCCTGTGTAGCCAAGTTTACATTCCGTGTATTAGTGATATCTTATGATGTTTCTTTTTCTGTGTGACTTATTTCAGTTAGAATCATCATACCTGAATCCACTCATTATGCTGCTATGGGCCTGATGACATAGATGTCATTGCTGAGTGATATTGCATTGTACGTAAGTACCACAACTTCTTTATCCATTTTTCGCTTTATGCGATATTGAACTTGTACCGTAAACGAGTTTCTTGTAAACAGAGCCATCCCAAACTTTGGGGTGGCTGTGTCTTTTTGATTTCAATTTCCCTAAACTATAGGACCATAAGTGGAAGTGCCCTAGGCTCTGTTGCTTTGTTTTTTAGATATTTCAGGAAACACCATACACTTCTCCCGAGTGGCTGTTGGCAATTTACATCCCGCCCATCAGCATAACAAGGCTCCCAGTTCTCCATGGCCTGTCCTGCCTTTCTGGATTTTACACTTTTTTCAGATGGCCCTTTTGACGGGGGGGAAGTGAGACTTCATTGTAGTGCAGATTTCCTTTGCAAGCTTGCTTGGTTGGCCAAAAAGGGCGTATGCGTTTTTTCCTGAATATATTCAGGAAAAAACGCATACGCCCTTTTTGGCCAAGTGCATCATTGTCGACCTTCTGCCTCTTTTCCTATGCTTTAAATGCAATTCCAGTCTACCTCCTGAAATCGGTTTCCTGCAATTCTGCCCGGCTTTCAAGTCCTCTTGGCAGCCTTACTTCAGTATATTTTTGGATGATAGCTGTCATTTATAACTCTGCAGGTTTGTGAATTACAGTGCCCCTGAGCTCCTTTCTTCAACTCGCTTTCTTGTGAGCTGGCCGCAACACCGCAGGATTGCTTCAGGCCCTAATCTGGTTCCGGCATGGCACGCTGAGCCTTTGGTTAATTCCTCTTCCTGGTGGGAAATGAGAGTTAAATTTTCCCGTCCAGACACCTCCAGCTAGTCTCTCATTGGTTCTCCCTATTTCTGTTCATCTTCCGCGGAATTTGCAAACTGGGCCAAACAGGAGGTTAAAGGCACTGACTCTCCAAGTCGGGAGAGTGTTAGTAAAGCATCTGGAATGTTGCACCCGAGTACCAGGGGACGAGAACTGAGACATATTTCAACACGTCTCCCGATCACACGGTTGATCATACTCTGGGTTCCACATGCATGTTTTAGCTGAAGGAAGAATCCCTTAAACCTGGAGAGTTGAGACCCGTGGAATGGTACCATGCAATATGACTTCAAAGGGTCTTCATTTGCTCACCAAAACTCTCCAATCCTATCACTGCTGCGTTTTTGCCCCTGTACTCACGATTGATTCACTTTCAGAGACATAGCAATCCATAGGTTTTAAGATAATTACTAGTCAGGTACATTATTAGGCGTTTAATATGGGGTTTTGAGTCCATTTCGTTGAGCAAGGAGTAGCTCTTGTCTATTACATATTTGGCTTAAGGAACTTTATCTGTGCTCATTTCAATCTCTGGTTTTATGCAGCACCCCAACTCACCTTTCCCCTTAAGCAAGCATAAGTTGATTTTCTAAATTTGGGACCATGTTCTGTTTTGAAATTCAGTTCCTGTGTAGCCAAGTTTACATTCCGTGTATTAGTGATATCTTATGATGTTTCTTTTTCTGTGTGACTTATTTCAGTTAGAATCATCATACCTGAATCCACTCATTATGCTGCTATGGGCCTGATGACATAGATGTCATTGCTGAGTGATATTGCATTGTACGTAAGTACCACAACTTCTTTATCCATTTTTCGCTTTATGCGATATTGAACTTGTACCGTAAACGAGTTTCTTGTAAACAGAGCCATGCCAAACTTTGGGGTGGCTGTGTCTTTTTGATTTCAATTTCCCTAAGCTATAGGACCATAAGTGGAAGTGCCCTAGGCTCTGTTGCTTTGTTTTTTAGATGTTTCAGGAAACACCATACACTTCTCCCGAGTGGCTGTTGGCAATTTACATCCCGCCCATCAGCATAACAAGGCTCCCAGTTCTCCATGGCCTGTCCTGCCTTTCTGGATTTTACACTTTTTTCAGATGGCCCTTTTGACGGGGGGGAAGTGAGACTTCATTGTAGTGCAGATTTCCTTTGCAAGCTTGCTTGGTTGGCCAAAAAGGGCGTATGCGTTTTTTCCTGAATATATTCAGGAAAAAACGCATACGCCCTTTTTGGCCAAGTGCATCATTGTCGACCTTCTGCCTCTTTTCCTATGCTTTAAATGCAATTCCAGTCTACCTCCTGAAATCGGTTTCCTGCAATTCTGCCCGGCTTTCAAGTCCTCTTGGCAGCCTTACTTCAGTATATTTTTGGATGATAGCTGTCATTTATAACTCTGCAGGTTTGTGAATTACAGTGCCACTGAGCTCCTTTCTTCAACTCGCTTTCTTGTGAGCTGGCCGCAACACCGCAGGATTGCTTCAGGCCCTAATCTGGTTCCGGCATGGCACGCTGAGCCTTTGGTTAATTCCTCTTCCTGGTGGGAAATGAGAGTTAAATTTTCCCGTCCAGACACCTCCAGCTAGTCTCTCATTGGTTCTCCCTATTTCTGTTCATCTTCCGCGGAATTTGCAAACTGGGCCAAACAGGAGGTTAAAGGCACTGACTCTCCAAGTCGGGAGAGTGTTAGTAAAGCATCTGGAATGTTGCACCCGAGTACCAGGGGACGAGAACTGAGACATATTTCAACACGTCTCCCGATCACACGGTTGATCATACTCTGGGGTCCACATGCATGTTTTAGCTGAAGGAAGAATCCCTTAAACCTGGAGAGTTGAGACCCGTGGAATGGTACCATGCAATATGACTTCAAAGGGTCTTCATTTGCTCACCAAAACTCTCCAATCCTATCACTGCTGCGTTTTTGCCCTTGTACTCACGATTGATTCACTTTCAGAGACATAGCAATCCATAGGTTTTAAGATACTTACTAGTCAGGTACATTATTAGGCATTTAATATGGGGTTTTGAGTCCATTTCGTTGAGCAAGGAGTAGCTCTTGTCTATTACATATTTGGCTTAAGGAACTTTATCTGTGCTCATTTCAATCTCTGGTTTTATGCAGCACCCCAACTCACCTTTCCCCTTAAGCAAGCATAAGTTGGTTTTCTAAATTTGGGACCATGTTCTGTTTTGAAATTCAGTTCCTGTGTAGCCAAGTTTACATTCCGTGTATTAGTGATATCTTATGATGTTTCTTTTTCTGTGTGACTTATTTCAGTTAGAATCATCATACCTGAATCCACTCATTATGCTGCTATGGGCCTGATGACATAGATGTCATTGCTGAGTGATATTGCATTGTACGTAAGTACCACAACTTCTTTATCCATTTTTCGCTTTATGCGATATTGAACTTGTACCGTAAACGAGTTTCTTGTAAACAGAGCCATCCCAAACTTTGGGGTGGCTGTGTCTTTTTGATTTCAATTTCCCTAAACTATAGGACCATAAGTGGAAGTGCCCTAGGCTCTGTTGCTTTGTTTTTTAGATATTTCAGGAAACACCATACACTTCTCCCGAGTGGCTGTTGGCAATTTACATCCCGCCCATCAGCATAACAAGGCTCCCAGTTCTCCATGGCCTGTCCTGCCTTTCTGGATTTTACACTTTTTTCAGATGGCCCTTTTGACGGGGGGGAAGTGAGACTTCATTGTAGTGCAGATTTCCTTTGCAAGCTTGCTTGGTTGGCCAAAAAGGGCGTATGCGTTTTTTCCTGAATATATTCAGGAAAAAACGCATACGCCCTTTTTGGCCAAGTGCATCATTGTCGACCTTCTGCCTCTTTTCCTATGCTTTAAATGCAATTCCAGTCTACCTCCTGAAATCGGTTTCCTGCAATTCTGCCCGGCTTTCAAGTCCTCTTGGCAGCCTTACTTCAGTATATTTTTGGATGATAGCTGTCATTTATAACTCTGCAGGTTTGTGAATTACAGTGCCCCTGAGCTCCTTTCTTCAACTCGCTTTCTTGTGAGCTGGCCGCAACACCGCAGGATTGCTTCAGGCCCTAATCTGGTTCCGGCATGGCACGCTGAGCCTTTGGTTAATTCCTCTTCCTGGTGGGAAATGAGAGTTAAATTTTCCCGTCCAGACACCTCCAGCTAGTCTCTCATTGGTTCTCCCTATTTCTGTTCATCTTCCGCGGAATTTGCAAACTGGGCCAAACAGGAGGTTAAAGGCACTGACTCTCCAAGTCGGGAGAGTGTTAGTAAAGCATCTGGAATGTTGCACCCGAGTACCAGGGGACGAGAACTGAGACATATTTCAACACGTCTCCCGATCACACGGTTGATCATACTCTGGGTTCCACATGCATGTTTTAGCTGAAGGAAGAATCCCTTAAACCTGGAGAGTTGAGACCCGTGGAATGGTACCATGCAATATGACTTCAAAGGGTCTTCATTTGCTCACCAAAACTCTCCAATCCTATCACTGCTGCGTTTTTGCCCTTGTACTCACGATTGATTCACTTTCAGAGACATAGCAATCCATAGGTTTTAAGATACTTACTAGTCAGGTACATTATTAGGCATTTAATATGGGGTTTTGAGTCCATTTCGTTGAGCAAGGAGTAGCTCTTGTCTATTACATATTTGGCTTAAGGAACTTTATCTGTGCTCATTTCAATCTCTGGTTTTATGCAGCACCCCAACTCACCTTTCCCCTTAAGCAAGCATAAGTTGGTTTTCTAAATTTGGGACCATGTTCTGTTTTGAAATTCAGTTCCTGTGTAGCCAAGTTTACATTCCGTGTATTAGTGATATCTTATGATGTTTCTTTTTCTGTGTGACTTATTTCAGTTAGAATCATCATACCTGAATCCACTCATTATGCTGCTATGGGCCTGATGACATAGATGTCATTGCTGAGTGATATTGCATTGTACGTAAGTACCACAACTTCTTTATCCATTTTTCGCTTTATGCGATATTGAACTTGTACCGTAAACGAGTTTCTTGTAAACAGAGCCATCCCAAACTTTGGGGTGGCTGTGTCTTTTTGATTTCAATTTCCCTAAACTATAGGACCATAAGTGGAAGTGCCCTAGGCTCTGTTGCTTTGTTTTTTAGATATTTCAGGAAACACCATACACTTCTCCCGAGTGGCTGTTGGCAATTTATATCCCGCCCATCAGCATAACAAGGCTCCCAGTTCTCCATGGCCTGTCCTGCCTTTCTGGATTTTACACTTTTTTCAGATGGCCCTTTTGACGGGGGGGAAGTGAGACTTCATTGTAGTGCAGATTTCCTTTGCAAGCTTGCTTGGTTGGCCAAAAAGGGCGTATGCGTTTTTTCCTGAATATATTCAGGAAAAAACGCATACGCCCTTTTTGGCCAAGTGCATCATTGTCGACCTTCTGCCTCTTTTCCTATGCTTTAAATGCAATTCCAGTCTACCTCCTGAAATCGGTTTCCTGCAATTCTGCCCGGCTTTCAAGTCCTCTTGGCAGCCTTACTTCAGTATATTTTTGGATGATAGCTGTCATTTATAACTCTGCAGGTTTGTGAATTACAGTGCCCCTGAGCTCCTTTCTTCAACTCGCTTTCTTGTGAGCTGGCCGCAACACCGCAGGATTGCTTCAGGCCCTAATCTGGTTCCGGCATGGCACGCTGAGCCTTTGGTTAATTCCTCTTCCTGGTGGGAAATGAGAGTTAAATTTTCCCGTCCAGACACCTCCAGCTAGTCTCTCATTGGTTCTCCCTATTTCTGTTCATCTTCCGCGGAATTTGCAAACTGGGCCAAACAGGAGGTTAAAGGCACTGACTCTCCAAGTCGGGAGAGTGTTAGTAAAGCATCTGGAATGTTGCACCCGAGTACCAGGGGACGAGAACTGAGACATATTTCAACACGTCTCCCGATCACACGGTTGATCATACTCTGGGTTCCACATGCATGTTTTAGCTGAAGGAAGAATCCCTTAAACCTGGAGAGTTGAGACCCGTGGAATGGTACCATGCAATATGACTTCAAAGGGTCTTCATTTGCTCACCAAAACTCTCCAATCCTATCACTGCTGCGTTTTTGCCCCTGTACTCACGATTGATTCACTTTCAGAGACATAGCAATCCATAGGTTTTAAGATAATTACTAGTCAGGTACATTATTAGGCGTTTAATATGGGGTTTTGAGTCCATTTCGTTGAGCAAGGAGTAGCTCTTGTCTATTACATATTTGGCTTAAGGAACTTTATCTGTGCTCATTTCAATCTCTGGTTTTATGCAGCACCCCAACTCACCTTTCCCCTTAAGCAAGCATAAGTTGATTTTCTAAATTTGGGACCATGTTCTGTTTTGAAATTCAGTTCCTGTGTAGCCAAGTTTACATTCCGTGTATTAGTGATATCTTATGATGTTTCTTTTTCTGTGTGACTTATTTCAGTTAGAATCATCATACCTGAATCCACTCATTATGCTGCTATGGGCCTGATGACATAGATGTCATTGCTGAGTGATATTGCATTGTACGTAAGTACCACAACTTCTTTATCCATTTTTCGCTTTATGCGATATTGAACTTGTACCGTAAACGAGTTTCTTGTAAACAGAGCCATCCCAAACTTTGGGGTGGCTGTGTCTTTTTGATTTCAATTTCCCTAAGCTATAGGACCATAAGTGGAAGTGCCCTAGGCTCTGTTGCTTTGTTTTTTAGATGTTTCAGGAAACACCATACACTTCTCCCCAGTGGCTGTTGGCAATTTACATCCCGCCCATCAGCATAACAAGGCTCCCAGTTCTCCATGGCCTGTCCTGCCTTTCTGGATTTTACACTTTTTTCAGATGGCCCTTTTGACGGGGGGGAAGTGAGACTTCATTGTAGTGCAGATTTCCTTTGCAAGCTTGCTTGGTTGGCCAAAAAGGGCTTATGCGTTTTTTCCTGAATATATTCAGGAAAAAACGCATACGCCCTTTTTGGCCAAGTGCATCATTGTCGACCTTCTGCCTCTTTTCCTATGCTTTAAATGCAATTCCAGTCTACCTCCTGAAATCGGTTTCCTGCAATTCTGCCCGGCTTTCAAGTCCTCTTGGCAGCCTTACTTCAGTATATTTTTGGATGATAGCTGTCATTTATAACTCTGCAGGTTTGTGAATTACAGTGCCCCTGAGCTCCTTTCTTCAACTCGCTTTCTTGTGAGCTGGCCGCAACACCGCAGGATTGCTTCAGGCCCTAATCTGGTTCCGGCATGGCACGCTGAGCCTTTGGTTAATTCCTCTTCCTGGTGGGAAATGAGAGTTAAATTTTCCCGTCCAGACACCTCCAGCTAGTCTCTCATTGGTTCTCCCTATTTCTGTTCATCTTCCGCGGAATTTGCAAACTGGGCCAAACAGGAGGTTAAAGGCACTGACTCTCCAAGTCGGGAGAGTGTTAGTAAAGCATCTGGAATGTTGCACCCGAGTACCAGGGGACGAGAACTGAGACATATTTCAACACGTCTCCCGATCACACGGTTGATCATACTCTGGGTTCCACATGCATGTTTTAGCTGAAGGAAGAATCCCTTAAACCTGGAGAGTTGAGACCCGTGGAATGGTACCATGCAATATGACTTCAAAGGGTCTTCATTTGCTCACCAAAACTCTCCAATCCTATCACTGCTGCGTTTTTGCCCCTGTACTCACGATTGATTCACTTTCAGAGACATAGCAATCCATAGGTTTTAAGATAATTACTAGTCAGGTACATTATTAGGCGTTTAATATGGGGTTTTGAGTCCATTTCGTTGAGCAAGGAGTAGCTCTTGTCTATTACATATTTGGCTTAAGGAACTTTATCTGTGCTCATTTCAATCTCTGGTTTTATGTAGCACCCCAAATCACCTTTCCCCTTAAGCAAGCATAAGTTGATTTTCTAAATTTGGGACCATGTTCTGTTTTGAAATTCAGTTCCTGTGTAGCCAAGTTTACATTCCGTGTATTAGTGATATCTTATGATGTTTCTTTTTCTGTGTGACTTATTTCAGTTAGAATCATCATACCTGAATCCACTCATTATGCTGCTATGGGCCTGATGACATAGATGTCATTGCTGAGTGATATTGCATTGTACGTAAGTACCACAACTTCTTTATCCATTTTTCGCTTTATGCGATATTGAACTTGTACCGTAAACGAGTTTCTTGTAAACAGAGCCATCCCAAACTTTGGGGTGGCTGTGTCTTTTTGATTTCAATTTCCCTAAACTATAGGACCATAAGTGGAAGTGCCCTAGGCTCTGTTGCTTTGTTTTTTAGATGTTTCAGGAAACACCATACACTTCTCCCGAGTGGCTGTTGGCAATTTACATCCCGCCCATCAGCATAACAAGGCTCCCAGTTCTCCATGGCCTGTCCTGCCTTTCTGGATTTTACACTTTTTTCAGATGGCCCTTTTGACGGGGGGGAAGTGAGACTTCATTGTAGTGCAGATTTCCTTTGCAAGCTTGCTTGGTTGGCCAAAAAGGGCGTATGCGTTTTTTCCTGAATATATTCAGGAAAAAACGCATACGCCCTTTTTGGCCAAGTGCATCATTGTCGACCTTCTGCCTCTTTTCCTATGCTTTAAATGCAATTCCAGTCTACCTCCTGAAATCGGTTTCCTGCAATTCTGCCCGGCTTTCAAGTCCTCTTGGCAGCCTTACTTCAGTATATTTTTGGATGATAGCTGTCATTTATAACTCTGCAGGTTTGTGAATTACAGTGCCCCTGAGCTCCTTTCTTCAACTCGCTTTCTTGTGAGCTGGCCGCAACACCGCAGGATTGCTTCAGGCCCTAATCTGGTTCCGGCATGGCACGCTGAGCCTTTGGTTAATTCCTCTTCCTGGTGGGAAATGAGAGTTAAATTTTCCCGTCCAGACACCTCCAGCTAGTCTCTCATTGGTTCTCCCTATTTCTGTTCATCTTCCGCGGAATTTGCAAACTGGGCCAAACAGGAGGTTAAAGGCACTGACTCTCCAAGTCGGGAGAGTGTTAGTAAAGCATCTGGAATGTTGCACCCGAGTACCAGGGGACGAGAACTGAGACATATTTCAACACGTCTCCCGATCACACGGTTGATCATACTCTGGGTTCCACATGCATGTTTTAGCTGAAGGAAGAATCCCTTAAACCTGGAGAGTTGAGACCCGTGGAATGGGTACCATGCAATATGACTTCAAAGGGTCTTCATTTGCTCACCAAAACTCTCCAATCCTATCACTGCTGCGTTTTTGCCCCTGTACTCACGATTGATTCACTTTCAGAGACATAGCAATCCATAGGTTTTAAGATACTTACTAGTCAGGTACATTATTAGGCATTTAATATGGGGTTTTGAGTCCATTTCGTTGAGCAAGGAGTAGCTCTTGTCTATTACATATTTGGCTTAAGGAACTTTATCTGTGCTCATTTCAATCTCTGGTTTTATGCAGCACCCCAACTCACCTTTCCCCTTAAGCAAGCATAAGTTGATTTTCTAAATTTGGGACCATGTTCTGTTTTGAAATTCAGTTCCTGTGTAGCCAAGTTTACATTCCGTGTATTAGTGATATCTTATGATGTTTCTTTTTCTGTGTGACTTATTTCAGTTAGAATCATCATACCTGAATCCACTCATTATGCTGCTATGGGCCTGATGACATAGATGTCATTGCTGAGTGATATTGCATTGTACGTAAGTACCACAACTTCTTTATCCATTTTTCGCTTTATGCGATATTGAACTTGTACCGTAAACGAGTTTCCTGTAAACAGAGCCATCCCAAACTTTGGGGTGGCTGTGTCTTTTTGATTTCAATTTCCCTAAGCTATAGGACCATAAGTGGAAGTGCCCTAGGCTCTGTTGCTTTGTTTTTTAGATGTTTCAGGAAACACCATACACTTCTCCCGAGTGGCTGTTGGCAATTTACATCCCGCCCATCAGCATAACAAGGCTCCCAGTTCTCCATGGCCTGTCCTGCCTTTCTGGATTTTACACTTTTTTCAGATGGCCCTTTTGACGGGGGGGAAGTGAGACTTCATTGTAGTGCAGATTTCCTTTGCAAGCTTGCTTGGTTGGCCAAAAAGGGCGTATGCGTTTTTTCCTGAATATATTCAGGAAAAAACGCATACGCCCTTTTTGGCCAAGTGCATCATTGTCGACCTTCTGCCTCTTTTCCTATGCTTTAAATGCAATTCCAGTCTACCTCCTGAAATCGGTTTCCTGCAATTCTGCCCGGCTTTCAAGTCCTCTTGGCAGCCTTACTTCAGTATATTTTTGGATGATAGCTGTCATTTATAACTCTGCAGGTTTGTGAATTACAGTGCCCCTGAGCTCCTTTCTTCAACTCGCTTTCTTGTGAGCTGGCCGCAACACCGCAGGATTGCTTCAGGCCCTAATCTGGTTCCGGCATGGCACGCTGAGCCTTTGGTTAATTCCTCTTCCTGGTGGGAAATGAGAGTTAAATTTTCCCGTCCAGACACCTCCAGCTAGTCTCTCATTGGTTCTCCCTATTTCTGTTCATCTTCCGCGGAATTTGCAAACTGGGCCAAACAGGAGGTTAAAGGCACTGACTCTCCAAGTCGGGAGAGTGTTAGTAAAGTATCTGGAATGTTGCACCCGAGTACCAGGGGACGAGAACTGAGACATATTTCAACACGTCTCCCGATCACACGGTTGATCATACTCTGGGTTCCACATGCATGTTTTAGCTGAAGGAAGAATCCCTTAAACCTGGAGAGTTGAGACCCGTGGAATGGTACCATGCAATATGACTTCAAAGGGTCTTCATTTGCTCACCAAAACTCTCCAATCCTATCACTGCTGCGTTTTTGCCCCTGTACTCACGATTGATTCACTTTCAGAGACATAGCAATCCATAGGTTTTAAGATAATTACTAGTCAGGTACATTATTAGGCGTTTAATATGGGGTTTTGAGTCCATTTCGTTGAGCAAGGAGTAGCTCTTGTCTATTACATATTTGGCTTAAGGAACTTTATCTGTGCTCATTTCAATCTCTGGTTTTATGCAGCACCCCAACTCACCTTTCCCCTTAAGCAAGCATAAGTTGATTTTCTAAATTTGGGACCATGTTCTGTTTTGAAATTCAGTTCCTGTGTAGCCAAGTTTACATTCCGTGTATTAGTGATATCTTATGATGTTTCTTTTTCTGTGTGACTTATTTCAGTTAGAATCATCATACCTGAATCCACTCATTATGCTGCTATGGGCCTGATGACATAGATGTCATTGCTGAGTGATATTGCATTGTACGTAAGTACCACAACTTCTTTATCCATTTTTCGCTTTATGCGATATTGAACTTGTACCGTAAACGAGTTTCTTGTAAACAGAGCCATCCCAAACTTTGGGGTGGCTGTGTCTTTTTGATTTCAATTTCCCTAAGCTATAGGACCATAAGTGGAAGTGCCCTAGGCTCTGTTGCTTTGTTTTTTAGATGTTTCAGGAAACACCATACACTTCTCCCGAGTGGCTGTTGGCAATTTACATCCCGCCCATCAGCATAACAAGGCTCCCAGTTCTCCATGGCCTGTCCTGCCTTTCTGGATTTTACACTTTTTTCAGATGGCCCTTTTGACGGGGGGGAAGTGAGACTTCATTGTAGTGCAGATTTCCTTTGCAAGCTTGCTTGGTTGGCCAAAAAGGGCGTATGCGTTTTTTCCTGAATATATTCAGGAAAAAACGCATACGCCCTTTTTGGCCAAGTGCATCATTGTCGACCTTCTGCCTCTTTTCCTATGCTTTAAATGCAATTCCAGTCTACCTCCTGAAATCGGTTTCCTGCAATTCTGCCCGGCTTTCAAGTCCTCTTGGCAGCCTTACTTCAGTATATTTTTGGATGATAGCTGTCATTTATAACTCTGCAGGTTTGTGAATTACAGTGCCCCTGAGCTCCTTTCTTCAACTCGCTTTCTTGTGAGCTGGCCGCAACACCGCAGGATTGCTTCAGGCCCTAATCTGGTTCCGGCATGGCACGCTGAGCCTTTGGTTAATTCCTCTTCCTGGTGGGAAATGAGAGTTAAATTTTCCCGTCCAGACACCTCCAGCTAGTCTCTCATTGGTTCTCCCTATTTCTGTTCATCTTCCGCGGAATTTGCAAACTGGGCCAAACAGGAGGTTAAAGGCACTGACTCTCCAAGTCGGGAGAGTGTTAGTAAAGCATCTGGAATGTTGCACCCGAGTACCAGGGGACGAGAACTGAGACATATTTCAACACGTCTCCCGATCACATGGTTGATCATACTCTGGGTTCCACATGCATGTTTTAGCTGAAGGAAGAATCCCTTAAACCTGGAGAGTTGAGACCCGTGGAATGGTACCATGCAATATGACTTCAAAGGGTCTTCATTTGCTCACCAAAACTCTCCAATCCTATCACTGCTGCGTTTTTGCCCCTGTACTCACGATTGATTCACTTTCAGAGACATAGCAATCCATAGGTTTTAAGATAATTACTAGTCAGGTACATTATTAGGCGTTTAATATGGGGTTTTGAGTCCATTTCGTTGAGCAAGGAGTAGCTCTTGTCTATTACATATTTGGCTTAAGGAACTTTATCTGTGCTCATTTCAATCTCTGGTTTTATGCAGCACCCCAACTCACCTTTCCCCTTAAGCAAGCATAAGTTGATTTTCTAAATTTGGGACCATGTTCTGTTTTGAAATTCAGTTCCTGTGTAGCCAAGTTTACATTCCGTGTATTAGTGATATCTTATGATGTTTCTTTTTCTGTGTGACTTATTTCAGTTAGAATCATCATACCTGAATCCACTCATTATGCTGCTATGGGCCTGATGACATAGATGTCATTGCTGAGTGATATTGCATTGTACGTAAGTACCACAACTTCTTTATCCATTTTTCGCTTTATGCGATATTGAACTTGTACCGTAAACGAGTTTCTTGTAAACAGAGCCATCCCAAACTTTGGGGTGGCTGTGTCTTTTTGATTTCAATTTCCCTAAACTATAGGACCATAAGTGGAAGTGCCCTAGGCTCTGTTGCTTTGTTTTTTAGATGTTTCAGGAAACACCATACACTTCTCCCGAGTGGCTGTTGGCAATTTACATCCCGCCCATCAGCATAACAAGGCTCCCAGTTCTCCATGGCCTGTCCTGCCTTTCTGGATTTTACACTTTTTTCAGATGGCCCTTTTGAGGGGGGGGAAGTGAGACTTCATTATAGTGCAGATTTCCTTTGCAAGCTTGCTTGGTTGGCCAAAAAGGGCGTATGCGTTTTTTCCTGAATATATTCAGGAAAAAACGCATACGCCCTTTTTGGCCAAGTGCATCATTGTCGACCTTCTGCCTCTTTTCCTATGCTTTAAATGCAATTCCAGTCTACCTCCTGAAATCGGTTTCCTGCAATTCTGCCCGGCTTTCAAGTCCTCTTGGCAGCCTTACTTCAGTATATTTTTGGATGATAGCTGTCATTTATAACTCTGCAGGTTTGTGAATTACAGTGCCCCTGAGCTCCTTTCTTCAACTCGCTTTCTTGTGAGCTGGCCGCAACACCGCAGGATTGCTTCAGGCCCTAATCTGGTTCCGGCATGGCACGCTGAGCCTTTGGTTAATTCCTCTTCCTGGTGGGAAATGAGAGTTAAATTTTCCCGTCCAGACACCTCCAGCTAGTCTCTCATTGGTTCTCCCTATTCCTGTTCATCTTCCGCGGAATTTGCAAACTGGGCCAAACAGGAGGTTAAAGGCACTGACTCTCCAAGTCGGGAGAGTGTTAGTAAAGCATCTGGAATGTTGCACCCGAGTACCAGGGGACGAGAACTGAGACATATTTCAACACGTCTCCCGATCACACGGTTGATCATACTCTGGGTTCTACATGCATGTTTTAGCTGAAGGAAGAATCCCTTAAACCTGGAGAGTTGAGACCCGTGGAATGGGTACCATGCAATATGACTTCAAAGGGTCTTCATTTGCTCACCAAAACTCTCCAATCCTATCACTGCTGCGTTTTTGCCCCTGTACTCACGATTGATTCACTTTCAGAGACATAGCAATCCGTAGGTTTTAAGATACTTACTAGTCAGGTACCTTATTAGGCGTTTAATATGGGGTTTTGAGTCCATTTGGTTGAGCAAGGAGTAGCTCTTGTCTATTACATATTTGGCTTAAGGAACTTTATCTGTGCTCATTTCAATCTCTGGTTTTATGCAGCACCCCAACTCACCTTTCCCCTTAAGCAAGCATAAGTTGATTTTCTAAATTTGGGACCATGTTCTGTTTTGAAATTCAGTTCCTGTGTAGCCAAGTTTACATTCCGTGTATTAGTGATATCTTATGATGTTTCTTTTTCTGTGTGACTTATTTCAGTTAGAATCATCATACCTGAATCCACTCATTATGCTGCTATGGGCCTGATGACATAGATGTCATTGCTGAGTGATATTGCATTGTACGTAAGTACCACAACTTCTTTATCCATTTTTCGCTTTATGCGATATTGAACTTGTACCGTAAACGAGTTTCTTGTAAACAGAGCCATCCCAAACTTTGGGGTGGCTGTGTCTTTTTGATTTTAATTTCCCTAAGCTGCAGGACCATAAGTGGAAGTGCCCTAGGCTCTGTTGCTTTGTTTTTTAGATGTTTCAGGAAACACCATACACTTCTCCCGAGTGGCTGTTGGCAATTTACATCCCGCCCATCAGCATAACAAGGCTCCCAGTTCTCCATGGCCTGTCCTGCCTTTCTGGATTTTACACTTTTTTCAGATGGCCCTTTTGACGGGGGGGAAGTGAGACTTCATTGTAGTGCAGATTTCCTTTGCAAGCTTGCTTGGTTGGCCAAAAAGGGCGTATGCGTTTTTTCCTGAATATATTCAGGAAAAAACGCATACGCCCTTTTTGGCCAAGTGCATCATTGTCGACCTTCTGCCTCTTTTCCTATGCTTTAAATGTAATTCCAGTCTACCTCCTGAAATCGGTTTCTTGCAATTCTGCCCGGCTTTCAAGTCCTCTTGGCAGACTTACTTCAGTATATTTTTGGATGATAGCTGTCATTTATAACTCTGCAGGTTTGTGAATTACAGTGCCCCTGAGCTCCTTTCTTCAACTCGCTTTCTTGTGAGCTGGCCGCAACACCGCAGGTTTGCTTCAGGCCCTAATCTGGTTCCGGCATGGCACGCTGAGCCTTTGGTTAATTCCTCTTCCTGGTGGGAAATGAGAGTTAAATTTTCCCGTCCAGACACCTCCAGCTAGTCTCTCATTGGTTCTCCCTATTCCTGTTCATCTTCCGCGGAATTTGCAAACTGGGCCAAACAGGAGGTTAAAGGCACTGACTCTCCAAGTCGGGAGAGTGTTAGTAAAGCATCTGGAATGTTGCACCCGAGTACCAGGGGACGAGAACTGAGACATATTTCAACACGTCTCCCGATCACACGGTTGATCATACTCTGGGTTCCACATGCATGTTTTAGCTGAAGGAAGAATCCCTTAAACCTGGAGAGTTGAGACCCGTGGAATGGGTACCATGCAATATGACTTCAAAGGGTCTTCATTTGCTCACCAAAACTCTCCAATCCTATCACTGCTGCGTTTTTGCCCCTGTACTCACGATTGATTCACTTTCAGAGACATAGCAATCCATAGGTTTTAAGATACTTACTAGTCAGGTACATTATTAGGCGTTTAATATGGGGTGTTGAGTCCATTTCGTTGAGCAAGGAGTAGCTCTTGTCTATTACATATTTGGCTTAAGGAACTTTATCTGTGCTCATTTCAATCTCTGGTTTTATGCAGCACCCCAACTCACCTTTCCCCTTAAGCAAGCATAAGTTGATTTTCTAAATTTGGGACCATGTTCTGTTTTGAAATTCAGTTCCTGTGTAGCCAAGTTTACATTCCGTGTATTAGTGATATCTTATGATGTTTCTTTTTCTGTGTGACTTATTTCAGTTAGAATCATCATACCTGAATCCACTCATTATGCTGCTATGGGCCTGATGACATAGATGTCATTGCTGAGTGATATTGCATTGTACGTAAGTACCACAACTTCTTTATCCATTTTTCGCTTTATGCGATATTGAACTTGTACCGTAAACGAGGTTCTTGTAAACAGAGCCGTCCCAAACTTTGGGGTGGCTGTGTCTTTTTGATTTTAATTTCCCTAAGCTATAGGACCATAAGTGGAAGTGCCCTAGGCTCTGTTGCTTTGTTTTTTAGATGTTTCAGGAAACACCATACACTTCTCCCGAGTGGCTGTTGGCAATTTACATCCCGCCCATCAGCATAACAAGGCTCCCAGTTCTCCATGGCCTGTCCTGCCTTTCTGGATTTTACACTTTTTTCAGATGGCCCTTTTGACGGGGGGGAAGTGAGACTTCATTGTAGTGCAGATTTCCTTTGCAAGCTTGCTTGGTTGGCCAAAAAGGGCGTATGCGTTTTTTCCTGAATATATTCAGGAAAAAACGCATACGCCCTTTTTGGCCAAGTGCATCATTGTCGACCTTCTGCCTCTTTTCCTATGCTTTAAATGCAATTCCAGTCTACCTCCTGAAATCGGTTTCCTGCAATTCTGCCCGGCTTTCAAGTCCTCTTGGCAGCCTTACTTCAGTATATTTTTGGATGATAGCTGTCATTTATAACTCTGCAGGTTTGTGAATTACAGTGCCCCTGAGCTCCTTTCTTCAACTCGCTTTCTTGTGAGCTGGCCGCAACACCGCAGGATTGCTTCAGGCCCTAATCTGGTTCCGGCATGGCACGCTGAGCCTTTGGTTAATTCCTCTTCCTGGTGGGAAATGAGAGTTAAATTTTCCCGTCCAGACACCTCCAGCTAGTCTCTCATTGGTTCTCCCTATTCCTGTTCATCTTCCGCGGAATTTGCAAACTGGGCCAAACAGGAGGTTAAAGGCACTGACTCTCCAAGTCGGGAGAGTGTTAGTAAAGCATCTGGAATGTTGCACCCGAGTACCAGGGGACGAGAACTGAGACATATTTCAACACGTCTCCCGATCACACGGTTGATCATACTCTGGGTTCCACATGCATGTTTTAGCTGAAGGAAGAATCCCTTAAACCTGGAGAGTTGAGACCCGTGGAATGGGTACCATGCAATATGACTTCAAAGGGTCTTCATTTGCTCACCAAAACTCTCCAATCCTATCACTGCTGCGTTTTTGCCCCTGTACTCACGATTGATTCACTTTCAGAGACATAGCAATCCATAGGTTTTAAGATACTTACTAGTCAGGTACATTATTAGGCGTTTAATATGGGGTTTTGAGTCCATTTCGTTGAGCAAGGAGTAGCTCTTGTCTATTACATATTTGGCTTAAGGAACTTTATCTGTGCTCATTTCAATCTCTGGTTTTATGCAGCACCCCAACTCACCTTTCCCCTTAAGCAAGCATAAGTTGGTTTTCTAAATTTGGGACCATGTTCTGTTTTGAAATTCAGTTCCTGTGTAGCCAAGTTTACATTCCGTGTATTAGTGATATCTTATGATGTTTCTTTTTCTGTGTGACTTATTTCAGTTAGAATCATCATACCTGAATCCACTCATTATGCTGCTATGGGCCTGATGACATAGATGTCATTGCTGAGTGATATTGCATTGTACGTAAGTACCACAACTTCTTTATCCATTTTTCGCTTTATGCGATATTGAACTTGTACCGTAAACGAGTTTCTTGTAAACAGAGCCATCCCAAACTTTGGGGTGGCTGTGTCTTTTTGATTTTAATTTCCCTAAGCTATAGGACCATAAGTGGAAGTGCCCTAGGCTCTGTTGCTTTGTTTTTTAGATGTTTCAGGAAACACCATACACTTCTCCCGAGTGGCTGTTGGCAATTTACATCCCGCCCATCAGCATAACAAGGCTCCCAGTTCTCCATGGCCTGTCCTGCCTTTCTGGATTTTACACTTTTTTCAGATGGCCCTTTTGACGGGGGGGAAGTGAGACTTCATTGTAGTGCAGATTTCCTTTGCAAGCTTGCTTGGTTGGCCAAAAAGGGCGTATGCGTTTTTTCCTGAATATATTCAGGAAAAAACGCATACGCCCTTTTTGGCCAAGTGCATCATTGTCGACCTTCTGCCTCTTTTCCTATGCTTTAAATGAAATTCCAGTCTACCTCCTGAAATCGGTTTCCTGCAATTCTGCCTGGCTTTCAAGTCCTCTTGGCAGCCTTACTTCAGTATATTTTTGGATGATAGCTGTCATTTATAACTCTGCAGGTTTGTGAATTACAGTGCCCCTGAGCTCCTTTCTTCAACTCGCTTTCTTGTGAGCTGGCCGCAACACCGCAGGATTGCTTCAGGCCCTAATCTGGTTCTGGCATGGCACGCTGAGCCTTTGGTTAATTCCTCTTCCTGGTGGGAAATGAGAGTTAAATTTTCCCGTCCAGACACCTCCAGCTAGTCTCTCATTGGTTCTCCCTATTCCTGTTCATCTTCCGCGGAATTTGCAAACTGGGCCAAACAGGAGGTTAAAGGCACTGACTCTCCAAGTCGGGAGAGTGTTAGTAAAGCATCTGGAATGTTGCACCCGAGTACCAGGGGACGAGAACTGAGACATATTTCAACACGTCTCCCGATCACACGGTTGATCATACTCTGGGTTCCACATGCATGTTTTAGCTGAAGGAAGAATCCCTTAAACCTGGAGAGTTGAGACCCGTGGAATGGGTACCATGCAATATGACTTCAAAGGGTCTTCATTTGCTCACCAAAACTCTCCAATCCTATCACTGCTGCGTTTTTGCCCCTGTACTCACGATTGATTCACTTTCAGAGACATAGCAATCCATAGGTTTTAAGATACTTACTAGTCAGGTACATTATTAGGCATTTAATATGGGGTTTTGAGTCCATTTCGTTGAGCAAGGAGTAGCTCTTGTCTATTACATATTTGGCTTAAGGAACTTTATCTGTGCTCATTTCAATCTCTGGTTTTATGCAGCACCCCAACTCACCTTTCCCCTTAAGCAAGCATAAGTTGATTTTCTAAATTTGGGACCATGTTCTGTTTTGAAATTCAGTTCCTCTGTAGCCAAGTTTACATTCCGTGTATTAGTGATATCTTATGATGTTTCTTTTTCTGTGTGACTTATTTCAGTTAGAATCATCATACCTGAATCCACTCATTATGCTGCTATGGGCCTGATGACATAGATGTCATTGCTGAGTGATATTGCATTGTACGTAAGTACCACAACTTCTTTATCCATTTTTCGCTTTATGCGATATTGAACTTGTACCGTAAACGAGTTTCTTGTAAACAGAGCCATCCCAAACTTTGGGGTGGCTGTGTCTTTTTGATTTTAATTTCCCTAAGCTATAGGACCATAAGTGGAAGTGCCCTAGGCTCTGTTGCTTTGTTTTTTAGATGTTTCAGGAAACACCATACACTTCTCCCGAGTGGCTGTTGGCAATTTACATCCCGCCCATCAGCATAACAAGGCTCCCAGTTCTCCATGGCCTGTCCTGCCTTTCTGGATTTTACACTTTTTTCAGATGGCCCTTTTGACGGGGGGGAAGTGAGACTTCATTGTAGTGCAGATTTCCTTTGCAAGCTTGCTTGGTTGGCCAAAAAGGGCGTATGCGTTTTTTCCTGAATATATTCAGGAAAAAACGCATACGCCCTTTTTGGCCAAGTGCATCATTGTCGACCTTCTGCCTCTTTTCCTATGCTTTAAATGCAATTCCAGTCTACCTCCTGAAATCGGTTTCCTGCAATTCTGCCCGGCTTTCAAGTCCTCTTGGCAGCCTTACTTCAGTATATTTTTGGATGATAGCTGTCATTTATAACTCTGCAGGTTTGTGAATTACAGTGCCCCTGAGCTCCTTTCTTCAACTCGCTTTCTTGTGAGCTGGCCGCAACACCGCAGGATTGCTTCAGGCCCTAATCTGGTTCCGGCATGGCACGCTGAGCCTTTGGTTAATTCCTCTTCCTGGTGGGAAATGAGAGTTAAATTTTCCCGTCCAGACACCTCCAGCTAGTCTCTCATTGGTTCTCCCTATTCCTGTTCATCTTCCGCGGAATTTGCAAACTGGGCCAAACAGGAGGTTAAAGGCACTGACTCTCCAAGTCGGGAGAGTGTTAGTAAAGCATCTGGAATGTTGCACCCGAGTACCAGGGGACGAGAACTGAGACATATTTCAACACGTCTCCCGATCACACGGTTGATCATACTCTGGGTTCCACATGCATGTTTTAGCTGAAGGAAGAATCCCTTAAACCTGGAGAGTTGAGACCCGTGGAATGGGTACCATGCAATATGACTTCAAAGGGTCTTCATTTGCTCACCAAAACTCTCCAATCCTATCACTGCTGCGTTTTTGCCCCTGTACTCACGATTGATTCACTTTCAGAGACATAGCAATCCATAGGTTTTAAGATACTTACTAGTCAGGTACATTATTAGGCGTTTAATATGGGGTGTTGAGTCCATTTCGTTGAGCAAGGAGTAGCTCTTGTCTATTACATATTTGGCTTAAGGAACTTTATCTGTGCTCATTTCAATCTCTGGTTTTATGCAGCACCCCAACTCACCTTTCCCCTTAAGCAAGCATAAGTTGATTTTCTAAATTTGGGACCATGTTCTGTTTTGAAATTCAGTTCCTCTGTAGCCAAGTTTACATTCCGTGTATTAGTGATATCTTATGATGTTTCTTTTTCTGTGTGACTTATTTCAGTTAGAATCATCATACCTGAATCCACTCATTATGCTGCTATGGGCCTGATGACATAGATGTCATTGCTGAGTGATATTGCATTGTACGTAAGTACCACAACTTCTTTATCCATTTTTCGCTTTATGCGATATTGAACTTGTACCGTAAACGAGGTTCTTGTAAACAGAGCCGTCCCAAAATTTGGGGTGGCTGTGTCTTTTTGATTTTAATTTCCCTAAGCTATAGGACCATAAGTGGAAGTGCCCTAGGCTCTGTTGCTTTGTTTTTTAGATGTTTCAGGAAACACCATACACTTCTCCCAAGTGGCTGTTGGCAATTTACATCCCGCCCATCAGCATAACAAGGCTCCCAGTTCTCCATGGCCTGTCCTGCCTTTCTGGATTTTACACTTTTTTCAGATGGCCCTTTTGAGGGGGGGGAAGTGAGACTTCATTGTAGTGCAGATTTCCTTTGCAAGCTTGCTTGGTTGGCCAAAAAGGGCGTATGCGTTTTTTCCTGAATATATTCAGGAAAAAACGCATACGCCCTTTTTGGCCAAGTGCATCATTGTCGACCTTCTGCCTCTTTTCCTATGCTTTAAATGCAATTCCAGTCTACCTCCTGAAATCGGTTTCCTGCAATTCTGCCCGGCTTTCAAGTCCTCTTGGCAGCCTTACTTCAGTATATTTTTGGATGATAGCTGTCATTTATAACTCTGCAGGTTTGTGAATTACAGTGCCCCTGAGCTCCTTTCTTCAACTCGCTTTCTTGTGAGCTGGCCGCAACACCGCAGGATTGCTTCAGGCCCTAATCTGGTTCCGGCATGGCACGCTGAGCCTTTGGTTAATTCCTCTTCCTGGTGGGAAATGAGAGTTAAATTTTCCCGTCCAGACACCTCCAGCTAGTCTCTCATTGGTTCTCCCTATTCCTGTTCATCTTCCGCGGAATTTGCAAACTGGGCCAAACAGGAGGTTAAAGGCACTGACTCTCCAAGTCGGGAGAGTGTTAGTAAAGCATCTGGAATGTTGCACCCGAGTACCAGGGGACGAGAACTGAGACATATTTCAACACGTCTCCCGATCACACGGTTGATCATACTCTGGGTTCCACATGCATGTTTTAGCTGAAGGAAGAATCCCTTAAAACTGGAGAGTTGAGACCTGTGGAATGGGTACCATGCAATATGACTTCAAAGGGTCTTCATTTGCTCACCAAAACTCTCCAATCCTATCACTGCTGCGTTTTTGCCCCTGTACTCACGATTGATTCACTTTCAGAGACATAGCAATCCATAGGTTTTAAGATACTTACTAGTCAGGTACATTATTAGGCGTTTAATATGGGGTGTTGAGTCCATTTCGTTGAGCAAGGAGTAGCTCTTGTCTATTACATATTTGGCTTAAGGAACTTTATCTGTGCTCATTTCAATCTCTGGTTTTATGCAGCACCCCAACTCACCTTTCCCCTTAAGCAAGCATAAGTTGATTTTCTAAATTTGGGACCATGTTCTGTTTTGAAATTCAGTTCCTGTGTAGCCAAGTTTACATTCCGTGTATTAGTGATATCTTATGATGTTTCTTTTTCTGTGTGACTTATTTCAGTTAGAATCATCATACCTGAATCCACTCATTATGCTGCTATGGGCCTGATGACATAGATGTCATTGCTGAGTGATATTGCATTGTACGTAAGTACCACAACTTCTTTATCCATTTTTCGCTTTATGCGATATTGAACTTGTACCGTAAACGAGTTTCTTGTAAACAGAGCCGTCCCAAACTTTGGGGTGGCTGTGTCTTTTTGATTTTAATTTCCCTAAGCTATAGGACCATAAGTGGAAGTGCCCTAGGCTCTGTTGCTTTGTTTTTTAGATGTTTCAGGAAACACCATACACTTCTCCCGAGTGGCTGTTGGCAATTTACATCCCGCCCATCAGCATAACAAGGCTCCCAGTTCTCCATGGCCTGTCCTGCCTTTCTGGATTTTACACTTTTTTCAGATGGCCCTTTTGACGGGGGGGAAGTGAGACTTCATTGTAGTGCAGATTTCCTTTGCAAGCTTGCTTGGTTGGCCAAAAAGGGCGTATGCGTTTTTTCCTGAATATATTCAGGAAAAAACGCATACGCCCTTTTTGGCCAAGTGCATCATTGTCGACCTTCTGCCTCTTTTCCTATGCTTTAAATGCAATTCCAGTCTACCTCCTGAAATCGGTTTCCTGCAATTCTGCCCGGCTTTCAAGTCCTCTTGGCAGCCTTACTTCAGTATATTTTTGGATGATAGCTGTCATTTATAACTCTGCAGGTTTGTGAATTACAGTGCCCCTGAGCTCCTTTCTTCAACTCGCTTTCTTGTGAGCTGGCCGCAACACCGCAGGATTGCTTCAGGCCCTAATCTGGTTCCGGCATGGCACGCTGAGCCTTTGGTTAATTCCTCTTCCTGGTGGGAAATGAGAGTTAAATTTTCCCGTCCAGACACCTCCAGCTAGTCTCTCATTGGTTCTCCCTATTCCTGTTCATCTTCCGTGGAATTTGCAAACTGGGCCAAACAGGAGGTTAAAGGCACTGACTCTCCAAGTCGGGAGAGTGTTAGTAAAGCATCTGGAATGTTGCACCCGAGTACCAGGGGACGAGAACTGAGACATATTTCAACACGTCTCCCGATCACACGGTTGATCATACTCTGGGTTCCACATGCATGTTTTAGCTGAAGGAAGAATCCCTTAAACCTGGAGAGTTGAGACCCGTGGAATGGGTACCATGCAATATGACTTCAAAGGGTCTTCATTTGCTCACCAAAACTCTCCAATCCTATCACTGCTGCGTTTTTGCCCCTGTACTCACGATTGATTCACTTTCAGAGACATAGCAATCCATAGGTTTTAAGATACTTACTAGTCAGGTACATTATTAGGCGTTTAATATGGGGTGTTGAGTCCATTTCGTTGAGCAAGGAGTAGCTCTTGTCTATTACATATTTGGCTTAAGGAACTTTATCTGTGCTCATTTCAATCTCTGGTTTTATGCAGCACCCCAACTCACCTTTCCCCTTAAGCAAGCATAAGTTGATTTTCTAAATTTGGGACCATGTTCTGTTTTGAAATTCAGTTCCTGTGTAGCCAAGTTTACATTCCGTGTATTAGTGATATCTTATGATGTTTCTTTTTCTGTGTGACTTATTTCAGTTAGAATCATCATACCTGAATCCACTCATTATGCTGCTATGGGCCTGATGACATAGATGTCATTGCTGAGTGATATTGCATTGTACGTAAGTACCACAACTTCTTTATCCATTTTTCGCTTTATGCGATATTGAACTTGTACCGTAAACGAGGTTCTTGTAAACAGAGCCGTCCCAAAATTTGGGGTGGCTGTGTCTTTTTGATTTTAATTTCCCTAAGCTATAGGACCATAAGTGGAAGTGCCCTAGGCTCTGTTGCTTTGTTTTTTAGATGTTTCAGGAAACACCATACACTTCTCCCGAGTGGCTGTTGGCAATTTACATCCCGCCCATCAGCATAACAAGGCTCCCAGTTCTCCATGGCCTGTCCTGCCTTTCTGGATTTTACACTTTTTTCAGATGGCCCTTTTGACGGGGGGGGAAGTGAGACTTCATTGTAGTGCAGATTTCCTTTGCAAGCTTGCTTGGTTGGCCAAAAAGGGCGTATGCGTTTTTTCCTGAATATATTCAGGAAAAAACGCATACGCCCTTTTTGGCCAAGTGCATCATTGTCGACCTTCTGCCTCTTTTCCTATGCTTTAAATGCAATTCCAGTCTACCTCCTGAAATCGGTTTCCTGCAATTCTGCCCGGCTTTCAAGTCCTCTTGGCAGCCTTACTTCAGTATATTTTTGGATGATAGCTGTCATTTATAACTCTGCAGGTTTGTGAATTACAGTGCCCCTGAGCTCCTTTCTTCAACTCGCTTTCTTGTGAGCTGGCCGCAACACCGCAGGATTGCTTCAGGCCCTAATCTGGTTCCGGCATGGCACGCTGAGCCTTTGGTTAATTCCTCTTCCTGGTGGGAAATGAGAGTTAAATTTTCCCGTCCAGACACCTCCAGCTAGTCTCTCATTGGTTCTCCCTATTCCTGTTCATCTTCCGCGGAATTTGCAAACTGGGCCAAACAGGAGGTTAAAGGCACTGACTCTCCAAGTCGGGAGAGTGTTAGTAAAGCATCTGGAATGTTGCACCCGAGTACCAGGGGACGAGAACTGAGACATATTTCAACACGTCTCCCGATCACACGGTTGATCATACTCTGGGTTCCACATGCATGTTTTAGCTGAAGGAAGAATCCCTTAAACCTGGAGAGTTGAGACCCGTGGAATGGGTACCATGCAATATGACTTCAAAGGGTCTTCATTTGCTCACCAAAACTCTCCAATCCTATCACTGCTGCGTTTTTGCCCCTGTACTCACGATTGATTCACTTTCAGAGACATAGCAATCCATAGGTTTTAAGATACTTACTAGTCAGGTACATTATTAGGCGTTTAATATGGGGTGTTGAGTCCATTTCGTTGAGCAAGGAGTAGCTCTTGTCTATTACATATTTGGCTTAAGGAACTTTATCTGTGCTCATTTCAATCTCTGGTTTTATGCAGCACCCCAACTCACCTTTCCCCTTAAGCAAGCATAAGTTGATTTTCTAAATTTGGGACCATGTTCTGTTTTGAAATTCAGTTCCTCTGTAGCCAAGTTTACATTCCGTGTATTAGTGATATCTTATGATGTTTCTTTTTCTGTGTGACTTATTTCAGTTAGAATCATCATACCTGAATCCACTCATTATGCTGCTATGGGCCTGATGACATAGATGTCATTGCTGAGTGATATTGCATTGTACGTAAGTACCACAACTTCTTTATCCATTTTTCGCTTTATGCGATATTGAACTTGTACCGTAAACGAGGTTCTTGTAAACAGAGCCGTCCCAAAATTTGGGGTGGCTGTGTCTTTTTGATTTTAATTTCCCTAAGCTATAGGACCATAAGTGGAAGTGCCCTAGGCTCTGTTGCTTTGTTTTTTAGATGTTTCAGGAAACACCATACACTTCTCCCAAGTGGCTGTTGGCAATTTACATCCCGCCCATCAGCATAACAAGGCTCCCAGTTCTCCATGGCCTGTCCTGCCTTTCTGGATTTTACACTTTTTTCAGATGGCCCTTTTGAGGGGGGGGAAGTGAGACTTCATTGTAGTGCAGATTTCCTTTGCAAGCTTGCTTGGTTGGCCAAAAAGGGCGTATGCGTTTTTTCCTGAATATATTCAGGAAAAAACGCATACGCCCTTTTTGGCCAAGTGCATCATTGTCGACCTTCTGCCTCTTTTCCTATGCTTTAAATGCAATTCCAGTCTACCTCCTGAAATCGGTTTCCTGCAATTCTGCCCGGCTTTCAAGTCCTCTTGGCAGCCTTACTTCAGTATATTTTTGGATGATAGCTGTCATTTATAACTCTGCAGGTTTGTGAATTACAGTGCCCCTGAGCTCCTTTCTTCAACTCGCTTTCTTGTGAGCTGGCCGCAACACCGCAGGATTGCTTCAGGCCCTAATCTGGTTCCGGCATGGCACGCTGAGCCTTTGGTTAATTCCTCTTCCTGGTGGGAAATGAGAGTTAAATTTTCCCGTCCAGACACCTCCAGCTAGTCTCTCATTGGTTCTCCCTATTCCTGTTCATCTTCCGCGGAATTTGCAAACTGGGCCAAACAGGAGGTTAAAGGCACTGACTCTCCAAGTCGGGAGAGTGTTAGTAAAGCATCTGGAATGTTGCACCCGAGTACCAGGGGACGAGAACTGAGACATATTTCAACACGTCTCCCGATCACACGGTTGATCATACTCTGGGTTCCACATGCATGTTTTAGCTGAAGGAAGAATCCCTTAAAACTGGAGAGTTGAGACCTGTGGAATGGGTACCATGCAATATGACTTCAAAGGGTCTTCATTTGCTCACCAAAACTCTCCAATCCTATCACTGCTGCGTTTTTGCCCCTGTACTCACGATTGATTCACTTTCAGAGACATAGCAATCCATAGGTTTTAAGATACTTACTAGTCAGGTACATTATTAGGCGTTTAATATGGGGTGTTGAGTCCATTTCGTTGAGCAAGGAGTAGCTCTTGTCTATTACATATTTGGCTTAAGGAACTTTATCTGTGCTCATTTCAATCTCTGGTTTTATGCAGCACCCCAACTCACCTTTCCCCTTAAGCAAGCATAAGTTGATTTTCTAAATTTGGGACCATGTTCTGTTTTGAAATTCAGTTCCTGTGTAGCCAAGTTTACATTCCGTGTATTAGTGATATCTTATGATGTTTCTTTTTCTGTGTGACTTATTTCAGTTAGAATCATCATACCTGAATCCACTCATTATGCTGCTATGGGCCTGATGACATAGATGTCATTGCTGAGTGATATTGCATTGTACGTAAGTACCACAACTTCTTTATCCATTTTTCGCTTTATGCGATATTGAACTTGTACCGTAAACGAGTTTCTTGTAAACAGAGCCGTCCCAAACTTTGGGGTGGCTGTGTCTTTTTGATTTTAATTTCCCTAAGCTATAGGACCATAAGTGGAAGTGCCCTAGGCTCTGTTGCTTTGTTTTTTAGATGTTTCAGGAAACACCATACACTTCTCCCGAGTGGCTGTTGGCAATTTACATCCCGCCCATCAGCATAACAAGGCTCCCAGTTCTCCATGGCCTGTCCTGCCTTTCTGGATTTTACACTTTTTTCAGATGGCCCTTTTGACGGGGGGGAAGTGAGACTTCATTGTAGTGCAGATTTCCTTTGCAAGCTTGCTTGGTTGGCCAAAAAGGGCGTATGCGTTTTTTCCTGAATATATTCAGGAAAAAACGCATACGCCCTTTTTGGCCAAGTGCATCATTGTCGACCTTCTGCCTCTTTTCCTATGCTTTAAATGCAATTCCAGTCTACCTCCTGAAATCGGTTTCCTGCAATTCTGCCCGGCTTTCAAGTCCTCTTGGCAGCCTTACTTCAGTATATTTTTGGATGATAGCTGTCATTTATAACTCTGCAGGTTTGTGAATTACAGTGCCCCTGAGCTCCTTTCTTCAACTCGCTTTCTTGTGAGCTGGCCGCAACACCGCAGGATTGCTTCAGGCCCTAATCTGGTTCCGGCATGGCACGCTGAGCCTTTGGTTAATTCCTCTTCCTGGTGGGAAATGAGAGTTAAATTTTCCCGTCCAGACACCTCCAGCTAGTCTCTCATTGGTTCTCCCTATTCCTGTTCATCTTCCGTGGAATTTGCAAACTGGGCCAAACAGGAGGTTAAAGGCACTGACTCTCCAAGTCGGGAGAGTGTTAGTAAAGCATCTGGAATGTTGCACCCGAGTACCAGGGGACGAGAACTGAGACATATTTCAACACGTCTCCCGATCACACGGTTGATCATACTCTGGGTTCCACATGCATGTTTTAGCTGAAGGAAGAATCCCTTAAACCTGGAGAGTTGAGACCCGTGGAATGGGTACCATGCAATATGACTTCAAAGGGTCTTCATTTGCTCACCAAAACTCTCCAATCCTATCACTGCTGCGTTTTTGCCCCTGTACTCACGATTGATTCACTTTCAGAGACATAGCAATCCATAGGTTTTAAGATACTTACTAGTCAGGTACATTATTAGGCGTTTAATATGGGGTGTTGAGTCCATTTCGTTGAGCAAGGAGTAGCTCTTGTCTATTACATATTTGGCTTAAGGAACTTTATCTGTGCTCATTTCAATCTCTGGTTTTATGCAGCACCCCAACTCACCTTTCCCCTTAAGCAAGCATAAGTTGATTTTCTAAATTTGGGACCATGTTCTGTTTTGAAATTCAGTTCCTGTGTAGCCAAGTTTACATTCCGTGTATTAGTGATATCTTATGATGTTTCTTTTTCTGTGTGACTTATTTCAGTTAGAATCATCATACCTGAATCCACTCATTATGCTGCTATGGGCCTGATGACATAGATGTCATTGCTGAGTGATATTGCATTGTACGTAAGTACCACAACTTCTTTATCCATTTTTCGCTTTATGCGATATTGAACTTGTACCGTAAACGAGGTTCTTGTAAACAGAGCCGTCCCAAAATTTGGGGTGGCTGTGTCTTTTTGATTTTAATTTCCCTAAGCTATAGGACCATAAGTGGAAGTGCCCTAGGCTCTGTTGCTTTGTTTTTTAGATGTTTCAGGAAACACCATACACTTCTCCCGAGTGGCTGTTGGCAATTTACATCCCGCCCATCAGCATAACAAGGCTCCCAGTTCTCCATGGCCTGTCCTGCCTTTCTGGATTTTACACTTTTTTCAGATGGCCCTTTTGACGGGGGGGGAAGTGAGACTTCATTGTAGTGCAGATTTCCTTTGCAAGCTTGCTTGGTTGGCCAAAAAGGGCGTATGCGTTTTTTCCTGAATATATTCAGGAAAAAACGCATACGCCCTTTTTGGCCAAGTGCATCATTGTCGACCTTCTGCCTCTTTTCCTATGCTTTAAATGCAATTCCAGTCTACCTCCTGAAATCGGTTTCCTGCAATTCTGCCCGGCTTTCAAGTCCTCTTGGCAGCCTTACTTCAGTATATTTTTGGATGATAGCTGTCATTTATAACTCTGCAGGTTTGTGAATTACAGTGCCCCTGAGCTCCTTTCTTCAACTCGCTTTCTTGTGAGCTGGCCGCAACACCGCAGGATTGCTTCAGGCCCTAATCTGGTTCCGGCATGGCACGCTGAGCCTTTGGTTAATTCCTCTTCCTGGTGGGAAATGAGAGTTAAATTTTCCCGTCCAGACACCTCCAGCTAGTCTCTCATTGGTTCTCCCTATTCCTGTTCATCTTCCGCGGAATTTGCAAACTGGGCCAAACAGGAGGTTAAAGGCACTGACTCTCCAAGTCGGGAGAGTGTTAGTAAAGCATCTGGAATGTTGCACCCGAGTACCAGGGGACGAGAACTGAGACATATTTCAACACGTCTCCCGATCACACGGTTGATCATACTCTGGGTTCCACATGCATGTTTTAGCTGAAGGAAGAATCCCTTAAACCTGGAGAGTTGAGACCCGTGGAATGGTTACCATGCAATATGACTTCAAAGGGTCTTCATTTGCTCACCAAAACTCTCCAATCCTATCACTGCTGCGTTTTTGCCCCTGTACTCACGATTGATTCACTTTCAGAGACATAGCAATCCATAGGTTTTAAGATACTTACTAGTCAGGTACATTATTAGGCGTTTAATATGGGGTTTTGAGTCCATTTCGTTGAGCAAGGAGTAGCTCTTGTCTATTACATATTTGGCTTAAGGAACTTTATCTGTGCTCATTTCAATCTCTGGTTTTATGCAGCACCCCAACTCACCTTTCCCCTTAAGCAAGCATAAGTTGGTTTTCTAAATTTGGGACCATGTTCTGTTTTGAAATTCAGTTCCTGTGTAGCCAAGTTTACATTCCGTGTATTAGTGATATCTTATGATGTTTCTTTTTCTGTGTGACTTATTTCAGTTAGAATCATCATACCTGAATCCACTCATCATGCTGCTATGGGCCTGATGACATAGATGTCATTGCTGAGTGATATTGCATTGTACGTAAGTACCACAACTTCTTTATCCATTTTTCGCTTTATGCGATATTGAACTTGTACCGTAAACGAGTTTCTTGTAAACAGAGCCATCCCAAACTTTGGGGTGGCTGTGTCTTTTTGATTTTAATTTCCCTAAGCTATAGGACCATAAGTGGAAGTGCCCTAGGCTCTGTTGCTTTGTTTTTTAGATGTTTCAGGAAACACCATACACTTCTCCCGAGTGGCTGTTGGCAATGTACATCCCGCCCATCAGCATAACAAGGCTCCCAGTTCTCCATGGCCTGTCCTGCCTTTCTGGATTTTACACTTTTTTCAGATGGCCCTTTTGACGGGGGGAAGTGAGACTTCATTGTAGTGCAGATTTCCTTTGCAAGCTTGCTTGGTTGGCCAAAAAGGACGTATGCGTTTTTTCCTGAATATATTCAGGAAAAAACGCATACGCCCTTTTTGGCCAAGTGCATCATTGTCGACCTTCTGCCTCTTTTCCTATGCTTTAAATGCAATTCCAGTCTACCTCCTGAAATCGGTTTCCTGCAATTCTGCCCGGCTTTCAAGTCCTCTTGGCAGCCTTACTTCAGTATATTTTTGGATGATAGCTGTCATTTATAACTCTGCAGGTTTGTGAATTACAGTGCCCCTGAGCTCCTTTCTTCAACTCGCTTTCTTGTGAGCTGGCCGCAACACCGCAGGATTGCTTCAGGCCCTAATCTGGTTCCGGCATGGCACGCTGAGCCTTTGGTTAATTCCTCTTCCTGGTGGGAAATGAGAGTTAAATTTTCCCGTCCAGACACCTCCAGCTAGTCTCTCATTGGTTCTCCCTATTCCTGTTCATCTTCCGCGGAATTTGCAAACTGGGCCAAACAGGAGGTTAAAGGCACTGACTCTCCAAGTCGGGAGAGTGTTAGTAAAGCATCTGGAATGTTGCACCCGAGTACCAGGGGACGAGAACTGAGACATATTTCAACACGTCTCCCGATCACACGGTTGATCATACTCTGGGTTCCACATGCATGTTTTAGCTGAAGGAAGAATCCCTTAAACCTGGAGAGTTGAGACCCGTGGAATGGGTACCATGCAATATGACTTCAAAGGGTCTTCATTTGCTCACCAAAACTCTCCAATCCTATCACTGCTGCGTTTTTGCCCCTGTACTCACGATTGATTCACTTTCAGAGACATAGCAATCCATAGGTTTTAAGATACTTACTAGTCAGGTACATTATTAGGCGTTTAATATGGGGTTTTGAGTCCATTTCGTTGAGCAAGGAGTAGCTCTTGTCTATTACATATTTGGCTTAAGGAACTTTATCTGTGCTCATTTCAATCTCTGGTTTTATGCAGCACCCCAACTCACCTTTCCCCTTAAGCAAGCATAAGTTGGTTTTCTAAATTTGGGACCATGTTCTGTTTTGAAATTCAGTTCCTGTGTAGCCAAGTTTACATTCCGTGTATTAGTGATATCTTATGATGTTTCTTTTTCTGTGTGACTTATTTCAGTTAGAATCATCATACCTGAATCCACTCATTATGCTGCTATGGGCCTGATGACATAGATGTCATTGCTGAGTGATATTGCATTGTACGTAAGTACCACAACTTCTTTATCCATTTTTCCCTTTATGCGATATTGAACTTGTACCGTAAACGAGTTTCTTGTAAACAGAGCCATCCCAAACTTTGGGGTGGCTGTGTCTTTTTGATTTTAATTTCCCTAAGCTATAGGACCATAAGTGGAAGTGCCCTAGGCTCTGTTGCTTTGTTTTTTAGATGTTTCAGGAAACACCATACACTTCTCCCGAGTGGCTGTTGGCAATTTACATCCCGCCCATCAGCATAACAAGGCTCCCAGTTCTCCATGGCCTGTCCTGCCTTTCTGGATTTTACACTTTTTCCAGATGGCCCTTTTGACGGGGGGGAAGTGAGACTTCATTGTAGTGCAGATTTCCTTTGCAAGCTTGCTTGGTTGGCCAAAAAGGGCGTATGCGTTTTTTCCTGAATATATTCAGGAAAAAACGCATACGCCCTTTTTGGCCAAGTGCATCATTGTCGACCTTCTGCCTCTTTTCCTATGCTTTAAATGCAATTCCAGTCTACCTCCTGAAATCGGTTTCCTGCAATTCTGCCCGGATTTCAAGTCCTCTTGGCAGCCTTACTTCAGTATATTTTTGGATGATAGCTGTCATTTATAACTCTGCAGGTTTGTGAATTACAGTGCCCCTGAGCTCCTTTCTTCAACTCGCTTTCTTGTGAGCTGGCCGCAACACCACAGGATTGCTTCAGGCCCTAATCTGGTTCCGGCATGGCACGCTGAGCCTTTGGTTAATTCCTCTTCCTGGTGGGAAATGAGAGTTAAATTTTCCCGTCCAGACACCTCCAGCTAGTCTCTCATTGGTTCTCCCTATTCCTGTTCATCTTCTGCGGAATTTGCAAACTGGGCCAAACAGGAGGTTAAAGGCACTGACTCTCCAAGTCGGGAGAGTGTTAGTAAAGCATCTGGAATGTTGCACCCGAGTACCAGGGGACGAGAACTGAGACATATTTCAACACGTCTCCCGATCACACGGTTGATCATACTCTGGGTTCCACATGCATGTTTTAGCTGAAGGAAGAATCCCTTAAACCTGGAGAGTTGAGACCCGTGGAATGGGTACCATGCAATATGACATCAAAGGGTCTTCATTTGCTCACCAAAACTCTCCAATCCTATCACTGCTGCGTTTTTGCCCCTGTACTCACGATTGATTCACTTTCAGAGACATAGCAATCCATAGGTTTTAAGATACTTACTAGTCAGGTACATTATTAGGCGTTTAATATGGGGTTTTGAGTCCATTTCGTTGAGCAAGGAGTAGCTCTTGTCTATTACATATTTGGCTTAAGGAACTTTATCTGTGCTCATTTCAATCTCTGGTTTTATGCAGCACCCCAACTCACCTTTCCCCTTAAGCAAGCATAAGTTGATTTTCTAAATTTGGGACCATGTTCTGTTTTGAAATTCAGTTCCTGTGTAGCCAAGTTTACATTCCGTGTATTAGTGATATCTTATGATGTTTCTTTTTCTGTGTGACTTATTTCAGTTAGAATCATCATACCTGAATCCACTCATTATGCTGCTATGGGCCTGATGACATAGATGTCATTGCTGAGTGATATTGCATTGTACGTAAGTACCACAACTTCTTTATCCATTTTTCGCTTTATGCGATATTGAACTTGTACTGTAAACGAGTTTCTTGTAAACAGAGCCGTCCCAAACTTTGGGGTGGCTGTGTCTTTTTGATTTTAATTTCCCTAAGCTATAGGACCATAAGTGGAAGTGCCCTAGGCTCTGTTGCTTTGTTTTTTAGATGTTTCAGGAAACACCATACACTTCTCCCGAGTGGCTGTTGGCAATGTACATCCCGCCCATCAGCATAACAAGGCTCCCAGTTCTCCATGGCCTGTCCTGCCTTTCTGGATTTTACACTTTTTTCAGATGGCCCTTTTGACGGGGGGGAAGTGAGACTTCATTGTAGTGCAGATTTCCTTTGCAAGCTTGCTTAGTTGGCCAAAAAGGGCATATGCGTTTTTTCCTGAATATATTCAGGAAAAAACGCATACGCCCTTTTTGGCCAAGTGCATCATTGTCGACCTTCTGCCTCTTTTCCTATGCTTTAAATGCAATTCCAGTCTACCTCCTGAAATCGGTTTCCTGCAATTCTGCCCGGCTTTCAAGTCCTCTTGGCAGCCTTACTTCAGTATATTTTTGGATGATAGCTGTCATTTATAACTCTGCAGGTTTGTGAATTACAGTGCCCCTGAGCTCCTTTCTTCAACTCGCTTTCTTGTGAGCTGGCCGCAACACCGCAGGATTGCTTCAGGCCCTAATCTGGTTCTGGCATGGCACGCTGAGCCTTTGGTTAATTTCTCTTCCTGGTGGGAAATGAGAGTTAAATTTTCCCGTCCAGACACCTCCAGCTAGTCTCTCATTGGTTCTCCCTATTCCTGTTCATCTTCCGCGGAATTTGCAAACTGGGCCAAACAGGAGGTTAAAGGCACTGACTCTCCAAGTCGGGAGAGTGTTAGTAAAGCATCTGGAATGTTGCACCCGAGTACCAGGGGACGAGAACTGAGACATATTTCAACACGTCTCCCGATCACACGGTTGATCATACTCTGGGTTCCACATGCATGTTTTAGCTGAAGGAAGAATCCCTTAAACCTGGAGAGTTGAGACCCGTGGAATGGGTACCATGCAATATGACTTCAAAGGGTCTTCATTTGCTCACCAAAACTCTCCAATCCTATCACTGCTGCGTTTTTGCCCCTGTACTCACGATTGATTCACTTTCAGAGACATAGCAATCCATAGGTTTTAAGATACTTACTAGTCAGGTACATTATTAGGCGTTTAATATGGGGTTTTGAGTCCATTTCGTTGAGCAAGGAGTAGCTCTTGTCTATTACATATTTGGCTTAAGGAACTTTATCTGTGCTCATTTCAATCTCTGGTTTTATGCAGCACCCCAACTCACCTTTCCCCTTAAGCAAGCATAAGTTGGTTTTCTAAATTTGGGACCATGTTCTGTTTTGAAATTCAGTTCCTGTGTAGCCAAGTTTACATTCCGTGTATTAGTGATATCTTATGATGTTTCTTTTTCTGTGTGACTTATTTCAGTTAGAATCATCATACCTGAATCCACTCATTATGCTGCTATGGGCCTGATGACATAGATGTCATTGCTGAGTGATATTGCATTGTACGTAAGTACCACAACTTCTTTATCCATTTTTCGCTTTATGCGATATTGAACTTGTACCGTAAACGAGTTTCTTGTAAACAGAGCCATCCCAAACTTTGGGGTGGCTGTGTCTTTTTGATTTTAATTTCCCTAAGCTATAGGACCATAAGTGGAAGTGCCCTAGGCTCTGTTGCTTTGTTTTTTAGATGTTTCAGGAAACACCATACACTTCTCCCGAGTGGCTGTTGGCAATTTACATCCCGCCCATCAGCATAACAAGGCTCCCAGTTCTCCATGGCCTGTCCTGCCTTTCTGGATTTTACACTTTTTTCAGATGGCCCTTTTGACGGGGGGGGGGGGAAGTGAGACTTCATTGTAGTGCAGATTTCCTTTGCAAGCTTGCTTGGTTGGCCAAAAAGGGCGTATGCGTTTTTTCCTGAATATATTCAGGAAAAAACGCATACGCCCTTTTTGGCCAAGTGCATCATTGTCGACCTTCTGCCTCTTTTCCTATGCTTTAAATGCAATTCCAGTCTACCTCCTGAAATCGGTTTCCTGCAATTCTGCCCGGCTTTCAAGTCCTCTTGGCAGCCTTACTTCAGTATATTTTTGGATGATAGCTGTCATTTATAACTCTGCAGGTTTGTGAATTACAGTGCCCCTGAGCTCCTTTCTTCAACTCGCTTTCTTGTGAGCTGGCCACAACACCACAGGATTGCTTCAGGCCCTAATCTGGTTCCGGCATGGCACGCTGAGCCTTTGGTTAATTCCTCTTCCTGGTGGGAAATGAGAGTTAAATTTTCCCGTCCAGACACCTCCAGCTAGTCTCTCATTGGTTCTCCCTATTCCTGTTCATCTTCCGCGGAATTTGCAAACTGGGCCAAACAGGAGGTTAAAGGCACTGACTCTCCAAGTCGGGAGAGTGTTAGTAAAGCATCTGGAATGTTGCACCCGAGTACCAGGGGACGAGAACTGAGACATATTTCAACACGTCTCCCGATCACACGGTTGATCATACTCTGGGTTCCACATGCATGTTTTAGCTGAAGGAAGAATCCCTTAAACCTGGAGAGTTGAGACCCGTGGAATGGGTACCATGCAATATGACTTCAAAGGGTCTTCATTTGCTCACCAAAACTCTCCAATCCTATCACTGCTGCGTTTTTGCCCCTGTACTCACGATTGATTCACTTTCAGAGACATAGCAATCCATAGGTTTTAAGATACTTACTAGTCAGGTACATTATTAGGCGTTTAATATGGGGTTTTGAGTCCATTTGGTTGAGCAAGGAGTAGCTCTTGTCTATTACATATTTGGCTTAAGGAACTTTATCTGTGCTCATTTCAATCTCTGGTTTTATGCAGCACCCCAACTCACCTTTCCCCTTAAGCAAGCATAAGTTGGTTTTCTAAATTTGGGACCATGTTCTGTTTTGAAATTCAGTTCCTGTGTAGCCAAGTTTACATTCCGTGTATTAGTGATATCTTATGATGTTTCTTTTTCTGTGTGACTTATTTCAGTTAGAATCATCATACCTGAATCCACTCATTATGCTGCTATGGGCCTGATGACATAGATGTCATTGCTGAGTGATATTGCATTGTACGTAAGTACCACAACTTCTTTATCCATTTTTCGCTTTATGCGATATTGAACTTGTACCGTAAACGAGTTTCTTGTAAACAGAGCCATCCCAAACTTTGGGGTGGCTGTGTCCTTTTGATTTTAATTTCCGTAAGCTATAGGACCATAAGTGGAAGTGCCCTAGGCTCTGTTGCTTTGTTTTTTAGATGTTTCAGGAAACACCATACACTTCTCCCGAGTGGCTGTTGGCAATTTACATCCCGCCCATCAGCATAACAAGGCTCCCAGTTCTCCATGGCCTGTCCTGCCTTTCTGGATTTTACACTTTTTTCAGATGGCCCTTTTGACGGGGGGGGAAGTGAGACTTCATTGTAGTGCAGATTTCCTTTGCAAGCTTGCTTGGTTGGCCAAAAAGGGCGTATGCGTTTTTTCCTGAATATATTCAGGAAAAAACGCATACGCCCTTTTTGGCCAAGTGCATCATTGTCGACCTTCTGCCTCTTTTCCTATGCTTTAAATGCAATTCCAGTCTACCTCCTGAAATCGGTTTCCTGCAATTCTGCCCGGCTTTCAAGTCCTCTTGGCAGCCTTACTTCAGTATATTTTTGGATGATAGCTGTCATTTATAACTCTGCAGGTTTGTGAATTACAGTGCCCCTGAGCTCCTTTCTTCAACTCGCTTTCTTGTGAGCTGGCCGCAACACCGCAGGATTGCTTCAGGCCCTAATCTGGTTCCGGCATGGCACGCTGAGCCTTTGGTTAATTCCTCTTCCTGGTGGGAAATGAGAGTTAAATTTTCCCGTCCAGACACCTCCAGCTAGTCTCTCATTGGTTCTCCCTATTCCTGTTCATCTTCCGCGGAATTTGCAAACTGGTCCAAACAGGAGGTTAAAGGCACTGACTCTCCAAGTCGGGAGAGTGTTAGTAAAGCATCTGGAATGTTGCACCCGAGTACCAGGGGACGAGACCTGAGACATATTTCAACACGTCTCCCGATCACACGGTTGATCATACTCTGGGTTCCACATGCATGTTTTAGCTGAAGGAAGAATCCCTTAAACCTGGAGAGTTGAGACCCGTGGAATGGGTACCATGCAATATGACTTCAAAGGGTCTTCATTTGCTCACCAAAACTCTCCAATCCTATCACTGCTGCGTTTTTGCCCCTGTACTCACGATTGATTCACTTTCAGAGACATAGCAATCCATAGGTTTTAAGATACTTACTAGTCAGGTACATTATTAGGCGTTTAATATGGGGTTTTGAGTCCATTTGGTTGAGCAAGGAGTAGCTCTTGTCTATTACATATTTGGCTTAAGGAACTTTATCTGTGCTCATTTCAATCTCTGGTTTTATGCAGCACCCCAACTCACCTTTCCCCTTAAGCAAGCATAAGTTGATTTTCTAAATTTGGGACCATGTTCTGTTTTGAAATTCAGTTCCTGTGTAGCCAAGTTTACATTCCGTGTATTAGTGATATCTTATGATGTTTCTTTTTCTGTGTGACTTATTTCAGTTAGAATCATCATACCTGAATCCACTCATTATGCTGCTATGGGCCTGATGACATAGATGTCATTGCTGAGTGATATTGCATTGTACGTAAGTACCACAACTTCTTTATCCATTTTTCGCTTTATGCGATATTGAACTTGTACCGTAAACGAGTTTCTTGTAAACAGAGCCATCCCAAACTTTGGGGTGGCTGTGTCCTTTTGATTTTAATTTCCGTAAGCTATAGGACCATAAGTGGAAGTGCCCTAGGCTCTGTTGCTTTGTTTTTTAGATGTTTCAGGAAACACCATACACTTCTCCCGAGTGGCTGTTGGCAATTTACATCCCGCCCATCAGCATAACAAGGCTCCCAGTTCTCCATGGCCTGTCCTGCCTTTCTGGATTTTACACTTTTTTCAGATGGCCCTTTTGACGGGGGGGGAAGTGAGACTTCATTGTAGTGCAGATTTCCTTTGCAAGCTTGCTTGGTTGGCCAAAAAGGGCGTATGCGTTTTTTCCTGAATATATTCAGGAAAAAACGCATACGCCCTTTTTGGCCAAGTGCATCATTGTCGACCTTCTGCCTCTTTTCCTATGCTTTAAATGCAATTCCAGTCTACCTCCTGAAATCGGTTTCCTGCAATTCTGCCCGGCTTTCAAGTCCTCTTGGCAGCCTTACTTCAGTATATTTTTGGATGATAGCTGTCATTTATAACTCTGCAGGTTTGTGAATTACAGTGCCCCTGAGCTCCTTTCTTCAACTCGCTTTCTTGTGAGCTGGCCGCAACACCGCAGGATTGCTTCAGGCCCTAATCTGGTTCCGGCATGGCACGCTGAGCCTTTGGTTAATTCCTCTTCCTGGTGGGAAATGAGAGTTAAATTTTCCCGTCCAGACACCTCCAGCTAGTCTCTCATTGGTTCTCCCTATTCCTGTTCATCTTCCGCGGAATTTGCAAACTGGTCCAAACAGGAGGTTAAAGGCACTGACTCTCCAAGTCGGGAGAGTGTTAGTAAAGCATCTGGAATGTTGCACCCGAGTACCAGGGGACGAGACCTGAGACATATTTCAACACGTCTCCCGATCACACGGTTGATCATACTCTGGGTTCCACATGCATGTTTTAGCTGAAGGAAGAATCCCTTAAACCTGGAGAGTTGAGACCCGTGGAATGGGTACCATGCAATATGACTTCAAAGGGTCTTCATTTGCTCACCAAAACTCTCCAATCCTATCACTGCTGCGTTTTTGCCCCTGTACTCACGATTGATTCACTTTCAGAGACATAGCAATCCATAGGTTTTAAGATACTTACTAGTCAGGTACATTATTAGGCGTTTAATATGGGGTTTTGAGTCCATTTGGTTGAGCAAGGAGTAGCTCTTGTCTATTACATATTTGGCTTAAGGAACTTTATCTGTGCTCATTTCAATCTCTGGTTTTATGCAGCACCCCAACTCACCTTTCCCCTTAAGCAAGCATAAGTTGATTTTCTAAATTTGGGACCATGTTCTGTTTTGAAATTCAGTTCCTGTGTAGCCAAGTTTACATTCCGTGTATTAGTGATATCTTATGATGTTTCTTTTTCTGTGTGACTTATTTCAGTTAGAATCATCATACCTGAATCCACTCATTATGCTGCTATGGGCCTGATGACATAGATGTCATTGCTGAGTGATATTGCATTGTACGTAAGTACCACAACTTCTTTATCCATTTTTCGCTTTATGCGATATTGAACTTGTACCGTAAACGAGTTTCTTGTAAACAGAGCCGTCCCAAACTTTGGCGTGGCTGTGTCTTTTTGATTTTAATTTCCCTAAGCTATAGGACCATAAGTGGAAGTGCCCTAGGCTCTGTTGCTTTGTTTTTTAGATGTTTCAGGAAACACCATACACTTCTCCCGAGTGGCTGTTGGCAATTTACATCCCGCCCATCAGCATAACAAGGCTCCCAGTTCTCCATGGCCTGTCCTGCCTTTCTGGATTTTACACTTTTTTCAGATGGCCCTTTTGACGGGGGGGAAGTGAGACTTCATTGTAGTGCAGATTTCCTTTGGAAGCTTGCTTAGTTGGCCAAAAAGGGCGTATGCGTTTTTTCCTGAATATATTCAGGAAAAAACGCATACGCCCTTTTTAGCCAAGTGCATCATTGTCGACCTTCTGCCTCTTTTCCTATGCTTTAAATGCAATTCCAGTCTACCTCCTGAAATCGGTTTCCTGCAATTCTGCCCGGCTTTCAAGTCCTCTTGGCAGCCTTACTTCAGTATATTTTTGGATGATAGCTGTCATTTATAACTCTGCAGGTTTGTGAATTACAGTGCCCCTGAGCTCCTTTCTTCAACTCGCTTTCTTGTGAGCTGGCCGCAACACCGCAGGATTGCTTCAGGCCCTAATCTGGTTCCGGCATGGCACGCTGAGCCTTTGGTTAATTCCTCTTCCTGGTGGGAAATGAGAGTTAAATTTTCCCGTCCAGACACCTCCAGCTAGTCTCTCATTGGTTCTCCCTATTCCTGTTCATCTTCCGCGGAATTTGCAAACTGGGCCAAACAGGAGGTTAAAGGCACTGACTCTCCAAGTCGGGAGAGTGTTAGTAAAGCATCTGGAATGTTGCACCCGAGTACCAGGGGACGAGAACTGAGACATATTTCAACACGTCTCCCGATCACACGGTTGATCATACTCTGGGTTCCACATGCATGTTTTAGCTGAAGGAAGAATCCCTTAAACCTGGAGAGTTGAGACCCGTGGAATGGGTACCATGCAATATGACTTCAAAGGGTCTTCATTTGCTCACCAAAACTCTCCAATCCTATCACTGCTGCGTTTTTGCCCCTGTACTCACGATTGATTCACTTTCAGAGACATAGCAATCCATAGGTTTTAAGATACTTACTAGTCAGGTACATTATTAGGCGTTTAATATGGGGTTTTGAGTCCATTTCATTGAGCAAGGAGTAGCTCTTGTCTATTACATATTTGGCTTAAGGAACTTTATCTGTGCTCATTTCAATCTCTGGTTTTATGCAGCACCCCAACTCACCTTTCCCCTTAAGCAAGCATAAGTTGGTTTTCTAAATTTGGGACCATGTTCTGTTTTGAAATTCAGTTCCTGTGTAGCCAAGTTTACATTCCGTGTATTAGTGATATCTTATGATGTTTCTTTTTCTGCGTGACTTATTTCAGTTAGAATCATCATACCTGAATCCACTCATTATGCTGCTATGGGCCTGATGACATAGATGTCATTGCTGAGTGATATTGCATTGTACGTAAGTACCACAACTTCTTTATCCATTTTTCGCTTTATGCGATATTGAACTTGTACCGTAAACGAGTTTCTTGTAAACAGAGCCATCCCAAACTTTGGGGTGGCTGTGTCTTTTTGATTTTAATTTCCCTAAGCTATAGGACCATAAGTGGAAGTGCCCTAGGCTCTGTTGCTTTGTTTTTTAGATGTTTCAGGAAACACCATACACTTCTCCCGAGTGGCTGTTGGCAATTTACATCCCGCCCATCAGCATAACAAGGCTCCCAGTTCTCCATGGCCTGTCCTGCCTTTCTGGATTTTACACTTTTTTCAGATGGCCCTTTTGACGGGGGGGAAGTGAGACTTCATTGTAGTGCAGATTTCCTTTGCAAGCTTGCTTGGTTGGCCAAAAAGGGCGTATGCGTTTTTTCCTGAATATATTCAGGAAAAAACGCATACGCCCTTTTTGGCCAAGTGCATCATTGTCGACCTTCTGCCTCTTTTCCTATGCTTTAAATGCAATTCCAGTCTACCTCCTGAAATCGGTTTCCTGCAATTCTGCCCGGCTTTCAAGTCCTCTTGGCAGCCTTACTTCAGTATATTTTTGGATGATAGCTGTCATTTATAACTCTGCAGGTTTGTGAATTACAGTGCCCCTGAGCTCCTTTCTTCAACTCGCTTTCTTGTGAGCTGGCCGCAACACCGCAGGATTGCTTCAGGCCCTAATCTGGTTCCGGCATGGCACGCTGAGCCTTTGGTTAATTCCTCTTCCTGGTGGGAAATGAGAGTTAAATTTTCCCGTCCAGACACCTCCAGCTAGTCTCTCATTGGTTCTCCCTATTCCTGTTCATCTTCCGCGGAATTTGCAAACTGGTCCAAACAGGAGGTTAAAGGCACTGACTCTCCAAGTCGGGAGAGTGTTAGTAAAGCATCTGGAATGTTGCACCCGAGTACCAGGGGACGAGAACTGAGACATATTTCAACACGTCTCCCGATCACACGGTTGATCATACTCTGGGTTCCACATGCATGTTTTAGCTGAAGGAAGAATCCCTTAAACCTGGAGAGTTGAGACCCGTGGAATGGGTACCATGCAATATGACTTCAAAGGGTCTTCATTTGCTCACCAAAACTCTCCAATCCTATCACTGCTGCGTTTTTGCCCCTGTACTCACGATTGATTCACTTTCAGAGACATAGCAATCCATAGGTTTTAAGATACTTACTAGTCAGGTACATTATTAGGCGTTTAATATGGGGTTTTGAGTCCATTTGGTTGAGCAAGGAGTAGCTCTTGTCTATTACATATTTGGCTTAAGGAACTTTATCTGTGCTCATTTCAATCTCTGGTTTTATGCAGCACCCCAACTCACCTTTCCCCTTAAGCAAGCATAAGTTGATTTTCTAAATTTGGGACCATGTTCTGTTTTGAAATTCAGTTCCTGTGTAGCCAAGTTTACATTCCGTGTATTAGTGATATCTTATGATGTTTCTTTTTCTGTGTGACTTATTTCAGTTAGAATCATCATACCTGAATCCACTCATTATGCTGCTATGGGCCTGATGACATAGATGTCATTGCTGAGTGATATTGCATTGTACGTAAGTACCACAACTTCTTTATCCATTTTTCGCTTTATGCGATATTGAACTTGTACCGTAAACGAGTTTCTTGTAAACAGAGCCGTCCCAAACTTTGGCGTGGCTGTGTCTTTTTGATTTTAATTTCCCTAAGCTATAGGACCATAAGTGGAAGTGCCCTAGGCTCTGTTGCTTTGTTTTTTAGATGTTTCAGGAAACACCATACACTTCTCCCGAGTGGCTGTTGGCAATTTACATCCCGCCCATCAGCATAACAAGGCTCCCAGTTCTCCATGGCCTGTCCTGCCTTTCTGGATTTTACACTTTTTTCAGATGGCCCTTTTGACGGGGGGGAAGTGAGACTTCATTGTAGTGCAGATTTCCTTTGCAAGCTTGCTTAGTTGGCCAAAAAGGGCGTATGCGTTTTTTCCTGAATATATTCAGGAAAAAACGCATACGCCCTTTTTGGCCAAGTGCATCATTGTCGACCTTCTGCCTCTTTTCCTATGCTTTAAATGCAATTCCAGTCTACCTCCTGAAATCGGTTTCCTGCAATTCTGCCCGGCTTTCAAGTCCTCTTGGCAGCCTTACTTCAGTATATTTTTGGATGATAGCTGTCATTTATAACTCTGCAGGTTTGTGAATTACAGTGCCCCTGAGCTCCTTTCTTCAACTCGCTTTCTTGTGAGCTGGCCGCAACACCGCAGGATTGCTTCAGGCCCTAATCTGGTTCCGGCATGGCACGCTGAGCCTTTGGTTAATTCCTCTTCCTGGTGGGAAATGAGAGTTAAATTTTCCCGTCCAGACACCTCCAGCTAGTCTCTCATTGGTTCTCCCTATTCCTGTTCATCTTCCGCGGAATTTGCAAACTGGGCCAAACAGGAGGTTAAAGGCACTGACTCTCCAAGTCGGGAGAGTGTTAGTAAAGCATCTGGAATGTTGCACCCGAGTACCAGGGGACGAGAACTGAGACATATTTCAACACGTCTCCCGATCACACGGTTGATCATACTCTGGGTTCCACATGCATGTTTTAGCTGAAGGAAGAATCCCTTAAACCTGGAGAGTTGAGACCCGTGGAATGGGTACCATGCAATATGACTTCAAAGGGTCTTCATTTGCTCACCAAAACTCTCCAATCCTATCACTGCTGCGTTTTTGCCCCTGTACTCACGATTGATTCACTTTCAGAGACATAGCAATCCATAGGTTTTAAGATACTTACTAGTCAGGTACATTATTAGGCGTTTAATATGGGGTTTTGAGTCCATTTCGTTGAGCAAGGAGTAGCTCTTGTCTATTACATATTTGGCTTAAGGAACTTTATCTGTGCTCATTTCAATCTCTGGTTTTATGCAGCACCCCAACTCACCTTTCCCCTTAAGCAAGCATAAGTTGATTTTCTAAATTTGGGACCATGTTCTGTTTTGAAATTCAGTTCCTGTGTAGCCAAGTTTACATTCCGTGTATTAGTGATATCTTATGATGTTTCTTTTTCTGTGTGACTTATTTCAGTTAGAATCATCATACCTGAATCCACTCATTATGCTGCTATGGGCCTGATGACATAGATGTCATTGCTGAGTGATATTGCATTGTACGTAAGTACCACAACTTCTTTATCCATTTTTCGCTTTATGCGATATTGAACTTGTACCGTAAACGAGTTTCTTGTAAACAGAGCCGTCCCAAACTTTGGGGTGGCTGTGTCTTTTTGATTTTAATTTCCCTAAGCTATAGGACCATAAGTGGAAGTGCCCTAGGCTCTGTTGCTTTGTTTTTTAGATGTTTCAGGAAACACCATACACTTCTCCCGAGTGGCTGTTGGCAATTTACATCCCGCCCATCAGCATAACAAGGCTCCCAGTTCTCCATGGCCTGTCCTGCCTTTCTGGATTTTACACTTTTTTCAGATGGCCCTTTTGACGGGGGGGAAGTGAGACTTCATTGTAGTGCAGATTTCCTTTGCAAGCTTGCTTGGTTGGCCAAAAAGGGCGTATGCGTTTTTTCCTGAATATATTCAGGAAAAAACGCATACGCCCTTTTTGGCCAAGTGCATCATTGTCGACCTTCTGCCTCTTTTCCTATGCTTTAAATGCAATTCCAGTCTACCTCCTGAAATCGGTTTCCTGCAATTCTGCCCGGCTTTCAAGTCCTCTTGGCAGCCTTACTTCAGTATATTTTTGGATGATAGCTGTCATTTATAACTCTGCAGGTTTGTGAATTACAGTGCCCCTGAGCTCCTTTCTTCAACTCGCTTTCTTGTGAGCTGGCCGCAACACCGCAGGATTGCTTCAGGCCCTAATCTGGTTCCGGCATGGCACGCTGAGCCTTTGGTTAATTCCTCTTCCTGGTGGGAAATGAGAGTTAAATTTTCCCGTCCAGACACCTCCAGCTAGTCTCTCATTGGTTCTCCCTATTCCTGTTCATCTTCCGCGGAATTTGCAAACTGGGCCAAACAGGAGGTTAAAGGCACTGACTCTCCAAGTCGGGAGAGTGTTAGTAAAGCATCTGGAATGTTGCACCCGAGTACCAGGGGACGAGAACTGAGACATATTTCAACACGTCTCCCGATCACACGGTTGATCATACTCTGGGTTCCACATGCATGTTTTAGCTGAAGGAAGAATCCCTTAAACCTGGAGAGTTGAGACCCGTGGAATGGGTACCATGCAATATGACTTCAAAGGGTCTTCATTTGCTCACCAAAACTCTCCAATCCTATCACTGCTGCGTTTTTGCCCCTGTACTCACGATTGATTCACTTTCAGAGACATAGCAATCCATAGGTTTTAAGATACTTACTAGTCAGGTACATTATTAGGCGTTTAATATGGGGTTTTGAGTCCATTTGGTTGAGCAAGGAGTAGCTCTTGTCTATTACATATTTGGCTTAAGGAACTTTATCTGTGCTCATTTCAATCTCTGGTTTTATGCAGCACCCCAACTCACCTTTCCCCTTAAGCAAGCATAAGTTGGTTTTCTAAATTTGGGACCATGTTCTGTTTTGAAATTCAGTTCCTGTGTAGCCAAGTTTACATTCCGTGTATTAGTGATATCTTATGATGTTTCTTTTTCTGTGTGACTTATTTCAGTTAGAATCATCATACCTGAATCCACTCATTATGCTGCTATGGGCCTGATGACATAGATGTCATTGCTGAGTGATATTGCATTGTATGTAAGTACCACAACTTCTTTATCCATTTTTCGCTTTATGCGATATTGAACTTGTACCGTAAACGAGTTTCTTGTAAACAGAGCCATCCCAAACTTTGGGGTGGCTGTGTCTTTTTGATTTTAATTTCCCTAAGCTATAGGACCATAAGTGGAAGTGCCCTAGGCTCTGTTGCTTTGTTTTTTAGATGTTTCAGGAAACACCATACACTTCTCCCGAGTGGCTGTTGGCAATGTACATCCCGCCCATCAGCATAACAAGGCTCCCAGTTCTCCATGGCCTGTCCTGCCTTTCTGGATTTTACACTTTTTTCAGATGGCCCTTTTGACGGGGGGGAAGTGAGACTTCATTGTAGTGCAGATTTCCTTTGCAAGCTTGCTTGGTTGGCCAAAAAGGGCGTATGCATTTTTTCCTGAATATATTCAGGAAAAAACGCATACGCCCTTTTTGGCCAAGTGCATCATTGTCGACCTTCTGCCTCTTTTCCTATGCTTTAAATGTAATTCCAGTCTACCTCCTGAAATCGGTTTCCTGCAATTCTGCCCGGCTTTCAAGTCCTCTTGGCAGCCTTACTTCAGTATATTTTTGGATGATAGCTGTCATTTATAACTCTGCAGGTTTGTGAATTACAGTGCCCCTGAGCTCCTTTCTTCAACTCGCTTTCTTGTGAGCTGGCCGCAACACCGCAGGATTGCTTCAGGCCCTAATCTGGTTCCGGCATGGCACGCTGAGCCTTTGGTTAATTCCTCTTCCTGGTGGGAAATGAGAGTTAAATTTTCCCGTCCAGACACCTCCAGCTAGTCTCTCATTGGTTCTCCCTATTCCTGTTCATCTTCCGCGGAATTTGCAAACTGGGCCAAACAGGAGGTTAAAGGCACTGACTCTCCAAGTCGGGAGAGTGTTAGTAAAGCATCTGGAATGTTGCACCTGAGTACCAGGGGACGAGAACTGAGACATATTTCAACACGTCTCCCGATCACACGGTTGATCATACTCTGGGTTCCACATGCATGTTTTAGCTGAAGGAAGAATCCCTTAAACCTGGAGAGTTGAGACCCGTGGAATGGGTACCATGCAATATGACTTCAAAGGGTCTTCATTTGCTCACCAAAACTCTCCAATCCTATCACTGCTGCGTTTTTGCCCCTGTACTCACGATTGATTCACTTTCAGAGACATAGCAATCCATAGGTTTTAAGATACTTACTAGTCAGGTACATTATTAGGCGTTTAATATGGGGTTTTGAGTCCATTTCGTTGAGCAAGGAGTAGCTCTTGTCTATTACATATTTGGCTTAAGGAACTTTATCTGTGCTCATTTCAATCTCTGGTTTTATGCAGCACCCCAACTCACCTTTCCCCTTAAGCAAGCATAAGTTGATTTTCTAAATTTGGGACCATGTTCTGTTTTGAAATTCAGTTCCTGTGTAGCCAAGTTTACATTCCGTGTATTAGTGATATCTTATGATGTTTCTTTTTCTGTGTGACTTATTTCAGTTAGAATCATCATACCTGAATCCACTCATTATGCTGCTATGGGCCTGATGACATAGATGTCATTGCTGAGTGATATTGCATTGTACGTAAGTACCACAACTTCTTTATCCATTTTTCGCTTTATGCGATATTGAACTTGTACCGTAAACGAGTTTCTTGTAAACAGAGCCATCCCAAACTTTGGGGTGGCTGTGTCTTTTTGATTTTAATTTCCCTAAGCTATAGGACCATAAGTGGAAGTGCCCTAGGCTCTGTTGCTTTGTTTTTTAGATGCTTCAGGAAACACCATACACTTCTCCCGAGTGGCTGTTGGCAATGTACATCTCGCCCATCAGCATAACAAGGCTCCCAGTTCTCCATGGCCTGTCCTGCCTTTCTGGATTTTACACTTTTTTCAGATGGCCCTTTTGACGGGGGGGGAAGTGAGACTTCATTGTAGTGCAGATTTCCTTTGCAAGCTTGCTTGGTTGGCCAAAAAGGGCGTATGCGTTTTTTCCTGAATATATTCAGGAAAAAACGCATACGCCCTTTTTGGCCAAGTGCATCATTGTCGACCTTCTGCCTCTTTTCCTATGCTTTAAATGCAATTCCAGTCTACCTCCTGAAATCGGTTTCCTGCAATTCTGCCCGGCTTTCAAGTCCTCTTGGCAGCCTTACTTCAGTATATTTTTGGATGATAGCTGTCATTTATAACTCTGCAGGTTTGTGAATTACAGTGCCCCTGAGCTCCTTTCTTCAACTCGCTTTCTTGTGAGCTGGCCGCAACACCGCAGGATTGCTTCAGGCCCTAATCTGGTTCCGGCATGGCACGCTGAGCCTTTGGTTAATTCCTCTTCCTGGTGGGAAATGAGAGTTAAATTTTCCCGTCCAGACACCTCCAGCTAGTCTCTCATTGGTTCTCCCTATTCCTGTTCATCTTCCGCGGAATTTGCAAACTGGGCCAAACAGGAGGTTAAAGGCACTGACTCTCCAAGTCGGGAGAGTGTTAGTAAAGCATCTGGAATGTTGCACCCGAGTACCAGGGGACGAGAACTGAGACATATTTCAACACGTCTCCCGATCACACGGTTGATCATACTCTGGGTTCCACATGCATGTTTTAGCTGAAGGAAGAATCCCTTAAACCTGGAGAGTTGAGACCCGTGGAATGGGTACCATGCAATATGACTTCAAAGGGTCTTCATTTGCTCACCAAAACTCTCCAATCCTATCACTGCTGCGTTTTTGCCCCTGTACTCACGATTGATTCATTTTCAGAGACATAGCAATCCATAGGTTTTAAGATACTTACTAGTCAGGTACATTATTAGGCGTTTAATATGGGGTTTTGAGTCCATTTCGTTGAGCAAGGAGTAGCTCTTGTCTATTACATATTTGGCTTAAGGAACTTTATCTGTGCTCATTTCAATCTCTGGTTTTATGCAGCACCCCAACTCACCTTTCCCCTTAAGCAAGCATAAGTTGGTTTTCTAAATTTGGGACCATGTTCTGTTTTGAAATTCAGTTCCTGTGTAGCCAAGTTTACATTCCGTGTATTAGTGATATCTTATGATGTTTCTTTTTCTGTGTGACTTATTTCAGTTAGAATCATCATACCTGAATCCACTCATTATGCTGCTATGGGCCTGATGACATAGATGTCATTGCTGAGTGATATTGCATTGTACGTAAGTACCACACCTTCTTTATCCATTTTTCGCTTTATGCGATATTGAACTTGTACCGTAAACGAGTTTCTTGTAAACAGAGCCATCCCAAACTTTGGGGTGGCTGTGTCTTTTTGATTTTAATTTCCCTAAGCTATAGGACCATAAGTGGAAGTGCCCTAGGCTCTGTTGCTTTGTTTTTTAGATGTTTCAGGAAACACCATACACTTCTCCCGAGTGGCTGTTGGCAATTTACATCCCGCCCATCAGCATAACAAGGCTCCCAGTTCTCCATGGCCTGTCCTGCCTTTCTGGATTTTACACTTTTTTCAGATGGCCCTTTTGACGGGGGGGAAGTGAGACTTCATTGTAGTGCAGATTTCCTTTGCAAGCTTGCTTGGTTGGCCAAAAAGGGCGTATGCGTTTTTTCCTGAATATATTCAGGAAAAAACGCATACGCCCTTTTTGGCCAAGTGCATCATTGTCGACCTTCTGCCTCTTTTCCTATGCTTTAAATGCAATTCCTGTCTACCTCCTGAAATCGGTTTCCTGCAATTCTGCCCGGCTTTCAAGTCCTCTTGGCAGCCTTACTTCAGTATATTTTTGGATGATAGCTGTCATTTATAACTCTGCAGGTTTGTGAATTACAGTGCCCCTGAGCTCCTTTCTTCAACTCGCTTTCTTGTGAGCTGGCCGCAACACCGCAGGATTGCTTCAGGCCCTAATCTGGTTCCGGCATGGCACGCTGAGCCTTTGGTTAATTCCTCTTCCTGGTGGGAAATGAGAGTTAAATTTTCCCGTCCAGACACCTCCAGCTAGTCTCTCATTGGTTCTCCCTATTCCTGTTCATCTTCCGCGGAATTTGCAAACTGGGCCAAACAGGAGGTTAAAGGCACTGACTCTCCAAGTCGGGAGAGTGTTAGTAAAGCATCTGGAATGTTGCACCCGAGTACCAGGGGACGAGAACTGAGACATATTTCAACACGTCTCCCGATCACACGGTTGATCATACTCTGGGTTCCACATGCATGTTTTAGCTGAAGGAAGAATCCCTTAAACCTGGAGAGTTGAGACCCGTGGAATGGGTACCATGCAATATGACTTCAAAGGGTCTTCATTTGCTCACCAAAACTCTCCAATCCTATCACTGCTGCGTTTTTGCCCCTGTACTCACGATTGATTCACTTTCAGAGACATAGCAATCCATAGGTTTTAAGATACTTACTAGTCAGGTACATTATTAGGCGTTTAATATGGGGTTTTGAGTCCATTTCGTTGAGCAAGGAGTAGCTCTTGTCTATTACATATTTGGCTTAAGGAACTTTATCTGTGCTCATTTCAATCTCTGGTTTTATGCAGCACCCCAACTCACCTTTCCCCTTAAGCAAGCATAAGTTGGTTTTCTAAATTTGGGACCATGTTCTGTTTTGAAATTCAGTTCCTGTGTAGCCAAGTTTACATTCCGTGTATTAGTGATATCTTATGATGTTTCTTTTTCTGTGTGACTTATTTCAGTTAGAATCATCATACCTGAATCCACTCATTATGCTGCTATGGGCCTGATGACATAGATGTCATTGCTGAGTGATATTGCATTGTACGTAAGTACCACACCTTCTTTATCCATTTTTCGCTTTATGCGATATTGAACTTGTACCGTAAACGAGTTTCTTGTAAACAGAGCCATCCCAAACTTTGGGGTGGCTGTGTCTTTTTGATTTTAATTTCCCTAAGCTATAGGACCATAAGTGGAAGTGCCCTAGGCTCTGTTGCTTTGTTTTTTAGATGTTTCAGGAAACACCATACACTTCTCCCGAGTGGCTGTTGGCAATTTACATCCCGCCCATCAGCATAACAAGGCTCCCAGTTCTCCATGGCCTGTCCTGCCTTTCTGGATTTTACACTTTTTTCAGATGGCCCTTTTGACGGGGGGGGAAGTGAGACTTCATTGTAGTGCAGATTTCCTTTGCAAGCTTGCTTGGTTGGCCAAAAAGGGCGTATGCGTTTTTTCCTGAATATATTCAGGAAAAAACGCATACGCCCTTTTTGGCCAAGTGCATCATTGTCGACCTTCTGCCTCTTTTCCTATGCTTTAAATGCAATTCCAGTCTACCTCCTGAAATCGGTTTCCTGCAATTCTGCCCGGCTTTCAAGTCCTCTTGGCAGCCTTACTTCAGTATATTTTTGGATGATAGCTGTCATTTATAACTCTGCAGGTTTGTGAATTACAGTGCCCCTGAGCTCCTTTCTTCAACTCGCTTTCTTGTGAGCTGGCCGCAACACCGCAGGATTGCTTCAGGCCCTAATCTGGTTCCGGCATGGCACGCTGAGCCTTTGGTTAATTCCTCTTCCTGGTGGGAAATGAGAGTTAAATTTTCCCGTCCAGACACCTCCAGCTAGTCTCTCATTGGTTCTCCCTATTCCTGTTCATCTTCCGCGGAATTTGCAAACTGGGCCAAACAGGAGGTTAAAGGCACTGACTCTCCAAGTCGGGAGAGTGTTAGTAAAGCATCTGGAATGTTGCACCCGAGTACCAGGGGACGAGAACTGAGACATATTTCAACACGTCTCCCGATCACACGGTTGATCATACTCTGGGTTCCACATGCATGTTTTAGCTGAAGGAAGAATCCCTTAAACCTGGAGAGTTGAGACCCGTGGAATGGTTACCATGCAATATGACTTCAAAGGGTCTTCATTTGCTCACCAAAACTCTCCAATCCTATCACTGCTGCGTTTTTGCCCCTGTACTCACGATTGATTCACTTTCAGAGACATAGCAATCCATAGGTTTTAAGATACTTACTAGTCAGGTACATTATTAGGCGTTTAATATGGGGTTTTGAGTCCATTTCGTTGAGCAAGGAGTAGCTCTTGTCTATTACATATTTGGCTTAAGGAACTTTATCTGTGCTCATTTCAATCTCTGGTTTTATGCAGCACCCCAACTCACCTTTCCCCTTAAGCAAGCATAAGTTGGTTTTCTAAATTTGGGACCATGTTCTGTTTTGAAATTCAGTTCCTGTGTAGCCAAGTTTACATTCCGTGTATTAGTGATATCTTATGATGTTTCTTTTTCTGTGTGACTTATTTCAGTTAGAATCATCATACCTGAATCCACTCATCATGCTGCTATGGGCCTGATGACATAGATGTCATTGCTGAGTGATATTGCATTGTACGTAAGTACCACAACTTCTTTATCCATTTTTCGCTTTATGCGATATTGAACTTGTACCGTAAACGAGTTTCTTGTAAACAGAGCCATCCCAAACTTTGGGGTGGCTGTGTCTTTTTGATTTTAATTTCCCTAAGCTATAGGACCATAAGTGGAAGTGCCCTAGGCTCTGTTGCTTTGTTTTTTAGATGTTTCAGGAAACACCATACACTTCTCCCGAGTGGCTGTTGGCAATGTACATCCCGCCCATCAGCATAACAAGGCTCCCAGTTCTCCATGGCCTGTCCTGCCTTTCTGGATTTTACACTTTTTTCAGATGGCCCTTTTGACGGGGGGAAGTGAGACTTCATTGTAGTGCAGATTTCCTTTGCAAGCTTGCTTGGTTGGCCAAAAAGGACGTATGCGTTTTTTCCTGAATATATTCAGGAAAAAACGCATACGCCCTTTTTGGCCAAGTGCATCATTGTCGACCTTCTGCCTCTTTTCCTATGCTTTAAATGCAATTCCAGTCTACCTCCTGAAATCGGTTTCCTGCAATTCTGCCCGGCTTTCAAGTCCTCTTGGCAGCCTTACTTCAGTATATTTTTGGATGATAGCTGTCATTTATAACTCTGCAGGTTTGTGAATTACAGTGCCCCTGAGCTCCTTTCTTCAACTCGCTTTCTTGTGAGCTGGCCGCAACACCGCAGGATTGCTTCAGGCCCTAATCTGGTTCCGGCATGGCACGCTGAGCCTTTGGTTAATTCCTCTTCCTGGTGGGAAATGAGAGTTAAATTTTCCCGTCCAGACACCTCCAGCTAGTCTCTCATTGGTTCTCCCTATTCCTGTTCATCTTCCGCGGAATTTGCAAACTGGGCCAAACAGGAGGTTAAAGGCACTGACTCTCCAAGTCGGGAGAGTGTTAGTAAAGCATCTGGAATGTTGCACCCGAGTACCAGGGGACGAGAACTGAGACATATTTCAACACGTCTCCCGATCACACGGTTGATCATACTCTGGGTTCCACATGCATGTTTTAGCTGAAGGAAGAATCCCTTAAACCTGGAGAGTTGAGACCCGTGGAATGGGTACCATGCAATATGACTTCAAAGGGTCTTCATTTGCTCACCAAAACTCTCCAATCCTATCACTGCTGCGTTTTTGCCCCTGTACTCACGATTGATTCACTTTCAGAGACATAGCAATCCATAGGTTTTAAGATACTTACTAGTCAGGTACATTATTAGGCGTTTAATATGGGGTTTTGAGTCCATTTCGTTGAGCAAGGAGTAGCTCTTGTCTATTACATATTTGGCTTAAGGAACTTTATCTGTGCTCATTTCAATCTCTGGTTTTATGCAGCACCCCAACTCACCTTTCCCCTTAAGCAAGCATAAGTTGATTTTCTAAATTTGGGACCATGTTCTGTTTTGAAATTCAGTTCCTGTGTAGCCAAGTTTACATTCCGTGTATTAGTGATATCTTATGATGTTTCTTTTTCTGTGTGACTTATTTCAGTTAGAATCATCATACCTGAATCCACTCATTATGCTGCTATGGGCCTGATGACATAGATGTCATTGCTGAGTGATATTGCATTGTACGTAAGTACCACACCTTCTTTATCCATTTTTCGCTTTATGCGATATTGAACTTGCACCGTAAATGAGTTTCTTGTAAACAGAGCCATCCCAAACTTTGGGGTGGCTGTGTCTTTTTTATTTTAATTTCCCTAAGCTATAGGACCATAAGTGGAAGTGCCCTAGGCTCTGTTGCTTTGTTTTTTAGATGTTTCAGGAAACACCATACACTTCTCCCGAGTGGCTGTTGGCAATTTACATCCCGCCCATCAGCATAACAAGGCTCCCAGTTCTCCATGGCCTGTCCTGCCTTTCTGGATTTTACACTTTTTTCAGATGGCCCTTTTGACGGGGGGGAAGTGAGACTTCATTGTAGTGCAGATTTCCTTTGCAAGCTTGCTTGGTTGGCCAAAAAGGGCGTATGCGTTTTTTCCTGAATATATTCAGGAAAAAACGCATACGCCCTTTTTGGCCAAGTGCATCATTGTCGACCTTCTGCCTCTTTTCCTATGCTTTAAATGCAATTCCAGTCTACCTCCTGAAATCGGTTTCCTGCAATTCTGCCCGGCTTTCAAGTCCTCTTGGCAGCCTTACTTCAGTATATTTTTGGATGATAGCTGTCATTTATAACTCTGCAGGTTTGTGAATTACAGTGCCCCTGAGCTCCTTTCTTCAACTCGCTTTCTTGTGAGCTGGCCGCAACACCGCAGGATTGCTTCAGGCCCTAATCTGGTTCCGGCATGGCACGCTGAGCCTTTGGTTAATTCCTCTTCCTGGTGGGAAATGAGAGTTAAATTTTCCCGTCCAGACACCTCCAGCTAGTCTCTCATTGGTTCTCCCTATTCCTGTTCATCTTCCGTGGAATTTGCAAACTGGGCCAAACAGGAGGTTAAAGGCACTGACTCTCCAAGTCGGGAGAGTGTTAGTAAAGCATTTGGAATGTTGCACCCGAGTACCAGGGGACGAGAACTGAGACATATTTCAACACGTCTCCCGATCACACGGTTGATCATACTCTGGGTTCCACATGCATGTTTTAGCTGAAGGAAGAATCCCTTAAACCTGGAGAGTTGAGACCCGTGGAATGGGTACCATGCAATATGACTTCAAAGGGTCTTCATTTGCTCACCAAAACTCTCCAATCCTATCACTGCTGCGTTTTTGCCCCTGTACTCACGATTGATTCACTTTCAGAGACATAGCAATCCATAGGTTTTAAGATACTTACTAGTCAGGTACATTATTAGGCGTTTAATATGGGGTTTTGAGTCCATTTCGTTGAGCAAGGAGTAGCTCTTGTCTATTACATATTTGGCTTAAGGAACTTTATCTGTGCTCATTTCAATCTCTGGTTTTATGCAGCACCCCAACTCACCTTTCCCCTTAAGCAAGCATAAGTTGGTTTTCTAAATTTGGGACCATGTTCTGTTTTGAAATTCAGTTCCTGTGTAGCCAAGTTTACATTCCGTGTATTAGTGATATCTTATGATGTTTCTTTTTCTGTGTGACTTATTTCAGTTAGAATCATCATACCTGAATCCACTCATTATGCTGCTATGGGCCTGATGACATAGATGTCATTGCTGAGTGATATTGCATTGTACGTAAGTACCACACCTTCTTTATCCATTTTTCGCTTTATGCGATATTGAACTTGTACCGTAAACGAGTTTCTTGTAAACAGAGCCATCCCAAACTTTGGGGTGGCTGTGTTTTTGATTTTAATTTCCCTAAGCTATAGGACCATAAGTGGAAGTGCCCTAGGCTCTGTTGCTTTGTTTTTTAGATGTTTCAGGAAACACCATACACTTCTCCCGAGTGGCTGTTGGCAATTTACATCCCGCCCATCAGCATAACAAGGCTCCCAGTTCTCCATGGCCTGTCCTGCCTTTCTGGATTTTACACTTTTTTCAGATGGCCCTTTTGACGGGGGGGGAAGTGAGACTTCATTGTAGTGCAGATTTCCTTTGCAAGCTTGCTTGGTTGGCCAAAAAGGGCGTATGCGTTTTTTCCTGAATATATTCAGGAAAAAACGCATACGCCCTTTTTGGCCAAGTGCATCATTGTCGACCTTCTGCCTCTTTTCCTATGCTTTAAATGCAATTCCAGTCTACCTCCTGAAATCGGTTTCCTGCAATTCTGCCCGGCTTTCAAGTCCTCTTGGCAGCCTTACTTCAGTATATTTTTGGATGATAGCTGTCATTTATAACTCTGCAGGTTTGTGAATTACAGTGCCCCTGAGCTCCTTTCTTCAACTCGCTTTCTTGTGAGCTGGCCGCAACACCGCAGGATTGCTTCAGGCCCTAATCTGGTTCCGGCATGGCACGCTGAGCCTTTGGTTAATTCCTCTTCCTGGTGGGAAATGAGAGTTAAATTTTCCCGTCCAGACACCTCCAGCTAGTCTCTCATTGGTTCTCCCTATTCCTGTTCATCTTCCGCGGAATTTGCAAACTGGGCCAAACAGGAGGTTAAAGGCACTGACTCTCCAAGTCGGGAGAGTGTTAGTAAAGCATCTGGAATGTTGCACCCGAGTACCAGGGGACGAGAACTGAGACATATTTCAACACGTCTCCCGATCACACGGTTGATCATACTCTGGGTTCCACATGCATGTTTTAGCTGAAGGAAGAATCCCTTAAACCTGGAGAGTTGAGACCCGTGGAATGGGTACCATGCAATATGACTTCAAAGGGTCTTCATTTGCTCACCAAAACTCTCCAATCCTATCACTGCTGCGTTTTTGCCCCTGTACTCACGATTGATTCACTTTCAGAGACATAGCAATCCATAGGTTTTAAGATACTTACTAGTCAGGTACATTATTAGGCGTTTAATATGGGGTTTTGAGTCCATTTCGTTGAGCAAGGAGTAGCTCTTGTCTATTACATATTTGGCTTAAGGAACTTTATCTGTGCTCATTTCAATCTCTGGTTTTATGCAGCACCCCAACTCACCTTTCCCCTTAAGCAAGCATAAGTTGGTTTTCTAAATTTGGGACCATGTTCTGTTTTGAAATTCAGTTCCTGTGTAGCCAAGTTTACATTCCGTGTATTAGTGATATCTTATGATGTTTCTTTTTCTGTGTGACTTATTTCAGTTAGAATCATCATACCTGAATCCACTCATTATGCTGCTATGGGCCTGATGACATAGATGTCATTGCTGAGTGATATTGCATTGTACGTAAGTACCACACCTTCTTTATCCATTTTTCGCTTTATGCGATATTGAACTTGTACCGTAAACGAGTTTCTTGTAAACAGAGCCATCCCAAACTTTGGGGTGGCTGTGTCTTTTTGATTTTAATTTCCCTAAGCTATAGGACCATAAGTGGAAGTGCCCTAGGCTCTGTTGCTTTGTTTTTTAGATGTTTCAGGAAACACCATACACTTCTCCCGAGTGGCTGTTGGCAATTTACATCCCGCCCATCAGCATAACAAGGCTCCCAGTTCTCCATGGCCTGTCCTGCCTTTCTGGATTTTACACTTTTTTCAGATGGCCCTTTTGACGGGGGGGGGGAAGTGAGACTTCATTGTAGTGCAGATTTCCTTTGCAAGCTTGCTTGGTTGGCCAAAAAGGGCGTATGCGTTTTTTCCTGAATATATTCAGGAAAAAACGCATACGCCCTTTTTGGCCAAGTGCATCATTGTCGACCTTCTGCCTCTTTTCCTATGCTTTAAATGCAATTCCAGTCTACCTCCTGAAATCGGTTTCCTGCAATTCTGCCCGGCTTTCAAGTCCTCTTGGCAGCCTTACTTCAGTATATTTTTGGATGATAGCTGTCATTTATAACTCTGCAGGTTTGTGAATTACAGTGCCCCTGAGCTCCTTTCTTCAACTCGCTTTCTTGTGAGCTGGCCGCAACACCGCAGGATTGCTTCAGGCCCTAATCTGGTTCCGGCATGGCACGCTGAGCCTTTGGTTAATTCCTCTTCCTGGTAGGAAATGAGAGTTAAATTTTCCCGTCCAGACACCTCCAGCTAGTCTCTCATTGGTTCTCCCTATTCCTGTTCATCTTCCGCGGAATTTGCAAACTGGGCCAAACAGGAGGTTAAAGGCACTGACTCTCCAAGTCGGGAGAGTGTTAGTAAAGCATCTGGAATGTTGCACCCGAGTACCAGGGGACGAGAACTGAGACATATTTCAACACGTCTCCCGATCACACGGATGATCATACTCTGGGTTCCACATGCATGTTTTAGCTGAAGGAAGAATCCCTTAAACCTGGAGAGTTGAGACCCGTGGAATGGTTACCATGCAATATGACTTCAAAGGGTCTTCATTTGCTCACCAAAACTCTCCAATCCTATCACTGCTGCGTTTTTGCCCCTGTACTCACGATTGATTCACTTTCAGAGACATAGCAATCCATAGGTTTTAAGATACTTACTAGTCAGGTACATTATTAGGCGTTTAATATGGGGTTTTGAGTCCATTTCGTTGAGCAAGGAGTAGCTCTTGTCTATTACATATTTGGCTTAAGGAACTTTATCTGTGCTCATTTCAATCTCTGGTTTTATGCAGCACCCCAACTCACCTTTCCCCTTAAGCAAGCATAAGTTGGTTTTCTAAATTTGGGACCATGTTCTGTTTTGAAATTCAGTTCCTGTGTAGCCAAGTTTACATTCCGTGTATTAGTGATATCTTATGATGTTTCTTTTTCTGTGTGACTTATTTCAGTTAGAATCATCATACCTGAATCCACTCATCATGCTGCTATGGGCCTGATGACATAGATGTCATTGCTGAGTGATATTGCATTGTACGTAAGTACCACAACTTCTTTATCCATTTTTCGCTTTATGCGATATTGAACTTGTACCGTAAACGAGTTTCTTGTAAACAGAGCCATCCCAAACTTTGGGGTGGCTGTGTCTTTTTGATTTTAATTTCCCTAAGCTATAGGACCATAAGTGGAAGTGCCCTAGGCTCTGTTGCTTTGTTTTTTAGATGTTTCAGGAAACACCATACATTTCTCCCGAGTGGCTGTTGGCAATTTACATCCCGCCCATCAGCATAACAAGGCTCCCAGTTCTCCATGGCCTGTCCTGCCTTTCTGGATTTTACACTTTTTTCAGATGGCCCTTTTGACGGGGGGGAAGTGAGACTTCATTGTAGTGCAGATTTCCTTTGCAAGCTTGCTTGGTTGGCCAAAAAGGGCGTATGCGTTTTTTCCTGAATATATTCAGGAAAAAACGCATACGCCCTTTTTGGCCAAGTGCATCATTGTCGACCTTCTGCCTCTTTTCCTATGCTTTAAATGCAATTCCAGTCTACCTCCTGAAATCGGTTTCCTGCAATTCTGCCCGGCTTTCAAGTCCTCTTGGCAGCCTTACTTCAGTATATTTTTGGATGATAGCTGTCATTTATAACTCTGCAGGTTTGTGAATTACAGTGCCCCTGAGCTCCTTTCTTCAACTCGCTTTCTTGTGAGCTGGCCGCAACACCGCAGGATTGCTTCAGGCCCTAATCTGGTTCCGGCATGGCACGCTGAGCCTTTGGTTAATTCCTCTTCCTGGTGGGAAATGAGAGTTAAATTTTCCCGTCCAGACACCTCCAGCTAGTCTCTCATTGGTTCTCCCTATTCCTGTTCATCTTCCGTGGAATTTGCAAACTGGGCCAAACAGGAGGTTAAAGGCACTGACTCTCCAAGTCGGGAGAGTGTTAGTAAAGCATCTGGAATGTTGCACCCGAGTACCAGGGGACGAGAACTGAGACATATTTCAACACGTCTCCCGATCACACAGTTGATCATACTCTGGGTTCCACATGCATGTTTTAGCTGAAGGAAGAATCCCTTAAACCTGGAGAGTTGAGACCCGTGGAATGGGTACCATGCAATATGACTTCAAAGGGTCTTCATTTGCTCACCAAAACTCTCCAATCCTATCACTGCTGCGTTTTTGCCCCTGTACTCACGATTGATTCACTTTCAGAGACATAGCAATCCATAGGTTTTAAGATACTTACTAGTCAGGTACATTATTAGGCGTTTAATATGGGGTTTTGAGTCCATTTCGTTGAGCAAGGAGTAGCTCTTGTCTATTACATATTTGGCTTAAGGAACTTTATCTGTGCTCATTTCAATCTCTGGTTTTATGCAGCACCCCAACTCACCTTTCCCCTTAAGCAAGCATAAGTTGATTTTCTAAATTTGGGACCATGTTCTGTTTTGAAATTCAGTTCCTGTGTAGCCAAGTTTACATTCCGTGTATTAGTGATATCTTATGATGTTTCTTTTTCTGTGTGACTTATTTCAGTTAGAATCATCATACCTGAATCCACTCATTATGCTGCTATGGGCCTGATGACATAGATGTCATTGCTGAGTGATATTGCATTGTACGTAAGTACCACACCTTCTTTATCCATTTTTCGCTTTATGCGATATTGAACTTGCACCGTAAATGAGTTTCTTGTAAACAGAGCCATCCCAAACTTTGGGGTGGCTGTGTCTTTTTTATTTTAATTTCCCTAAGCTATAGGACCATAAGTGGAAGTGCCCTAGGCTCTGTTGCTTTGTTTTTTAGATGTTTCAGGAAACACCATACACTTCTCCCGAGTGGCTGTTGGCAATGTACATCCCGCCCATCAGCATAACAAGGCTCCCAGTTCTCCATGGCCTGTCCTGCCTTTCTGGATTTTACACTTTTTTCAGATGGCCCTTTTGACGGGGGGAAGTGAGACTTCATTGTAGTGCAGATTTCCTTTGCAAGCTTGCTTGGTTGGCCAAAAAGGACGTATGCGTTTTTTCCTGAATATATTCAGGAAAAAACGCATACGCCCTTTTTGGCCAAGTGCATCATTGTCGACCTTCTGCCTCTTTTCCTATGCTTTAAATGCAATTCCAGTCTACCTCCTGAAATCGGTTTCCTGTAATTCTGCCCGGCTTTCAAGTCCTCTTGGCAGCCTTACTTCAGTATATTTTTGGATGATAGCTGTCATTTATAACTCTGCAGGTTTGTGAATTACAGTGCCCCTGAGCTCCTTTCTTCAACTCGCTTTCTTGTGAGCTGGCCGCAACACCGCAGGATTGCTTCAGGCCCTAATCTGGTTCCGGCATGGCACGCTGAGCCTTTGGTTAATTCCTCTTCCTGGTGGGAAATGAGAGTTAAATTTTCCCGTCCAGACACCTCCAGCTAGTCTCTCATTGGTTCTCCCTATTCCTGTTCATCTTCCGCGGAATTTGCAAACTGGGCCAAACAGGAGGTTAAAGGCACTGACTCTCCAAGTCGGGAGAGTGTTAGTAAAGCATCTGGAATGTTGCACCCGAGTACCAGGGGACGAGAACTGAGACATATTTCAACACGTCTCCCGATCACACGGTTGATCATACTCTGGGTTCCACATGCATGTTTTAGCTGAAGGAAGAATCCCTTAAACCTGGAGAGTTGAGACCCGTGGAATGGGTACCATGCAATATGACTTCAAAGGGTCTTCATTTGCTCACCAAAACTCTCCAATCCTATCACTGCTGCGTTTTTGCCCCTGTACTCACGATTGATTCACTTTCAGAGACATAGCAATCCATAGGTTTTAAGATACTTACTAGTCAGGTACATTATTAGGCGTTTAATATGGGGTTTTGAGTCCATTTCGTTGAGCAAGGAGTAGCTCTTGTCTATTACATATTTGGCTTAAGGAACTTTATCTGTGCTCATTTCAATCTCTGGTTTTATGCAGCACCCCAACTCACCTTTCCCCTTAAGCAAGCATAAGTTGGTTTTCTAAATTTGGGACCATGTTCTGTTTTGAAATTCAGTTCCTGTGTAGCCAAGTTTACATTCCGTGTATTAGTGATATCTTATGATGTTTCTTTTTCTGTGTGACTTATTTCAGTTAGAATCATCATACCTGAATCCACTCATTATGCTGCTATGGGCCTGATGACATAGATGTCATTGCTGAGTGATATTGCATTGTACGTAAGTACCACAACTTCTTTATCCATTTTTCGCTTTATGCGATATTGAACTTGTACCGTAAACGAGTTTCTTGTAAACAGAGCCATCCCAAACTTTGGGGTGGCTGTGTCTTTTTGATTTTAATTTCCCTAAGCTATAGGACCATAAGTGGAAGTGCCCTAGGCTCTGTTGCTTTGTTTTTTAGATGTTTCAGGAAACACCATACACTTCTCCCGAGTGGCTGTTGGCAATTTACATCCCGCCCATCAGCATAACAAGGCTCCCAGTTCTCCATGGCCTGTCCTGCCTTTCTGGATTTTACACTTTTTTCAGATGGCCCTTTTGACGGGGGGGAAGTGAGACTTCATTGTAGTGCAGATTTCCTTTGCAAGCTTGCTTGGTTGGCCAAAAAGGGCGTATGCGTTTTTTCCTGAATATATTCAGGAAAAAACGCATACGCCCTTTTTGGCCAAGTGCATCATTGTCGACCTTCTGCCTCTTTTCCTATGCTTTAAATGCAATTCCAGTCTACCTCCTGAAATCGGTTTCCTGCAATTCTGCCCGGCTTTCAAGTCCTCTTGGCAGCCTTACTTCAGTATATTTTTGGATGATAGCTGTCATTTATAACTCTGCAGGTTTGTGAATTACAGTGCCCCTGAGCTCCTTTCTTCAACTCGCTTTCTTGTGAGCTGGCCGCAACACCGCAGGATTGCTTCAGGCCCTAATCTGGTTCCGGCATGGCACGCTGAGCCTTTGGTTAATTCCTCTTCCTGGTGGGAAATGAGAGTTAAATTTTCCCGTCCAGACACCTCCAGCTAGTCTCTCATTGGTTCTCCCTATTCCTGTTCATCTTCCGCGGAATTTGCAAACTGGGCCAAACAGGAGGTTAAAGGCACTGACTCTCCAAGTCGGGAGAGTGTTAGTAAAGCATCTGGAATGTTGCACCCGAGTACCAGGGGACGAGAACTGAGACATATTTCAACACGTCTCCCGATCACACGGTTGATCATACTCTGGGTTCCACATGCATGTTTTAGCTGAAGGAAGAATCCCTTAAACCTGGAGAGTTGAGACCCGTGGAATGGGTACCATGCAATATGACTTCAAAGGGTCTTCATTTGCTCACCAAAACTCTCCAATCCTATCACTGCTGCGTTTTTGCCCCTGTACTCACGATTGATTCACTTTCAGAGACATAGCAATCCATAGGTTTTAAGATACTTACTAGTCAGGTACATTATTAGGCGTTTAATATGGGGTTTTGAGTCCATTTCGTTGAGCAAGGAGTAGCTCTTGTCTATTACATATTTGGCTTAAGGAACTTTATCTGTGCTCATTTCAATCTCTGGTTTTATGCAGCACCCCAACTCACCTTTCCCCTTAAGCAAGCATAAGTTGGTTTTCTAAATTTGGGACCATGTTCTGTTTTGAAATTCAGTTCCTGTGTAGCCAAGTTTACATTCCGTGTATTAGTGATATCTTATGATGTTTCTTTTTCTGTGTGACTTATTTCAGTTAGAATCATCATACCTGAATCCACTCATTATGCTGCTATGGGCCTGATGACATAGATGTCATTGCTGAGTGATATTGCATTGTACGTAAGTACCACACCTTCTTTATCCATTTTTCGCTTTATGCGATATTGAACTTGTACCGTAAACGAGTTTCTTGTAAACAGAGCCATCCCAAACTTTGGGGTGGCTGTGTCTTTTTGATTTTAATTTCCCTAAGCTATAGGACCATAAGTGGAAGTGCCCTAGGCTCTGTTGCTTTGTTTTTTAGATGTTTCAGGAAACACCATACACTTCTCCCGAGTGGCTGTTGGCAATTTACATCCCGCCCATCAGCATAACAAGGCTCCCAGTTCTCCATGGCCTGTCCTGCCTTTCTGGATTTTACACTTTTTTCAGATGGCCCTTTTGACGGGGGGGAAGTGAGACTTCATTGTAGTGCAGATTTCCTTTGCAAGCTTGCTTGGTTGGCCAAAAAGGGCGTATGCGTTTTTTCCTGAATATATTCAGGAAAAAACGCATACGCCCTTTTTGGCCAAGTGCATCATTGTCGACCTTCTGCCTCTTTTCCTATGCTTTAAATGCAATTCCAGTCTACCTCCTGAAATCGGTTTCCTGCAATTCTGCCCGGCTTTCAAGTCCTCTTGGCAGCCTTACTTCAGTATATTTTTGGATGATAGCTGTCATTTATAACTCTGCAGGTTTGTGAATTACAGTGCCCCTGAGCTCCTTTCTTCAACTCGCTTTCTTGTGAGCTGGCCGCAACACCGCAGGATTGCTTCAGGCCCTAATCTGGTTCCGGCATGGCACGCTGAGCCTTTGGTTAATTCCTCTTCCTGGTGGGAAATGAGAGTTAAATTTTCCCGTCCAGACACCTCCAGCTAGTCTCTCATTGGTTCTCCCTATTCCTGTTCATCTTCCGCGGAATTTGCAAACTGGGCCAAACAGGAGGTTAAAGGCACTGACTCTCCAAGTCGGGAGAGTGTTAGTAAAGCATCTGGAATGTTGCACCCGAGTACCAGGGGACGAGAACTGAGACATATTTCAACACGTCTCCCGATCACACGGTTGATCATACTCTGGGTTCCACATGCATGTTTTAGCTGAAGGAAGAATCCCTTAAACCTGGAGAGTTGAGACCCGTGGAATGGGTACCATGCAATATGACTTCAAAGGGTCTTCATTTGCTCACCAAAACTCTCCAATCCTATCACTGCTGCGTTTTTGCCCCTGTACTCACGATTGATTCACTTTCAGAGACATAGCAATCCATAGGTTTTAAGATACTTACTAGTCAGGTACATTATTAGGCGTTTAATATGGGGTTTTGAGTCCTTTTGGTTGAGCAAGGAGTAGCTCTTGTCTATTACATATTTGGCTTAAGGAACTTTATCTGTGCTCATTTCAATCTCTGGTTTTATGCAGCACCCCAACTCACCTTTCCCCTTAAGCAAGCATAAGTTGATTTTCTAAATTTGGGACCATGTTCTGTTTTGAAATTCAGTTCCTGTGTAGCCAAGTTTACATTCCGTGTATTAGTGATATCTTATGATGTTTCTTTTTCTGTGTGACTTATTTCAGTTAGAATCATCATACCTGAATCCACTCATTATGCTGCTATGGGCCTGATGACATAGATGTCATTGCTGAGTGATATTGCATTGTACGTAAGTACCACACCTTCTTTATCCATTTTTCGCTTTATGCGATATTGAACTTGTACCGTAAACGAGTTTCTTGTAAACAGAGCCATCCCAAACTTTGGGGTGGCTGTGTTTTTGATTTTAATTTCCCTAAGCTATAGGACCATAAGTGGAAGTGCCCTAGGCTCTGTTGCTTTGTTTTTTAGATGTTTCAGGAAACACCATACACTTCTCCCGAGTGGCTGTTGGCAATTTACATCCCGCCCATCAGCATAACAAGGCTCCCAGTTCTCCATGGCCTGTCCTGCCTTTCTGGATTTTACACTTTTTTCAGATGGCCCTTTTGACGGGGGGGGAAGTGAGACTTCATTGTAGTGCAGATTTCCTTTGCAAGCTTGCTTGGTTGGCCAAAAAGGGCGTATGCGTTTTTTCCTGAATATATTCAGGAAAAAACGCATACGCCCTTTTTGGCCAAGTGCATCATTGTCGACCTTCTGCCTCTTTTCCTATGCTTTAAATGCAATTCCAGTCTACCTCCTGAAATCGGTTTCCTGCAATTCTGCCCGGCTTTCAAGTCCTCTTGGCAGCCTTACTTCAGTATATTTTTGGATGATAGCTGTCATTTATAACTCTGCAGGTTTGTGAATTACAGTGCCCCTGAGCTCCTTTCTTCAACTCGCTTTCTTGTGAGCTGGCCGCAACACCGCAGGATTGCTTCAGGCCCTAATCTGGTTCCGGCATGGCACGCTGAGCCTTTGGTTAATTCCTCTTCCTGGTGGGAAATGAGAGTTAAATTTTCCCGTCCAGACACCTCCAGCTAGTCTCTCATTGGTTCTCCCTATTCCTGTTCATCTTCCGCGGAATTTGCAAACTGGGCCAAACAGGAGGTTAAAGGCACTGACTCTCCAAGTCGGGAGAGTGTTAGTAAAGCATCTGGAATGTTGCACCCGAGTACCAGGGGACGAGAACTGAGACATATTTCAACACGTCTCCCGATCACACGGTTGATCATACTCTGGGTTCCACATGCATGTTTTAGCTGAAGGAAGAATCCCTTAAACCTGGAGAGTTGAGACCCGTGGAATGGGTACCATGCAATATGACTTCAAAGGGTCTTCATTTGCTCACCAAAACTCTCCAATCCTATCACTGCTGCGTTTTTGCCCCTGTACTCACGATTGATTCACTTTCAGAGACATAGCAATCCATAGGTTTTAAGATACTTACTAGTCAGGTACATTATTAGGCGTTTAATATGGGGTTTTGAGTCCATTTCGTTGAGCAAGGAGTAGCTCTTGTCTATTACATATTTGGCTTAAGGAACTTTATCTGTGCTCATTTCAATCTCTGGTTTTATGCAGCACCCCAACTCACCTTTCCCCTTAAGCAAGCATAAGTTGGTTTTCTAAATTTGGGACCATGTTCTGTTTTGAAATTCAGTTCCTGTGTAGCCAAGTTTACATTCAGTGTATTAGTGATATCTTATGATGTTTCTTTTTCTGTGTGACTTATTTCAGTTAGAATCATCATACCTGAATCCACTCATTATGCTGCTATGGGCCTGATGACATAGATGTCATTGCTGAGTGATATTGCATTGTACGTAAGTACCACACCTTCTTTATCCATTTTTCGCTTTATGCGATATTGAACTTGTACCGTAAACGAGTTTCTTGTAAACAGAGCCATCCCAAACTTTGGGGTGGCTGTGTCTTTTTGATTTTAATTTCCCTAAGCTATAGGACCATAAGTGGAAGTGCCCTAGGCTCTGTTGCTTTGTTTTTTAGATGTTTCAGGAAACACCATACACTTCTCCCAAGTGGCTGTTGGCAATTTACATCCCGCCCATCAGCATAACAAGGCTCCCAGTTCTCCATGGCCTGTCCTGCCTTTCTGGATTTTACACTTTTTTCAGATGGCCCTTTTGACGGGGGGGAAGTGAGACTTCATTGTAGTGCAGATTTCCTTTGCAAGCTTGCTTGGTTGGCCAAAAAGGGCGTATGCGTTTTTTCCTGAATATATTCAGGAAAAAACGCATATGCCCTTTTTGGCCAAGTGCATCATTGTCGACCTTCTGCCTCTTTTCCTATGCTTTAAATGCAATTCCAGTCTACCTCCTGAAATCGGTTTCCTGCAATTCTGCCCGGCTTTCAAGTCCTCTTGGCAGCCTTACTTCAGTATATTTTTGGATGATAGCTGTCATTTATAACTCTGCAGGTTTGTGAATTACAGTGCCCCTGAGCTCCTTTCTTCAACTCGCTTTCTTGTGAGCTGGCCGCAACACCGCAGGATTGCTTCAGGCCCTAATCTGGTTCCGGCATGGCACGCTGAGCCTTTGGTTAATTCCTCTTCCTGGTGGGAAATGAGAGTTAAATTTTCCCGTCCAGACACCTCCAGCTAGTCTCTCATTGGTTCTCCCTATTCCTGTTCATCTTCCGCGGAATTTGCAAACTGGGCCAAACAGGAGGTTAAAGGCACTGACTCTCCAAGTCGGGAGAGTGTTAGTAAAGCATCTGGAATGTTGCACCCGAGTACCAGGGGACGAGAACTGAGACATATTTCAACACGTCTCCCGATCACACGGTTGATCATACTCTGGGTTCCACATGCATGTTTTAGCTGAAGGAAGAATCCCTTAAACCTGGAGAGTTGAGACCCGTGGAATGGGTACCATGCAATATGACTTCAAAGGGTCTTCATTTGCTCACCAAAACTCTCCAATCCTATCACTGCTGCGTTTTTGCCCCTGTACTCACGATTGATTCACTTTCAGAGACATAGCAATCCATAGGTTTTAAGATACTTACTAGTCAGGTACATTATTAGGCGTTTAATATGGGGTTTTGAGTCCATTTCGTTGAGCAAGGAGTAGCTCTTGTCTATTACATATTTGGCTTAAGGAACTTTATCTGTGCTCATTTCAATCTCTGGTTTTATGCAGCACCCCAACTCACCTTTCCCCTTAAGCAAGCATAAGTTGGTTTTCTAAATTTGGGACCATGTTCTGTTTTGAAATTCAGTTCCTGTGTAGCCAAGTTTACATTCAGTGTATTAGTGATATCTTATGATGTTTCTTTTTCTGTGTGACTTATTTCAGTTAGAATCATCATACCTGAATCCACTCATTATGCTGCTATGGGCCTGATGACATAGATGTCATTGCTGAGTGATATTGCATTGTACGTAAGTACCACACCTTCTTTATCCATTTTTCGCTTTATGCGATATTGAACTTGTACCGTAAACGAGTTTCTTGTAAACAGAGCCATCCCAAACTTTGGGGTGGCTGTGTCTTTTTGATTTTCATTTCCCTAAGCTATAGGACCATAAGTGGAAGTGCCCTAGGCTCTGTTGCTTTGTTTTTTAGATGTTTCAGGAAACACCATACACTTCTCCCAAGTGGCTGTTGGCAATTTACATCCCGCCCATCAGCATAACAAGGCTCCCAGTTCTCCATGGCCTGTCCTGCCTTTCTGGATTTTACACTTTTTTCAGATGGCCCTTTTGACGGGGGGGAAGTGAGACTTCATTGTAGTGCAGATTTCCTTTGCAAGCTTGCTTGGTTGGCCAAAAAGGGCGTATGCGTTTTTTCCTGAATATATTCAGGAAAAAACGCATACGCCCTTTTTGGCCAAGTGCATCATTGTCGACCTTCTGCCTCTTTTCCTATGCTTTAAATGCAATTCCAGTCTACCTCCTGAAATCGGTTTCCTGCAATTCTGCCCGGCTTTCAAGTCCTCTTGGCAGCCTTACTTCAGTATATTTTTGGATGATAGCTGTCATTTATAACTCTGCAGGTTTGTGAATTACAGTGCCCCTGAGCTCCTTTCTTCAACTCGCTTTCTTGTGAGCTGGCCGCAACACCGCAGGATTGCTTCAGGCCCTAATCTGGTTCCGGCATGGCACGCTGAGCCTTTGGTTAATTCCTCTTCCTGGTGGGAAATGAGAGTTAAATTTTCCCGTCCAGACACCTCCAGCTAGTCTCTCATTGGTTCTCCCTATTCCTGTTCATCTTCCGCGGAATTTGCAAACTGGGCCAAACAGGAGGTTAAAGGCACTGACTCTCCAAGTCGGGAGAGTGTTAGTAAAGCATCTGGAATGTTGCACCCGAGTACCAGGGGACGAGAACTGAGACATATTTCAACACGTCTCCCGATCACACGGTTGATCATACTCTGGGTTCCACATGCATGTTTTAGCTGAAGGAAGAATCCCTTAAACCTGGAGAGTTGAGACCCGTGGAATGGGTACCATGCAATATGACTTCAAAGGGTCTTCATTTGCTCACCAAAACTCTCCAATCCTATCACTGCTGCGTTTTTGCCCCTGTACTCACGATTGATTCACTTTCAGAGACATAGCAATCCATAGGTTTTAAGATACTTACTAGTCAGGTACATTATTAGGCGTTTAATATGGGGTTTTGAGTCCATTTCGTTGAGCAAGGAGTAGCTCTTGTCTATTACATATTTGGCTTAAGGAACTTTATCTGTGCTCATTTCAATCTCTGGTTTTATGCAGCACCCCAACTCACCTTTCCCCTTAAGCAAGCATAAGTTGATTTTCTAAATTTGGGACCATGTTCTGTTTTGAAATTCAGTTCCTGTGTAGCCAAGTTTACATTCCGTGTATTAGTGATATCTTATGATGTTTCTTTTTCTGTGTGACTTATTTCAGTTAGAATCATCATACCTGAATCCACTCATTATGCTGCTATGGGCCTGATGACATAGATGTCATTGCTGAGTGATATTGCATTGTACGTAATTACCACAACTTCTTTATCCATTTTTCGCTTTATGCGATATTGAACTTGCACCGTAAACGAGTTTCTTGTAAACAGAGCCATCCCAAACTTTGGGGTGGCTGTGTCTTTTTGATTTTAATTTCCCTAAGCTATAGGACCATAAGTGGAAGTGCCCTAGGCTCTGTTGCTTTGTTTTTTAGATGTTTCAGGAAACACCATACACTTCTCCCTAGTGGCTGTTGGCAATTTACATCCCGCCCATCAGCATAACAAGGCTCCCAGTTCTCCATGGCCTGTCCTGCCTTTCTGGATTTTACACTTTTTTCAGATGGCCCTTTTGACGGGGGGAAGTGAGACTTCATTGTAGTGCAGATTTCCTTTGCAAGCTTGCTTGGTTGGCCAAAAAGGGCGTATGCGTTTTTTCCTGAATATATTCAGGAAAAAACGCATACATGCTTTTTGGCCAAGTGCATCATTGTGCACGTTCTGCCTCTTTTCCTATGCTTTAAATGCAATTCCAGTCTACCTCCTGAAATCGGATTCCTGCAATTCTGCCCCACTTTCAAGTCCTCTTGGCAGCCTTACTTCAGTATATTTTTGGATGATAGCTGTCATTTATAACTCTGCAGGTTTGTGAATTACAGTGCCCCTGAGCTCCTTTCTTCAACTCGCTTTCTTGTGAGCTGGCCGCAACACCGCAGGATTGCTTCAGGCCCTAATCTGGTTCCGGCATGGCACGCTGAGCCTTTGGTTAATTCCTCTTCCTGGTGGGAAATGAGAGTTAAATTTTCCCGTCCAGACACCTCCAGCTAGTCTCTCATTGGTTCTCCCTATTCCTGTTCATCTTCCGCGGAATTTGCAAACTGGGCCAAACAGGAGGTTAAAGGCACTGACTCTCCAAGTCGGGAGAGTGTTAGTAAAGCATCTGGAATGTTGCACCCGAGTACCAGGGGACGAGAACTGAGACATATTTCAACACGTCTCCCGATCACACGGTTGATCATACTCTGGGTTCCACATGCATGTTTTAGCTGAAGGAAGAATCCCTTAAACCTGGAGAGTTGAGACCCGTGGAATGGGTACCATGCAATATGACTTCAAAGGGTCTTCATTTGCTCACCAAAACTCTCCAATCCTATCACTGCTGCGTTTTTGCCCCTGTACTCACGATTGATTCACTTTCAGAGACATAGCAATCCATAGGTTTTAAGATACTTACTAGTCAGGTACATTATTAGGCGTTTAATATGGGGTTTTGAGTCCATTTCGTTGAGCAAGGAGTAGCTCTTGTCTATTACATATTTGGCTTAAGGAACTTTATCTGTGCTCATTTCAATCTCTGGTTTTATGCAGCACCCCAACTCACCTTTCCCCTTAAGCAAGCATAAGTTGATTTTCTAAATTTGGGACCATGTTCTGTTTTGAAATTCAGTTCCTGTGTAGCCAAGTTTACATTCCGTGTATTAGTGATATCTTATGATGTTTCTTTTTCTGTGTGACTTATTTCAGTTAGAATCATCATACCTGAATCCACTCATTATGCTGCTATGGGCCTGATGACATAGATGTCATTGCTGAGTGATATTGCATTGTACGTAATTACCACAACTTCTTTATCCATTTTTCGCTTTATGCGATATTGAACTTGCACCGTAAACGAGTTTCTTGTAAACAGAGCCATCCCAAACTTTGGGGTGGCTGTGTCTTTTTGATTTTAATTTCCCTAAGCTATAGGACCATAAGTGGAAGTGCCCTAGGCTCTGTTGCTTTGTTTTTTAGATGTTTCAGGAAACACCATACACTTCTCCCTAGTGGCTGTTGGCAATTTACATCCCGCCCATCAGCATAACAAGGCTCCCAGTTCTCCATGGCCTGTCCTGCCTTTCTGGATTTTACACTTTTTTCAGATGGCCCTTTTGACGGGGGGAAGTGAGACTTCATTGTAGTGCAGATTTCCTTTGCAAGCTTGCTTGGTTGGCCAAAAAGGGCGTATGCGTTTTTTCCTGAATATATTCAGGAAAAAACGCATACATGCTTTTTGGCCAAGTGCATCATTGTGCACGTTCTGCCTCTTTTCCTATGCTTTAAATGCAATTCCAGTCTACCTCCTGAAATCGGATTCCTGCAATTCTGCCCCACTTTCAAGTCCTCTTGGCAGCCTTACTTCAGTATATTTTTGGATGATAGCTGTCATTTATAACTCTGCAGGTTTGTGAATTACAGTGCCCCTGAGCTCCTTTCTTCAACTCGCTTTCTTGTGAGCTGGCCGCAACACCGCAGGATTGCTTCAGGCCCTAATCTGGTTCCGGCATGGCACGCTGAGCCTTTGGTTAATTCCTCTTCCTGGTGGGAAATGAGAGTTAAATTTTCCCGTCCAGACACCTCCAGCTAGTCTCTCATTGGTTCTCCCTATTCCTGTTCATCTTCCGCGGAATTTGCAAACTGGGCCAAACAGGAGGTTAAAGGCACTGACTCTCCAAGTCGGGAGAGTGTTAGTAAAGCATCTGGAATGTTGCACCCGAGTACCAGGGGACGAGAACTGAGACATATTTCAACACGTCTCCCGATCACACGGTTGATCATACTCTGGGTTCCACATGCATGTTTTAGCTGAAGGAAGAATCCCTTAAACCTGGAGAGTTGAGACCCGTGGAATGGGTACCATGCAATATGACTTCAAAGGGTCTTCATTTGCTCACCAAAACTCTCCAATCCTATCACTGCTGCGTTTTTGCCCCTGTACTCACGATTGATTCACTTTCAGAGACATAGCAATCCATAGGTTTTAAGATACTTACTAGTCAGGTACATTATTAGGCGTTTAATATGGGGTTTTGAGTCCATTTCGTTGAGCAAGGAGTAGCTCTTGTCTATTACATATTTGGCTTAAGGAACTTTATCTGTGCTCATTTCAATCTCTGGTTTTATGCAGCACCCCAACTCACCTTTCCCCTTAAGCAAGCATAAGTTGGTTTTCTAAATTTGGGACCATGTTCTGTTTTGAAATTCAGTTCCTGTGTAGCCAAGTTTACATTCCGTGTATTAGTGATATCTTATGATGTTTCTTTTTCTGTGTGACTTATTTCAGTTAGAATCATCATACCTGAATCCACTCATTATGCTGCTATGGGCCTGATGACATAGATGTCATTGCTGAGTGATATTGCATTGTACGTAAGTACCACAACTTCTTTATCCATTTTTCGCTTTATGCGATATTGAACTTGTACCGTAAACGAGTTTCTTGTAAACAGATCCATCCCAAACTTTGGGGTGGCTGTGTCTTTTTGATTTTAATTTCCCTAAGCTATAGGACCATAAGTGGAAGTGCCCTAGGCTCTGTTGCTTTGTTTTTTAGATGCTTCAGGAAACACCATACATTTCTCCCGAGTGGCTGTTGGCAATGTACATCCCGCCCATCAGCATAACAAGGCTCCCAGTTCTCCATGGCCTGTCCTGCCTTTCTGGATTTTACACTTTTTTCAGATGGCCCTTTTGACCGGGGGGAAGTGAGACTTCATTGTAGTGCAGATTTCCTTTGCAAGCTTGCTTGGTTGGCCAAAAAGGGCGTATGCGTTTTTTCCTGAATATATTCAGGAAAAAACGCATACACCCTTTTTGGCCAAGTGCATCATTGTCGACCTTCTGCCTCTTTTCCTATGCTTTAAATGCAATTCCAGTCTACCTCCTGAAATCGGTTTCCTGCAATTCTGCCCGGCTTTCAAGTCCTCTTGGCAGCCTTACTTCAGTATATTTTTGGATGATAGCTGTCATTTATAACTCTGCAGGTTTGTGAATTACAGTGCCCCTGAGCTCCTTTCTTCAACTCGCTTTCTTGTGAGCTGGCCGCAACACCGCAGGATTGCTTCAGGCCCTAATCTGGTTCCGGCATGGCACGCTGAGCCTTTGGTTAATTCCTCTTCCTGGTGGGAAATGAGAGTTAAATTTTCCCGTCCAGACACCTCCAGCTAGTCTCTCATTCGTTCTCCCTATTCCTGTTCATCTTCTGCGGAATTTGCAAACTGGGCCAAACAGGAGGTTAAAGGCACTGACTCTCCAAGTCGGGAGAGTGTTAGTAAAGCATCTGGAATGTTGCACCCGAGTACCAGGGAACGAGAACTGAGATATATTTCAACACGTCTCCCGATCACACGGTTGATCATACTCTGGGTTCCACATGCATGTTTTAGCTGAAGGAAGAATCCCTTAAACCTGGAGAGTTGAGACCCGTGGAATGGGTACCATGCAATATGACTTCAAAGGGTCTTCATTTGCTCACCAAAACTCTCCAATCCTATCACTGCTGCGTTTTTGCCCCTGTACTCACGATTGATTCACTTTCAGAGACATAGCAATCCATAGGTTTTAAGATACTTACTAGTCAGGTACATTATTAGGCGTTTAATATGGGGTTTTGAGTCCATTTCGTTGAGCAAGGAGTAGCTCTTGTCTATTACATATTTGGCTTAAGGAACTTTATCTGTGCTCATTTCAATCTCTGGTTTTATGCAGCACCCCAACTCACCTTTCCCCTTAAGCAAGCATAAGTTGATTTTCTAAATTTGGGACCATGTTCTGTTTTGAAATTCAGTTCCTGTGTAGCCAAGTTTACATTCCGTGTATTAGTGATATCTTATGATGTTTCTTTTTCTGTGTGACTTATTTCAGTTAGAATCATCATACCTGAATCCACTCATTATGCTGCTATGGGCCTGATGACATAGATGTCATTGCTGAGTGATAGTGCATTGTACGTAAGTACCACAACTTCTTTATCCATTTTTCGCTTTATGCGATATTGAACTTGTACCGTAAACGAGTTTCTTGTAAACAGAGCCATCCCAAACTTTGGGGTGGCTGTGTCTTTTTGATTTTAATTTCCCTAAGCTATAGGACCATAAGTGGAAGTGCCCTAGGCTCTGTTGCTTTGTTTTTTAGATGTTTCAGGAAACACCATACACTTCTCCCGAGTGGCTGTTGGCAATTTACATCCCGCCCATCAGCATAACAAGGCTCCCAGTTCTCCATGGCCTGTCCTGCCTTTCTGGATTTTACACTTTTTTCAGATGGCCCTTTTGACGGGGGGGAAGTGAGACTTCATTGTAGTGCAGATTTCCTTTGCAAGCTTGCTTGGTTGGCCAAAAAGGGCGTATGCGTTTTTTCCTGAATATATTCAGGAAAAAACGCATACGCCCTTTTTGGCCAAGTGCATCATTGTCGACCTTCTGCCTCTTTTCCTATGCTTTAAATGCAATTCCAGTCTACCTCCTGAAATCGGTTTCCTGCAATTCTGCCCGGCTTTCAAGTCCTCTTGGCAGCCTTACTTCAGTATATTTTTGGATGATAGCTGTCATTTATAACTCTGCAGGTTTGTGAATTACAGTGCCCCTGAGCTCCTTTCTTCAACTCGCTTTCTTGTGAGCTGGCCGCAACACCGCAGGATTGCTTCAGGCCCTAATCTGGTTCCGGCATGGCACGCTGAGCCTTTGGTTAATTCCTCTTCCTGGTGGGAAATGAGAGTTAAATTTTCCCGTCCAGACACCTCCAGCTAGTCTCTCATTGGTTCTCCCTATTCCTGTTCATCTTCCGCGGAATTTGCAAACTGGGCCAAAGAGGAGGTTAAAGGCACTGACTCTCCAAGTCGGGAGAGTGTTAGTAAAGCATCTGGAATGTTGCACCCGAGTACCAGGGGACGAGAACTGAGACATATTTCAACACGTCTCCCGATCACACGGTTGATCATACTCTGGGTTCCACATGCATGTTTTAGCTGAAGGAAGAATCCCTTAAACCTGGAGAGTTGAGACCCGTGGAATGGGTACCATGCAATATGACTTCAAAGGGTCTTCATTTGCTCACCAAAACTCTCCAATCCTATCACTGCTGCGTTTTTGCCCCTGTACTCACGATTGATTCACTTTCAGAGACATAGCAATCCATAGGTTTTAAGATACTTACTAGTCAGGTACATTATTAGGCGTTTAATATGGGGTTTTGAGTCCATTTCGTTGAGCAAGGAGTAGCTCTTGTCTATTACATATTTGGCTTAAGGAACTTTATCTGTGCTCATTTCAATCTCTGGTTTTATGCAGCACCCCAACTCACCTTTCCCCTTAAGCAAGCATAAGTTGGTTTTCTAAATTTGGGACCATGTTCTGTTTTGAAATTCAGTTCCTGTGTAGCCAAGTTTACATTCCGTGTATTAGTGATATCTTATGATGTTTCTTTTTCTGTGTGACTTATTTCAGTTAGAATCATCATACCTGAATCCACTCATTATGCTGCTATGGGCCTGATGACATAGATGTCATTGCTGAGTGATATTGCATTGTACGTAAGTACCACAACTTCTTTATCCATTTTTCGCTTTATGCGATATTGAACTTGTACCGTAAACGAGTTTCTTGTAAACAGATCCATCCCAAACTTTGGGGTGGCTGTGTCTTTTTGATTTTAATTTCCCTAAGCTATAGGACCATAAGTGGAAGTGCCCTAGGCTCTGTTGCTTTGTTTTTTAGATGCTTCAGGAAACACCATACATTTCTCCCGAGTGGCTGTTGGCAATGTACATCCCGCCCATCAGCATAACAAGGCTCCCAGTTCTCCATGGCCTGTCCTGCCTTTCTGGATTTTACACTTTTTTCAGATGGCCCTTTTGACCGGGGGGAAGTGAGACTTCATTGTAGTGCAGATTTCCTTTTCAAGCTTGCTTGGTTGGCCAAAAAGGGCGTATGCGTTTTTTCCTGAATATATTCAGGAAAAAACGCATACACCCTTTTTGGCCAAGTGCATCATTGTCGACCTTCTGCCTCTTTTCCTATGCTTTAAATGCAATTCCAGTCTACCTCCTGAAATCGGTTTCCTGCAATTCTGCCCGGCTTTCAAGTCCTCTTGGCAGCCTTACTTCAGTATATTTTTGGATGATAGCTGTCATTTATAACTCTGCAGGTTTGTGAATTACAGTGCCCCTGAGCTCCTTTCTTCAACTCGCTTTCTTGTGAGCTGGCCGCAACACCGCAGGATTGCTTCAGGCCCTAATCTGGTTCCGGCATGGCACGCTGAGCCTTTGGTTAATTCCTCTTCCTGGTGGGAAATGAGAGTTAAATTTTCCCGTCCAGACACCTCCAGCTAGTCTCTCATTCGTTCTCCCTATTCCTGTTCATCTTCTGCGGAATTTGCAAACTGGGCCAAACAGGAGGTTAAAGGCACTGACTCTCCAAGTCGGGAGAGTGTTAGTAAAGCATCTGGAATGTTGCACCCGAGTACCAGGGAACGAGAACTGAGATATATTTCAACACGTCTCCCGATCACACGGTTGATCATACTCTGGGTTCCACATGCATGTTTTAGCTGAAGGAAGAATCCCTTAAACCTGGAGAGTTGAGACCCGTGGAATGGGTACCATGCAATATGACTTCAAAGGGTCTTCATTTGCTCACCAAAACTCTCCAATCCTATCACTGCTGCGTTTTTGCCCCTGTACTCACGATTGATTCACTTTCAGAGACATAGCAATCCATAGGTTTTAAGATACTTACTAGTCAGGTACATTATTAGGCGTTTAATATGGGGTTTTGAGTCCATTTCGTTGAGCAAGGAGTAGCTCTTGTCTATTACATATTTGGCTTAAGGAACTTTATCTGTGCTCATTTCAATCTCTGGTTTTATGCAGCACCCCAACTCACCTTTCCCCTTAAGCAAGCATAAGTTGATTTTCTAAATTTGGGACCATGTTCTGTTTTGAAATTCAGTTCCTGTGTAGCCAAGTTTACATTCCGTGTATTAGTGATATCTTATGATGTTTCTTTTTCTGTGTGACTTATTTCAGTTAGAATCATCATACCTGAATCCACTCATTATGCTGCTATGGGCCTGATGACATAGATGTCATTGCTGAGTGATATTGCATTGTACGTAAGTACCACAACTTCTTTATCCATTTTCCGCTTTATGCGATATTGAACTTGTACCGTAAACGAGTTTCTTGTAAACAGAGCCATCCCAAACTTTGGGGTGGCTGTGTCTTTTTGATTTTAATTTCCCTAAGCTATAGGACCATAAGTGGAAGTGCCCTAGGCTCTGTTGCTTTGTTTTTTAGATGTTTCAGGAAACACCATACACTTCTCCCGAGTGGCTGTTGGCAATTTACATCCCGCCCATCAGCATAACAAGGCTCCCAGTTCTCCATGGCCTGTCCTGCCTTTCTGGATTTTACACTTTTTTCAGATGGCCCTTTTGACGGGGGGGAAGTGAGACTTCATTGTAGTGCAGATTTCCTTTGCAAGCTTGCTTGGTTGGCCAAAAAGGGCGTATGCGTTTTTTTTCCTGAATATATTCAGGAAAAAACTCATACACCCTTTTTGGCCAAGTGCATCATTGTCGACCTTCTGCCTCTTTTCCTATGCTTTAAATGCAATTCCAGTCTACCTCCTGAAATCGGTTTCCTGCAATTCTGCCCGGCTTTCAAGTCCTCTTGGCAGCCTTACTTCAGTATATTTTTGGATGATAGCTGTCATTTATAACTCTGCAGGTTTGTGAATTACAGTGCCCCTGAGCTCCTTTCTTCAACTCGCTTTCTTGTGAGCTGGCCGCAACACCGCAGGATTGCTTCAGGCCCTAATCTGGTTCCGGCATGGCACGCTGAGCCTTTGGTTAATTCCTCTTCCTGGTGGGAAATGAGAGTTAAATTTTCCCGTCCAGACACCTCCAGCTAGTCTCTCATTGGTTCTCCCTATTCCTGTTCATCTTCCGCGGAATTTGCAAACTGGGCCAAACAGGAGGTTAAAGGCACTGACTCTCCAAGTCGGGAGAGTGTTAGTAAAGCATCTGGAATGTTGCACCCGAGTACCAGGGGACGAGAACTGAGACATATTTCAACACGTCTCCCGATCACACGGTTGATCATACTCTGGGTTCCACATGCATGTTTTAGCTGAAGGAAGAATCCCTTAAACCTGGAGAGTTGAGACCCGTGGAATGGGTACCATGCAATATGACTTCAAAGGGTCTTCATTTGCTCACCAAAACTCTCCAATCCTATCACTGCTGCGTTTTTGCCCCTGTACTCACGATTGATTCACTTTCAGAGACATAGCAATCCATAGGTTTTAAGATACTTACTAGTCAGGTACATTATTAGGCGTTTAATATGGGGTTTTGAGTCCATTTCGTTGAGCAAGGAGTAGCTCTTGTCTATTACATATTTGGCTTAAGGAACTTTATCTGTGCTCATTTCAATCTCTGGTTTTATGCAGCACCCCAACTCACCTTTCCCCTTAAGCAAGCATAAGTTGATTTTCTAAATTTGGGACCATGTTCTGTTTTGAAATTCAGTTCCTGTGTAGCCAAGTTTACATTCCGTGTATTAGTGATATCTTATGATGTTTCTTTTTCTGTGTGACTTATTTCAGTTAGAATCATCATACCTGAATCCACTCATTATGCTGCTATGGGCCTGATGACATAGATGTCATTGCTGAGTGATAGTGCATTGTACGTAAGTACCACAACTTCTTTATCCATTTTTCGCTTTATGCGATATTGAACTTGTACCGTAAACGAGTTTCTTGTAAACAGAGCCATCCCAAACTTTGGGGTGGCTGTGTCTTTTTGATTTTAATTTCCCTAAGCTATAGGACCATAAGTGGAAGTGCCCTAGGCTCTGTTGCTTTGTTTTTTAGATGTTTCAGGAAACACCATACACTTCTCCCGAGTGGCTGTTGGCAATTTACATCCCGCCCATCAGCATAACAAGGCTCCCAGTTCTCCATGGCCTGTCCTGCCTTTCTGGATTTTACACTTTTTTCAGATGGCCCTTTTGACGGGGGGGAAGTGAGACTTCATTGTAGTGCAGATTTCCTTTGCAAGCTTGCTTGGTTGGCCAAAAAGGGCGTATGCGTTTTTTCCTGAATATATTCAGGAAAAAACGCATACGCCCTTTTTGGCCAAGTGCATCATTGTCGACCTTCTGCCTCTTTTCCTATGCTTTAAATGCAATTCCAGTCTACCTCCTGAAATCGGTGTCCTGCAATTCTGCCCGGCTTTCAAGTCCTCTTGGCAGCCTTACTTCAGTATATTTTTGGATGATAGCTGTCATTTATAACTCTGCAGGTTTGTGAATTACAGTGCCCCTGAGCTCCTTTCTTCAACTCGCTTTCTTGTGAGCTGGCCGCAACACCGCAGGATTGCTTCAGGCCCTAATCTGGTTCCGGCATGGCACGCTGAGCCTTTGGTTAATTCCTCTTCCTGGTGGGAAATGAGAGTTAAATTTTCCCGTCCAGACACCTCCAGCTAGTCTCTCATTGGTTCTCCCTATTCCTGTTCATCTTCCGCGGAATTTGCAAACTGGGCCAAAGAGGAGGTTAAAGGCACTGACTCTCCAAGTCGGGAGAGTGTTAGTAAAGCATCTGGAATGTTGCACCCGAGTACCAGGGGACGAGAACTGAGACATATTTCAACACGTCTCCCGATCACACGGTTGATCATACTCTGGGTTCCACATGCATGTTTTAGCTGAAGGAAGAATCCCTTAAACCTGGAGAGTTGAGACCCGTGGAATGGGTACCATGCAATATGACTTCAAAGGGTCTTCATTTGCTCACCAAAACTCTCCAATCCTATCACTGCTGCGTTTTTGCCCCTGTACTCACGATTGATTCACTTTCAGAGACATAGCAATCCATAGGTTTTAAGATACTTACTAGTCAGGTACATTATTAGGCGTTTAATATGGGGTTTTGAGTCCATTTCGTTGAGCAAGGAGTAGCTCTTGTCTATTACATATTTGGCTTAAGGAACTTTATCTGTGCTCATTTCAATCTCTGGTTTTATGCAGCACCCCAACTCACCTTTCCCCTTAAGCAAGCATAAGTTGGTTTTCTAAATTTGGGACCATGTTCTGTTTTGAAATTCAGTTCCTGTGTAGCCAAGTTTACATTCCGTGTATTAGTGATATCTTATGATGTTTCTTTTTCTGTGTGACTTATTTCAGTTAGAATCATCATACCTGAATCCACTCATTATGCTGCTATGGGCCTGATGACATAGATGTCATTGCTGAGTGATATTGCATTGTACGTAAGTACCACAACTTCTTTATCCATTTTTCGCTTTATGCGATATTGAACTTGTACCGTAAACGAGTTTCTTGTAAACAGATCCATCCCAAACTTTGGGGTGGCTGTGTCTTTTTGATTTTAATTTCCCTAAGCTATAGGACCATAAGTGGAAGTGCCCTAGGCTCTGTTGCTTTGTTTTTTAGATGCTTCAGGAAACACCATACATTTCTCCCGAGTGGCTGTTGGCAATGTACATCCCGCCCATCAGCATAACAAGGCTCCCAGTTCTCCATGGCCTGTCCTGCCTTTCTGGATTTTACACTTTTTTCAGATGGCCCTTTTGACCGGGGGGAAGTGAGACTTCATTGTAGTGCAGATTTCCTTTGCAAGCTTGCTTGGTTGGCCAAAAAGGGCGTATGCGTTTTTTCCTGAATATATTCAGGAAAAAACGCATACACCCTTTTTGGCCAAGTGCATCATTGTCGACCTTCTGCCTCTTTTCCTATGCTTTAAATGCAATTCCAGTCTACCTCCTGAAATCGGTTTCCTGCAATTCTGCCCGGCTTTCAAGTCCTCTTGGCAGCCTTACTTCAGTATATTTTTGGATGATAGCTGTCATTTATAACTCTGCAGGTTTGTGAATTACAGTGCCCCTGAGCTCCTTTCTTCAACTCGCTTTCTTGTGAGCTGGCCGCAACACCGCAGGATTGCTTCAGGCCCTAATCTGGTTCCGGCATGGCACGCTGAGCCTTTGGTTAATTCCTCTTCCTGGTGGGAAATGAGAGTTAAATTTTCCCGTCCAGACACCTCCAGCTAGTCTCTCATTCGTTCTCCCTATTCCTGTTCATCTTCTGCGGAATTTGCAAACTGGGCCAAACAGGAGGTTAAAGGCACTGACTCTCCAAGTCGGGAGAGTGTTAGTAAAGCATCTGGAATGTTGCACCCGAGTACCAGGGAACGAGAACTGAGATATATTTCAACACGTCTCCCGATCACACGGTTGATCATACTCTGGGTTCCACATGCATGTTTTAGCTGAAGGAAGAATCCCTTAAACCTGGAGAGTTGAGACCCGTGGAATGGGTACCATGCAATATGACTTCAAAGGGTCTTCATTTGCTCACCAAAACTCTCCAATCCTATCACTGCTGCGTTTTTGCCCCTGTACTCACGATTGATTCACTTTCAGAGACATAGCAATCCATAGGTTTTAAGATACTTACTAGTCAGGTACATTATTAGGCGTTTAATATGGGGTTTTGAGTCCATTTCGTTGAGCAAGGAGTAGCTCTTGTCTATTACATATTTGGCTTAAGGAACTTTATCTGTGCTCATTTCAATCTCTGGTTTTATGCAGCACCCCAACTCACCTTTCCCCTTAAGCAAGCATAAGTTGATTTTCTAAATTTGGGACCATGTTCTGTTTTGAAATTCAGTTCCTGTGTAGCCAAGTTTACATTCCGTGTATTAGTGATATCTTATGATGTTTCTTTTTCTGTGTGACTTATTTCAGTTAGAATCATCATACCTGAATCCACTCATTATGCTGCTATGGGCCTGATGACATAGATGTCATTGCTGAGTGATATTGCATTGTACGTAAGTACCACAACTTCTTTATCCATTTTTCGCTTTATGCGATATTGAACTTGTACCGTAAACGAGTTTCTTGTAAACAGAGCCGTCCCAAACTTTGGGGTGGCTGTGTCTTTTTGATTTTAATTTCCCTAAGCTATAGCACCATAAGTGGAAGTGCCCTAGGCTCTGTTGCTTTGTTTTTTAGATGTTTCAGGAAACACCATACACTTCTCCCGAGTGGCTGTTGGCAATTTACATCCCGCCCATCAGCATAACAAGGCTCCCAGTTCTCCATGGCCTGTCCTGCCTTTCTGGATTTTACACTTTTTTCAGATGGCCCTTTTGACGGGGGGGAAGTGAGACTTCATTGTAGTGCAGATTTCCTTTGCAAGCTTGCTTAGTTGGCCAAAAAGGGCGTATGCGTTTTTTCCTGAATATATTCAGGAAAAAACGCATACGCCCTTTTTGGCCAAGTGCATCATTGTCGACCTTCTGCCTCTTTTCCTATGCTTTAAATGCAATTCCAGTCTACCTCCTGAAATCGGTTTCCTGCAATTCTGCCCGGCTTTCAAGTCCTCTTGGCAGCCTTACTTCAGTATATTTTTGGATGATAGCTGTCATTTATAACTCTGCAGGTTTGTGAATTACAGTGCCCCTGAGCTCCTTTCTTCAACTCGCTTTCTTGTGAGCTGGCCGCAACACCGCAGGATTGCTTCAGGCCCTAATCTGGTTCCGGCATGGCACGCTGAGCCTTTGGTTAATTCCTCTTCCTGGTGGGAAATGAGAGTTAAATTTTCCCGTCCAGACACCTCCAGCTAGTCTCTCATTGGTTCTCCCTATTCCTGTTCATCTTCCGCGGAATTTGCAAACTGGGCCAAACAGGAGGTTAAAGGCACTGACTCTCCAAGTCGGGAGAGTGTTAGTAAAGCATCTGGAATGTTGCACCCGAGTACCAGGGGACGAGAACTGAGACATATTTCAACACGTCTCCCGATCACACGGTTGATCATACTCTGGGTTCCACATGCATGTTTTAGCTGAAGGAAGAATCCCTTAAACCTGGAGAGTTGAGACCCGTGGAATGGGTACCATGCAATATGACTTCAAAGGGTCTTCATTTGCTCACCAAAACTCTCCAATCCTATCACTGCTGCGTTTTTGCCCCTGTACTCACGATTGATTCACTTTCAGAGACATAGCAATCCATAGGTTTTAAGATACTTACTAGTCAGGTACATTATTAGGCGTTTAATATGGGGTTTTGAGTCCATTTCGTTGAGCAAGGAGTAGCTCTTGTCTATTACATATTTGGCTTAAGGAACTTTATCTGTGCTCATTTCAATCTCTGGTTTTATGCAGCACCCCAACTCACCTTTCCCCTTAAGCAAGCATAAGTTGATTTTCTAAATTTGGGACCATGTTCTGTTTTGAAATTCAGTTCCTGTGTAGCCAAGTTTACATTCCGTGTATTAGTGATATCTTATGATGTTTCTTTTTCTGTGTGACTTATTTCAGTTAGAATCATCATACCTGAATCCACTCATTATGCTGCTATGGGCCTGATGACATAGATGTCATTGCTGAGTGATATTGCATTGTACGTAAGTACCACAACTTCTTTATCCATTTTTCGCTTTATGCGATATTGAACTTGTACCGTAAACGAGTTTCTTGTAAACAGAGCCATCCCAAACTTTGGGGTGGCTGTGTCTTTTTGATTTTAATTTCCCTAAGCTATAGGACCATAAGTGGAAGTGCCCTAGGCTCTGTTGCTTTGTTTTTTAGATGCTTCAGGAAACACCATACACTTCTCCCGAGTGGCTGTTGGCAATGTACATCCCGCCCATCAGCATAACAAGGCTCCCAGTTCTCCATGGCCTGTCCTGCCTTTCTGGATTTTACACTTTTTTCAGATGGCCCTTTTGACGGGGGGGAAGTGAGACTTCATTGTAGTGCAGATTTCCTTTGCAAGCTTGCTTGGTTGGCCAAAAAGGGCGTATGCGTTTTTTCCTGAATATATTCAGGAAAAAACGCATACGCCCTTTTTGGCCAAGTGCATCATTGTCGACCTTCTGCCTCTTTTCCTATGCTTTAAATGCAATTCCAGTCTACCTCCTGAAATCGGTTTCCTGCAATTCTGCCCGGCTTTCAAGTCCTCTTGGCAGCCTTACTTCAGTATATTTTTGGATGATAGCTGTCATTTATAACTCTGCAGGTTTGTGAATTACAGTGCCCCTGAGCTCCTTTCTTCAACTCGCTTTCTTGTGAGCTGGCCGCAACACCGCAGGATTGCTTCAGGCCCTAATCTGGTTCCGGCATGGCACGCTGAGCCTTTGGTTAATTCCTCTTCCTGGTGGGAAATGAGAGTTAAATTTTCCCGTCCAGACACCTCCAGCTAGTCTCTCATTCGTTCTCCCTATTCCTGTTCATCTTCTGCGGAATTTGCAAACTGGGCCAAACAGGAGGTTAAAGGCACTGACTCTCCAAGTCGGGAGAGTGTTAGTAAAGCATCTGGAATGTTGCACCCGAGTACCAGGGAACGAGAACTGAGATATATTTCAACACGTCTCCCGATCACACGGTTGATCATACTCTGGGTTCCACATGCATGTTTTAGCTGAAGGAAGAATCCCTTAAACCTGGAGAGTTGAGACCCGTGGAATGGGTACCATGCAATATGACTTCAAAGGGTCTTCATTTGCTCACCAAAACTCTCCAATCCTATCACTGCTGCGTTTTTGCCCCTGTACTCACGATTGATTCACTTTCAGAGACATAGCAATCCATAGGTTTTAAGATACTTACTAGTCAGGTACATTATTAGGCGTTTAATATGGGGTGTTGAGTCCATTTCGTTGAGCAAGGAGTAGCTCTTGTCTATTACATATTTGGCTTAAGGAACTTTATCTGTGCTCATTTCAATCTCTGGTTTTATGCAGCACCCCAACTCACCTTTCCCCTTAAGCAAGCATAAGTTGATTTTCTAAATTTGGGACCATGTTCTGTTTTGAAATTCAGTTCCTGTGTAGCCAAGTTTACATTCCGTGTATTAGTGATATCTTATGATGTTTCTTTTTCTGTGTGACTTATTTCAGTTAGAATCATCATACCTGAATCCACTCATTATGCTGCTATGGGCCTGATGACATAGATGTCATTGCTGAGTGATATTGCATTGTACGTAAGTACCACAACTTCTTTATCCATTTTTCGCTTTATGCGATATTGAACTTGTACCGTAAACGAGTTTCTTGTAAACAGAGCCGTCCCAAACTTTGGGGTGGCTGTGTCTTTTTGATTTTAATTTCCCTAAGCTATAGCACCATAAGTGGAAGTGCCCTAGGCTCTGTTGCTTTGTTTTTTAGATGTTTCAGGAAACACCATACACTTCTCCCGAGTGGCTGTTGGCAATTTACATCCCGCCCATCAGCATAACAAGGCTCCCAGTTCTCCATGGCCTGTCCTGCCTTTCTGGATTTTACACTTTTTTCAGATGGCCCTTTTGACGGGGGGGAAGTGAGACTTCATTGTAGTGCAGATTTCCTTTGCAAGCTTGCTTAGTTGGCCAAAAAGGGCGTATGCGTTTTTTCCTGAATATATTCAGGAAAAAACGCATACGCCCTTTTTGGCCAAGTGCATCATTGTCGACCTTCTGCCTCTTTTCCTATGCTTTAAATGCAATTCCAGTCTACCTCCTGAAATCGGTTTCCTGCAATTCTGCCCGGCTTTCAAGTCCTCTTGGCAGCCTTACTTCAGTATATTTTTGGATGATAGCTGTCATTTATAACTCTGCAGGTTTGTGAATTACAGTGCCCCTGAGCTCCTTTCTTCAACTCGCTTTCTTGTGAGCTGGCCGCAACACCGCAGGATTGCTTCAGGCCCTAATCTGGTTCCGGCATGGCACGCTGAGCCTTTGGTTAATTCCTCTTCCTGGTGGGAAATGAGAGTTAAATTTTCCCGTCCAGACACCTCCAGCTAGTCTCTCATTGGTTCTCCCTATTCCTGTTCATCTTCCGCGGAATTTGCAAACTGGGCCAAACAGGAGGTTAAAGGCACTGACTCTCCAAGTCGGGAGAGTGTTAGTAAAGCATCTGGAATGTTGCACCCGAGTACCAGGGGACGAGAACTGAGACATATTTCAACACGTCTCCCGATCACACGGTTGATCATACTCTGGGTTCCACATGCATGTTTTAGCTGAAGGAAGAATCCCTTAAACCTGGAGAGTTGAGACCCGTGGAATGGGTACCATGCAATATGACTTCAAAGGGTCTTCATTTGCTCACCAAAACTCTCCAATCCTATCACTGCTGCGTTTTTGCCCCTGTACTCACGATTGATTCACTTTCAGAGACATAGCAATCCATAGGTTTTAAGATACTTACTAGTCAGGTACATTATTAGGCGTTTAATATGGGGTTTTGAGTCCATTTCGTTGAGCAAGGAGTAGCTCTTGTCTATTACATATTTGGCTTAAGGAACTTTATCTGTGCTCATTTCAATCTCTGGTTTTATGCAGCACCCCAACTCACCTTTCCCCTTAAGCAAGCATAAGTTGATTTTCTAAATTTGGGACCATGTTCTGTTTTGAAATTCAGTTCCTGTGTAGCCAAGTTTACATTCCGTGTATTAGTGATATCTTATGATGTTTCTTTTTCTGTGTGACTTATTTCAGTTAGAATCATCATACCTGAATCCACTCATTATGCTGCTATGGGCCTGATGACATAGATGTCATTGCTGAGTGATATTGCATTGTACGTAAGTACCACAACTTCTTTATCCATTTTTCGCTTTATGCGATATTGAACTTGTACCGTAAACGAGTTTCTTGTAAACAGAGCCATCCCAAACTTTGGGGTGGCTGTGTCTTTTTGATTTTAATTTCCCTAAGCTATAGGACCATAAGTGGAAGTGCCCTAGGCTCTGTTGCTTTGTTTTTTAGATGCTTCAGGAAACACCATACACTTCTCCCGAGTGGCTGTTGGCAATGTACATCCCGCCCATCAGCATAACAAGGCTCCCAGTTCTCCATGGCCTGTCCTGCCTTTCTGGATTTTACACTTTTTTCAGATGGCCCTTTTGACGGGGGGGAAGTGAGACTTCATTGTAGTGCAGATTTCCTTTGCAAGCTTGCTTGGTTGGCCAAAAAGGGCGTATGCGTTTTTTCCTGAATATATTCAGGAAAAAACGCATACGCCCTTTTTGGCCAAGTGCATCATTGTCGACCTTCTGCCTCTTTTCCTATGCTTTAAATGCAATTCCAGTCTACCTCCTGAAATCGGTTTCCTGCAATTCTGCCCGGCTTTCAAGTCCTCTTGGCAGCCTTACTTCAGTATATTTTTGGATGATAGCTGTCATTTATAACTCTGCAGGTTTGTGAATTACAGTGCCCCTGAGCTCCTTTCTTCAACTCGCTTTCTTGTGAGCTGGCCGCAACACCGCAGGATTGCTTCAGGCCCTAATCTGGTTCCGGCATGGCACGCTGAGCCTTTGGTTAATTCCTCTTCCTGGTGGGAAATGAGAGTTAAATTTTCCCGTCCAGACACCTCCAGCTAGTCTCTCATTCGTTCTCCCTATTCCTGTTCATCTTCTGCGGAATTTGCAAACTGGGCCAAACAGGAGGTTAAAGGCACTGACTCTCCAAGTCGGGAGAGTGTTAGTAAAGCATCTGGAATGTTGCACCCGAGTACCAGGGAACGAGAACTGAGATATATTTCAACACGTCTCCCGATCACACGGTTGATCATACTCTGGGTTCCACATGCATGTTTTAGCTGAAGGAAGAATCCCTTAAACCTGGAGAGTTGAGACCCGTGGAATGGGTACCATGCAATATGACTTCAAAGGGTCTTCATTTGCTCACCAAAACTCTCCAATCCTATCACTGCTGCGTTTTTGCCCCTGTACTCACGATTGATTCACTTTCAGAGACATAGCAATCCATAGGTTTTAAGATACTTACTAGTCAGGTACATTATTAGGCGTTTAATATGGGGTGTTGAGTCCATTTCATTGAGCAAGGAGTAGCTCTTGTCTATTACATATTTGGCTTAAGGAACTTTATCTGTGCTCATTTCAATCTCTGGTTTTATGCAGCACCCCAACTCACCTTTCCCCTTAAGCAAGCATAAGTTGATTTTCTAAATTTGGGACCATGTTCTGTTTTGAAATTCAGTTCCTGTGTAGCCAAGTTTACATTCCGTGTATTAGTGATATCTTATGATGTTTCTTTTTCTGTGTGACTTATTTCAGTTAGAATCATCATACCTGAATCCACTCATTATGCTGCTATGGGCCTGATGACATAGATGTCATTGCTGAGTGATATTGCATTGTACGTAAGTACCACAACTTCTTTATCCATTTTTCGCTTTATGCGATATTGAACTTGTACCGTAAACGAGTTTCTTGTAAACAGAGCCGTCCCAAACTTTGGGGTGGCTGTGTCTTTTTGATTTTAATTTCCCTAAGCTATAGCACCATAAGTGGAAGTGCCCTAGGCTCTGTTGCTTTGTTTTTTAGATGTTTCAGGAAACACCATACACTTCTCCCGAGTGGCTGTTGGCAATTTACATCCCGCCCATCAGCATAACAAGGCTCCCAGTTCTCCATGGCCTGTCCTGCCTTTCTGGATTTTACACTTTTTTCAGATGGCCCTTTTGACGGGGGGGAAGTGAGACTTCATTGTAGTGCAGATTTCCTTTGCAAGCTTGCTTAGTTGGCCAAAAAGGGCGTATGCGTTTTTTCCTGAATATATTCAGGAAAAAACGCATACGCCCTTTTTGGCCAAGTGCATCATTGTCGACCTTCTGCCTCTTTTCCTATGCTTTAAATGCAATTCCAGTCTACCTCCTGAAATCGGTTTCCTGCAATTCTGCCCGGCTTTCAAGTCCTCTTGGCAGCCTTACTTCAGTATATTTTTGGATGATAGCTGTCATTTATAACTCTGCAGGTTTGTGAATTACAGTGCCCCTGAGCTCCTTTCTTCAACTCGCTTTCTTGTGAGCTGGCCGCAACACCGCAGGATTGCTTCAGGCCCTAATCTGGTTCCGGCATGGCACGCTGAGCCTTTGGTTAATTCCTCTTCCTGGTGGGAAATGAGAGTTAAATTTTCCCGTCCAGACACCTCCAGCTAGTCTCTCATTGGTTCTCCCTATTCCTGTTCATCTTCCGCGGAATTTGCAAACTGGGCCAAACAGGAGGTTAAAGGCACTGACTCTCCAAGTCGGGAGAGTGTTAGTAAAGCATCTGGAATGTTGCACCCGAGTACCAGGGGACGAGAACTGAGACATATTTCAACACGTCTCCCGATCACACGGTTGATCATACTCTGGGTTCCACATGCATGTTTTAGCTGAAGGAAGAATCCCTTAAACCTGGAGAGTTGAGACCCGTGGAATGGGTACCATGCAATATGACTTCAAAGGGTCTTCATTTGCTCACCAAAACTCTCCAATCCTATCACTGCTGCGTTTTTGCCCCTGTACTCACGATTGATTCACTTTCAGAGACATAGCAATCCATAGGTTTTAAGATACTTACTAGTCAGGTACATTATTAGGCGTTTAATATGGGGTTTTGAGTCCATTTCGTTGAGCAAGGAGTAGCTCTTGTCTATTACATATTTGGCTTAAGGAACTTTATCTGTGCTCATTTCAATCTCTGGTTTTATGCAGCACCCCAACTCACCTTTCACCTTAAGCAAGCATAAGTTGATTTTCAAAATTTGGGACCATGTTCTGTTTTGAAATTCAGTTCCTGTGTAGCCAAGTTTACATTCCGTGTATTAGTGATATCTTATGATGTTTCTTTTTCTGTGTGACTTATTTCAGTTAGAATCATCATACCTGAATCCACTCATTATGCTGCTATGGGCCTGATGACATAGATGTCATTGCTGAGTGATATTGCATTGTACGTAAGTACCACAACTTCTTTATCCATTTTTCGCTTTATGCGATATTGAACTTGTACCGTAAACGAGTTTCTTGTAAACAGAGCCATCCCAAACTTTGGGGTGGCTGTGTCTTTTTGATTTTAATTTCCCTAAGCTATAGGACCATAAGTGGAAGTGCCCTAGGCTCTGTTGCTTTGTTTTTTAGATGCTTCAGGAAACACCATACACTTCTCCCGAGTGGCTGTTGGCAATGTACATCCCGCCCATCAGCATAACAAGGCTCCCAGTTCTCCATGGCCTGTCCTGCCTTTCTGGATTTTACACTTTTTTCAGATGGCCCTTTTGACGGGGGGGAAGTGAGACTTCATTGTAGTGCAGATT